>NC_074727.1:12370591-12721841 GCF_947242115.1 Biomphalaria glabrata
ATTCCTAGACTGACATAATCCCAATCAACTTTCAATTATTATCTAATATTTTCCCATGAAGAGATTGGGTGTTTAGGATTTGAAAAAAATATTAATGATGCAGTCATTGTAGATCTAGTAAGTATAATTATCAGTACTTATATATTATGATACATATCCCATTGATGTACAATTACTACTAGATAATCTTATTATAGAAATTCTAGTGTACACGATCTAGTCAGTATAGTTATCAGTATTTATAATACTTATATTGCATTGGTCTACAATTACTACTTGACTATATCTTATAGAGATTCTAGTGTATGCTGATTATGTTCTCAGTTCTATTGTAACTTAATTCAAACTTTGTAACTTAAAACTGACTTAAAAACAAATTAGACTTCTATTGGACTTAGATATATAATTGTAGATCTAGTCAAATTTAGCAGTTTAACTTAGTAGAGATTTAATACCCTTGTTTGTTTGTTTTTTTTAAATATAAAGGTTATGCATTACTGGTTCATGTATATTTTTTAATTTTCAATATTTTAATCATACTATAATATATTATTATAATTAATACTTATAATTTAGTTGGCTTTTCTTAGAGTATCATTATGTACACTATGGCTAAACTCTCAATGAAACTTTTTATTTTATTACCAATGTCTATTTGGTTTGTCTCAATACAATTTATTTGTTCTTCTCAGCCACTGTCCTTTACCTAGGAATTAAAAAAAGAAAAGAAAATGTCTGCTTCAGTATATAACAACCCTTATACTTACAAGCCGCAACAGCCCAAGATTGATTGGCCTCAATATTGCCATGGATGTTCACAAGTCTCTTGCAGGTAACGATGAGATAATTCATTTAATTATATTTTTAGTAGACTTGAGACCACGAGAGTAGAGGACTACCGGTGGAATTTGTTTTTGTTTTTTTTTTTTTAGTTTATGATGGGTTGGGGATATCTGTCTGGGTGACTGCCTTTTCTAGCAACTATGTGTGCTGGATTGTCATTCAGTCATCTTGATGGTCCTGGGTTCATACCTTGCCCGCTGTCATCCCCCTTTGTCCTACTGGAGGTTAGGACTAGGATGTAGGATATCGTCAACTCTGAAGGATTATCCGAAACATGTAAAACATTGTATAAAACATCTATTTTATACTTAAACTTTTTTTTTTTTTTTAACTGTATCCATCCATCTTGTCCTCTCCCTACAGCTAATAGAATTTTGGGGGGGAAAAAAGCAACCCTATTACTAGTGACTCATATCCCAAGACAATGACCAGGCACACCAGGGAAACTCTCCCATATTCCTTCACTGTACCACATCAGCCATGCATGTATTCAGCATAAAAACCTGACCATTGAGGAATGGTGTGTGAATAATGACATGTTTGTTGGGTCTTTCTTCAATCTCCACCAGTGCAATGGACTCTGTCCTTATGCACTCCAACTGAGGTTCTTTTTTCTGCCTCCTCATTGGTCTAATCGTCTCCTCTAACAACAATTTCCACCCGAGCACCACAGAGAGGATAAGAAAATTGCCCAGGTTGAGGCTACTATATATTAGAGCACTAGACTGTCAAACCCCTATAGGTTGTTGTTTTTTAATGCCAAGAACTTGTCATATTGAAAGTTTCATATCATGATGAAGGCTAGAATGACTCATCCTTCCATTGATTTTAACGGACTAGGCAGATTTTAGATATTTTTAAAAATCAATCTTTAATATGTCTTTTAATTTAATTTGTTAACTTCTTTTCTACACAGATTTGTTCTTGATTCCAAGGTCTTAGCACTTGCAGTGCTGCTTCTGGGGGTCTCAATTTTGGTAATCATTGGCATGATCATTGCACCCTTCTGGTTTCAACTAGTGTTGGATAAAACAGATGGTACATTTGGCTCTGAGCCAACAAAACTGGAACTCACTATTGACACAGGCTTGTTTTACATGAGGGACTCCAAAATGGACAACACCCTCTTTATGAATAAATTTACCACTAGCCGTGAAGTTATTCCAAGTAAGACTGGAGAAATCAGCATTATAACTTGATTTTCCTTTTTTTTTTTTTTTCTAAAAAATAATTTAGTGAAAAAAAAAAATGAACTTTGATTTGTGTAATTAAAATGCCTCAAGAATATTAAATATTTTAATTTTTAGCTTATATTAAGAATAGATTGTTTGGGAGGTGCATTGGCTGAGTGGTAAAGTGCCTGGCTTTTGAACCGAGGTCCCAGGTTCAAATCTGGTGTAGAATGGGATTTTTAATTTTTGGGCGCCTCTTAGTCCACCCAGCTCTAATAGGTGCCTGGCATTAGTTGGGGAAAAGTAAGGATGGTTGGTCATTGTGCTGGCCACATGACACCCTTGTTAACCATGGACCACATAAACCAGAAGACCTTTACATCATCTGCCCTATAAATCGCAATGTCTGAAACGGGACCTTTCTTTTACAACATTCAAGATTTTTGCTACTGCTGACATGCATACCAACTAAAATTTCAAAGCTCATTAACCAGTCAAATGGATCATGATTTCTTTCTTTTATCTTTTAAAGTCTAAACCAAAATCAGACATTTTTTTTAAATTTTTATTCAAAATGTAAGCTGTTTAATTCTGCTAGCTTGCCAGAGTCACTTAGAGATCCAAGTTTCTTGCTTTTAATTATAAAATCCAAATTTAAAAGTTAAAAAGAAAATTTTTTTTAATTACCATTAATATCATGAGCTAAATCAAAAGGATTATTGGGATTATATTGAGGACTAAATTATACGAAAAATAATTCTGTGCAGTTTAGTAATGAACTTAATAGCATTAAATTAAGCTTCTCATATCTTTATGACCAAAAGAAGGCCTAGCTTTCAGTTTTTGTTTATACTTATTTAGTTGGATGTACCATAGTTGTTATAAAAAGCTGATATAAATTTGAAACTCCAAAAAGTATTTACTTTAATTCTAGATTATTTAATAGTATTTGTTGTAACAAAACTCTCCTAAATATTTTTTTATATTGCAGGAGTTCTGCAGAGTGCTCAAGTCTGTTCGGTTATTGGCACATGTGTACTTGTTGGCTGTTTCCTTGCTGGTGTCATCCTCATGATTAGAGAGTTTGCTTCCGCAACAGCGCTAATTGTTCTTGCTGGTGCAACTTCCATGGCAGGTCAGGCATTGTTACATTTTTATTAAATCAATCAATACTTAAACTTTGTTTCAAAACTCTGTATCTCTGATCCTTCACATCTGTAATTCTAAAACATTTTTTTTTGTCTGTCAGTCTAAATGTTAATTGTAATATTGCAAGACAGTTTTTATACTTCAAACTAAAAGAGCTCTGTTGGTTTTTCCTGTCCATTTACTTTTAAATAACAATAATAGTAAATATACTATCTGTGCCAGTTTCTTTTTAAATCGCACCAAACTGAGAATTGTTTGGGATTTAAGGTTACTGGTACTGAGTAAATGTTATTTGTAAAAGAAAAATTATTGGGATTTGAGTTCTGATACACATAAATTTTAGAAGTAGAAGCAGAATTGTTTGTAAAATATTAAACATTGTTTTCAGAAATGTCTTCTATTGTTTAAAATTGACTATCAGATATCATTGTTCTGTTAATATATATTTTTTAACAGCTTTATGTGAAGTTTTCGTAGTTATTTTTGCTGGCATCCTTCTGGGAATGAGCACTTGCAATCCTTATGAATCTACCGACTGCAAATATGAGAAAAATCAAGTCTGGCGCATGATTCCCATTTATGATCAGTTCTATAGGATTGAGCCACACATCACTCCCTTTGTGAAACCTAATTGGGCTTTCTACATTGCCATTGTGGGTGCTGCAATCTCTGTTGGCAAGTGTTGTTTTTATATACCAAAATATTACTTCACATTTTATTAAGTGTGAGATTTAATATATATTATATAATTAAATATAATTTAAAAAGTTGTGACATCTGGAATGTATATGTAATACAACATATTTGGTAGTTATTTAAAGTTTATAATAAATAGTCATGGAGTCTTGTAATGTAAAAATTAGAGAACATAAAACTACTACATGATAAAAATACTTTTTTTTTTATACATGAACTAAGTTCATATTCTTTCCAAGCAGAATTCAAACCTAGAAAGTAAACTTTTTAGTATATTTTCCCATTTAAAGTATATCACATAAATAGGAGTTTTTTAACCTTTTTTTTTTTAAGTG
Source organism: Biomphalaria glabrata (assembly GCF_947242115.1). Classification (NCBI taxonomy): domain Eukaryota; kingdom Metazoa; phylum Mollusca; class Gastropoda; family Planorbidae; genus Biomphalaria; species Biomphalaria glabrata. Next base: position 12,374,787 of record NC_074727.1, read on the forward strand.
AGTGCCATTATGTTCTGGATTGAGGCTATTAAAACTAACAGAAACTTGGAGCACATAAGATATCAACAGCTGAGACTGACCCGTGACCCATTTGAACATGATGTAGACCCACTGGTAAATTTTAACACATTAGTCATTTTGTTACTATATTAACATATTTTGATAGACTGTTGATGGGGCAACATGTGTCCTTCTGAAGTATGCCTTCTTATCTATAACTCTCTAAACTCTGTCTCATTCAATCTCAGTGACTTAATGTCTTCACACCATTGACAGAATAATTCTACGTTTAAGTATCTGGAAATCTAGTTATCAGTTTCCAAGTGTTATAGTTCTTCTAAGTCCTCGGTTGTAGATAGATAAATCATTTCTTGTCTTTTAATCTTTACTAATTTAGTTCCCATATTTTTAAATTTTTTTTGGTGTGGCGAGCTTTTATCAAGTTTCACCAATGACAAGATTTGTGCACAAATTTGCTTTCATTTTTTAATTCCATCTTTGCCCCTAAATCTTTCTTCCCCTTCTCTGGCATAGAATTCTCTCATTAATAGTAGCCCATCATGCTATTGTATAAACTCCAAACTGGTCACTTGTTTATTATATATAAGTCAAGCTTCTCTTCATATCTGCAATATCATTTGGTGCATATATCACTATTGTTGATGGTCTATTTTGTTGATGAGTATGTATATGTTACTGGTGCATGCGAGTCCATATGACACAACAACAGAATGAATCAAGAATATACTTAATAACGCAGGCTGATAACTTCAACAATTTAATAAACAATAAAAAGGGCACAGTCCTCTGTCGTCGCTAGCCTAGCGTCGTCCTCTTAGGCGTCTTGTCCGTTATTCTTCTTGTTCATCAACCTACTCTGTTCTTACTCGTCACATTACTTAGGAAAAACCCGATTCACATCAACTTCTACGCATCTTGTGTCATTACATATTTCCTCCCCCCTTTATCAAAAAAAAAAATTTTGTCAATTTTTTTTTTTTCAGTCTAAAACACTATCCCTACTGTCATGTCTGTACAATATATATGGCCAAAATTTTGGGGAAAGACAAAACAAACATATATCTTGATCTTGATGGACATCATCATGTTTCCCATCTTCATCAGTTCCCTGGTGAAATTGTCCATGTTCCTATGTCACAAAGTTCACACTGTAGTTGAATGTTGACACCAAGAAAACAATACAGTTCCAATACAGTTATTAGTAAGAAAATATCTGGTATGCGGTGTTCTAATCATCACTCATTGACGATAAAATAGTATAGTACAGTGTAATAGTTTCACCAACCAATAGTACTAAGTCCATCAAGACATGTATACAGTCCCCATACGACGATGCCTTTGTCGATTCCACAGACATAAAACAGTTTTTCAGAGTAAATACACATGTATATAGTCCACATACGAAGATGCCTTTGCTGACTCCATAGGCATAAAACAGAGTTTTTCAGAGTAAATACTGTTATTGGCTATATGTACGTTGGTGGTTGCCTCATATCACACCAAACCCCTCCTGTCAGACAAAATGTAATATTTGTGTCAAAACAACTTTCCAAATTATTCTACCTAACTTTTTTGTTGGGTACCAATAAGTATATTTTCTCTCCACTTACCATTTCCAAACTGACCTAGCCTTTTACTAATGGATGATAATGATTATATAAAAAAATAATGACTGTAGATGATCATACTTACTTTAATTTACACCTTTGACTTCAATTATTGAAATTTTATAATTATCTCCCTTGATTTAATAAAATTCCCAATTTATATTTTACTGAGTTATCTTCCTTTAAAGGAAATAAAATATATATAGTCCATATATAAACAACTTATTCATACCCATTGACTAGAACATATACATATATATACATGCATAAACAAATCAAAATGAATAATCATTATTTACAACAGTTTATCTCACTGTAACTCTTGACAACATGTCAGCTACAATATTAATTTCTCCCCTAATAGCCTCCAATTGAAAATTATATTCTTGTAAAATTAGAAACCACCTGTATAATCTACCATTTTTAATACTTTTTTCTTGCATAAACTTAAGAGGCCTGTGATCAGATAACAATATGAATTTGTTTCCCAGTAAATAGCTTTCCAACTTAGTTACAACCCAAACAACAGCTAAAGCCTCCTTCTCTATGACACTGTATCTCTTCTCAGTATCAGATAATTTCCTACTTACATAAATTATTGGGTGTAATTTATCATACTGTTGCATCAAACAACCTCCTATAGCACTACCAGAAGCATCAGTAGTGACATAGAATATTTTAGAAACATCCGGTAATCTCAATATCAAATTTGTAGAAAAAATATGCTTAACTTTCTCTATAGCTTCTACACACTTTCTATTACAAGTCACTTTTCTAGGCTGTCCTTTCTTTAATAACTGGTTTAATGGATCAACTATCTCTGCTAAATTTGGTATGTATTTTCTATAATAGTTTATCATCCCTAGTATTGATTTAATCTGTTTTTGTGTTGTTGGTATTTCTATTTCTAATATCTTCTTTACATTATCTTCAATGGGACTGATAGTATTATTTTTAACTCTATGTCCTAAAAATGTGATTTCTTCTAAGCCTATCTCTACCTTTTCTGCTTGAACTGTTAGACCATTTTGTTTAATTAACTCAAAAATCTCCCTAATTCCTTTTAAATGTTCTTTCCAATCCTCATGAAAAATGCATATATCATCTAAGTAACAGATTACATTTTTTCTATGACCTATAACCGACATCATCATCCTATTAAAGGTAGCTGGAGCATTTATAAGCCCAAAGCTCATAAAGTTCCATTGGAATATTCCATAAGGAGTGATAAATGCAGTATAAGGTTTAGCTCTATTGGTTAAAGGAATTTGCCAATATCCTTTTGTCAGATCCAATTTTGTAAATACTTTAGCATTGGACAATTTGTGTAATATGTCATCAATGTTAGGCATAGGGTAAGGATCAAATTCAGTTATCTTATTTAACTGTCTATAATCTATGCATAACCTTATATCCCCATTCTTTTTCTTTGCTATAACTATTGGTGAAGCATAAGCTGAATTGGATGGTTCTATTATTCCTAGTTTTAATAAGTTGTCTATTTCATCTTTAACTTTTCCCTGTAAGTGTAATGGAATCCTATAAGGCTTCATGAAAATAGGTTTGTCACTAGTTAACTTTATGTCATGCTTTATGATATTTGTTTTTCCTGGCAAACTGGAAAAAATTTCTTTAAAATCATTGATTACATTTATTATGTCTTTTGTTTTTTCTGGAGATAAATTTTCTAAATTCAGTTTTTCCCATGTTTGGTTATCTTTAGTTTCTAGTATAGGAATATTTTTAATATCATTTTCATTAGTTTCCTCATTGATTAAAACAATTAAACATTCATCTACTTGATTTTCATTTTCCACAGTTTCTGTATCTAACTTTTGAGTTTGATTTTCATTGTTTACTTCTGTATCCAAATTTTGAAATTGATTTTCATTTCTCTCATTGTACAACTTCAAATTATTTATATGATATGTTTTTATTTTTCCATTCATATTAATCTTATAGTTTACTTCACTTGTTTTATTTGTAACAACAAATGGACCCTTCCACTGTTTTCCTAATTTGTTTTTTAAGTCAATTACCAAAAGTAATACCTTGTCTCCTACCTCCAATGTTCTTAATTTTCTTTTTTCATTTAAGTTCTCATGTACTGTTTCTTTATATTTCATGTTATTCTCAAAAGCTTCCGCCCATATTTGTTTTAAATCTAAAGCTGTTTCATTGTCATTTTCCTTTTCTATTTTATTTAAGATCAAACTTTCTTTAAAAATTTGTATTTCATCCCTAGGTTTCCTTCCATGTACTAACTCATATGGTGAAAATTGAGTTGCCTCATGAATATTATTTCTAATAGAAAATAGAACAAAATTAATATATTGATCCCAGTTTTTCTGATTATTTTCTACAATTTTAGCTAAGGATCTTTTTATAGCACCGTTAAGGCGTTCACAAAGCCCGTTGGCTTCCGGGTGGAATGACGATGATTTAATGTGTTCTATACCATATTTTAATATCCATCTTTTAAATAACTCAGATGTAAACATAGAAGCATTGTCTGATAGTAATGTTTTTGGTATCCCATGTCTGACTATGAACTTTTGATCTAAAGCATTAATAATATTTTCTGTGTCTATATTGGATAATACCACTGCTTCAGGATATCTACTGAACATGTCTACTATTGTCAATATGTACTTATTATTATGTTCTGTTTTAGTTAAAGGTCCTATGATGTCTATTGCTATTTTTTGAAATGGTTTATTTGGTTCATCCATTGACTGTAATGGAGCTTTACCTAATTTACCCTTAAGTCCCCTTCTTTGACACATATCACATGATCTTATGTATTTTGATATGGTTCCTTTCATTTTAGGCCAAAATACTTGAATTGCTAAATTTCTAAAACATTTCTTTATACCTCTATGTCCACTTAAATTACTGTCATGTGACAAAATCATGACATCCTTCCAATACTTTTGTGGTAAGACTAATTGTTTTATTTCTCTATCATTTATTTTTGTTTTCCTAAATAGTATTCCTTCTTCTATGACATATTTCTCCATTGGGTTATTATTTCTCCTGTCACTAATTCTGTCATATGTTTTCCCAATGATGTTATCTTGTTTTTGTTCTTGAGCCAATTTGTTTATTCCTTTCAATTCTTCTGTTTTCATTTCTTCAGTTCCATCTTTCTGTTTTTCTGCTTGCGTTTCGTCTTGTTTTTGACCTTGTATTTCAACCTCTTTCTCTTTATCTTCTTCACCATTAACTATTTCATCATTCATATCAATAAGTTCCTGAGTTTCTTGTTTTGGCTTGTTCTTAGATCTGGTTATTACCATATTACTAATGTAATTATCTGTTTCAGTATTCCTATTCTGCTGTAACCTTTCATATTTCTTTTCCCATGCTTCAATTTCCTGTCTTGAACATTCCTTCAAACCTGTTAAGTTTCCAATTAACATATCATGTTTCATGTTAGGCATGGCTACTCCCTCACAATGGCCAGTGTAAAAAGGTGTCTCAATAAACACTTTAAATACTTTAAATTCCTTTATACTGCCATCTGCCAACTCCACTTTCCTTGTATATCCCCTATAATATTGCGCCTCAATGAGATCAGCCCGAACCACGAGTGTGTTACAGCCACTATCTCGGATTGCCTTTATTGGAACATTGTTAATAAAAGCTGGGTAGAAAGCAAAATTGTTTTTATTTTCCCTAACAAAAAACACTCTGTCAGAATCTCTATTTTTATATTCCCTGCTTTTACTCCTATTGTATGTGTTATTATTGTAATTGTTGTTGTAATTGCTGTACCTATTCCTACTGTCTGCTCTGTAATTATTTCTACTATCTGTCCTATTGTAATTATGTGTACTACTTGATCTATTATAATTATTCCTACTGTTTGACCTGTTTTGTGTTCCCCTGCATCTCATAGCCATATGTCCTTTTTTCCCACATCTATAACATGTAACCTCCCTGTTGTTTGACCTATCTCTACTATTGCTATATCTAAAATGTTGGCTATCCCTACTTCTATTTCTACTTCTTTCATTGTTTTCCTGTGTATATCCCACTAGATCAATATTCTTTTTATCTTTACATGAAAAAAGGTTGTTGGGATAGGCATTTTTATATGTTCTTATTATCTCAGTAACATCATCCAAAACTTTGGGATTCCTTTCTTTGATAAATGATTGTAATTGCGGGTCACACTTAGCTATAAAATTATCAAGCAATATAAAATTTTTTAATCCCTCAAAGGTACTGTCAATCTTCTCAAATCCCAGCCATTTATTAAAATAGTCTTTTTCCAAATTTATAGTGGTTTGTGGTTCTATCTGATTGGAAGGTGTGTTTTCAAAATATTTTTTTCTGAATGTGCTGGCATTGTGTCCATATGCATTCAGCAATTCCTTTTTTAAAATTTGGTAGCTATTTTGTACAGTATGATTATGGTTTTGACAAATTGTAAGAGCTTGCCCTTGTACAAAGTCTAACAAAATTTGAGACCACTCTTCCTCCCTTATATTGCAATTAACCATTTTAATTTCATATCTCTTTAGGTAATCTGAAATGCAATCTCTAGCCTCCTGAAAGGGTTGTAGTTTTTTCCTCAACCAATGGTTGTTATCACTTGAAATATTAGTGTTGTTTGTGTGATTATTACAATTATTGGTTTCAATGTGATTGTCTGGGGCATTGGTAGTATTAGTATTAGATCTATCATTAGTATTAGTGCTATTAACTTTTTGTTTATTTTGTTCAGCTTCAATTCTCAATTTCTCAAGATCATATTGTAATTTCCTATCTGCTTCTTCTTTTATTAATTGTGCTTCCCTATCCTTTTCTTTCTCTCTACGCTCTGTTTCTTCTCTTCTTTCTTTATCTATTCTATCTCTCTCTATTGTCACCATTTGCTGCACATAGCTAGTTAGGTCCTTTCCTTTAAGTTCTAGCTGTTTAGCCTCAGCAATAATTTGCTGGCGAAAAGTCTCCATATAATCATAATCAAAGTTTGGAGCTGTTGCCATTATGCTTATTTTATTTTAAACAATGTCTCGATATAGTTTTGATATGGCCTCCCTATTGGCCTAAATATCCCAATTTAGTTTTCACAAAAACTCACTTTCAAATACTTCTTGTAATATATATATATTTATATATTTAAATACCTTTGCTCAATGTTATATCAAGAAATATTACCTCAGTGGACTTACTCACAGCCACAATACTTGAATACAACTCAAAATTTTATATCACCTTAATTCAGTGGACTTACTTTAGACCACATAAACAAATATCAATACCTCAATACTTAATTCAATGAACTTACTTCTTGCCAATAAATACCCCTAGGACTATTCTAGTCACTAGTCTAAATTCAATACAACTTCAAATAGATAAATCAATATTATACCTCCAACAGTAAATCACAATCCAGTGATACTGACAAAAAATTTTATTCTGACCAATTAGACTGTGTTTAAACACATCTATAAAATAATGTCAACCGATTAATCGGGACAAAAGATCTAAATATAAATAATTACTCCTTAGACTCAGTTGTCCTCAGGATAAAATAGATCTAAGGCTCTCATAGGTATAACAATTTAGTTAATACCTGGAAACAATCTAGAATTTATAATCTAGATTAAACGTGGCTTACCTTATCTACTTAAGATAAAATTACTAATATATAATAAGAATAGTGTAAAATAAACGTAATAAGACACAAAAAAAATAAATCTATTCTAATGAGATGAGACTTTTTAGAGGAAGTATACACTGAAAGAGACAAATAAAGATGACTTCACTTGACTTCTAAAAAAAAATAAAATGTACGTGGATACGAACAAAACAAGACAATCTAAACAATCATCGAGACTTTATTAAATGGAGCAGGTCCACTTTCTAATGTGTCCTATAATGACGCCCTTATCAGGCAACCTGCTCTTAACAAAGATCTACTGTCCCTAATAGACTTAATTTAATAATAATGGAGAGAAAAAATAAACTTATCTTTAGTTAGATCCCCTTTGTTCAGTCCACGGAGCTACAACGGTCAGTTCCACACAAGTTCCCCACTGTCTTAGTCTTAGGCAAGGCAAGGTGTGCTCCCACAATGGCTACTCGACAGGCAGTACTGAGTTAGGCCAATCTCTCCTGGTGCTGCCACGGTATGGTACGGTTCTCAGATAAAGTCCTCTGGTCAGGTTCCAAGGTTCCGGTTCCACTTGATGATCTGTTGGTGCTGGCTTCTGTCTTCAGGTCAGGAACATAAGTCAATACTGAGACAAGCTGGTGGTGCTGTCTCAAGAGAGGTAAAAAAAAATGACTAAGTCTAACTCTCTCTTTTGATGAATATAAATTAGTCAACTTTACAAGTTGATTAGATGGTCACGCAGTGTGGTAGTAGGGTATACCATCACTCGTGTGTAGATTAGATTGTAAGCTCAGCAACACTGCAACAGTCAATTAATAGCTTGAAAAACAAACCTGACAAGGTGACTCGATCCAACGGTCAGCTTGTAGATCTAGATACTAGATATGTAGACTCAGATGACTTTCCGTACTCACAATAAACAGATAAACCTGACAAAATGAGGTATCTTCACTCTTGAGGTATATAGGTAGAGGTATACTGACGACGGACTGCCCTAAATCACTTCAACGGACGAAATAGTTCTGGATTCAGACACAATAGATATAGATCTAGTCAATATAGATCCAAGTTCAATCTAAAAATATCCAACATGGCTGACAAAGCTAGACGCTGGTAACGGTTTCGAATTTTCTCTAATAGAAAGTCTAGATCCACTGGAACAAAGATGCCAAAATCCAGCTGCAGTCCAGATAATTAGCACAGACGTAGGGTAGATCTAGTAGAAATAAACGAATGTTAATCCAGTACTTCTCCAGTGTACTTCGCCAAGTGTAGAATTGTAGATAGATATATCCAGAACACGAAGTTAACTAGATTGTAGATCAAAATGACGCCCTGGCCGTCGGGGGTCGCCACATCTGTTGATGGTCTATTTTGTTGATGAGTATGTATATGTTACTGGTGCATGCGAGTCCATATGACACAACAACAGAATGAATCAAGAATATACTTAATAACGCAGGCTGATAACTTCAACAATTTAATAAACAATAAAAAGGGCACAGTCCTCTGTCGTCGCTAGCCTAGCGTCGTCCTCTTAGGCGTCTTGTCCGTTATTCTTCTTGTTCATCAACCTACTCTGTTCTTACTCGTCACATTACTTAGGAAAAACCCGATTCACATCAACTTCTACGCATCTTGTGTCATTACACTATTATTGATTAATTAGCGAATTTTGAATTTAGTTTACTCAAATAATATTTCACATATTGGTTTTTACAAAGCATATATCAACTCTGTCTGTCTGTCTGGTTAAAAGTTTGCATATATTATTTCTCCCACGCCCAATATCAGATGAAGCTAAAATTTTGCTCAATTATTTCTTTTACGTGCCAACACAAGAATCAATTTAAAAAGTTAACCAATAAGTAAATTATTTAATTTTCCTTAACTGAAGTGTTAATATAAGTTGAAAAAGTCTACCTTATTGTTTGTAGAAAAAAATTTTTTAATAATTATAAATAATTATAAAACCTATTTTCATAAGCTGTTCCCAGGCACTGTGGTTACTTTAATGGCTTGAGGAGGCCTTAGCCCTCGAGTTTGAATTCAGGTCGCTCACTTTGTTTTTATAAATATATTTTAAAAGCGACGACCCAGATACCACCTTCTTTTTTCCCCCTCCCCCTTTCCAACTGGTCCAGTCAAGTGATAGGATTGTAGAGTACAGAGAAAGCTTAAAGCATGAAATTTCGCTAAACAAAAACAATTTTAAAAAATATTTCTAATCGCACAGATTTATTATTGTTAGTCTAGATCTATTACATAGGACGTAGGATATAATCATCTTCTTTTTTTAAGGAACGTCTGTATTTTATAAGATAAGATAATTGATACAGCTACACTTAATATGGAGGCGCGGTTGCTGAGCATTAAAGTGCTTGGCTTCCAAACTGGGGATCCCGGGTTCAAATCCTGGTAAAGAATGGGATTTTTAAAAGTATTTTATTTTTGCTTGTTGTTGTGTAGAATCTTGGAGTAGGTGTCATCTTGTCTGTATAACCATGTAGTTGTTGATTCCTAATTGTTATTGTTTCTTTCTGATCTTAAAACACATTCATGTTTTTCAAAATCATTTTACTTTCTGCATATGTACCTCTGCAGGCTGAAAAGAAGTATGTTTACAAGCCACCAACTCAAAAAGGTCCTAACACATTTGGAATGCAGCCTGTGCTACATGCTGGCCGCTCTGAAAACCTGGGCTACACAGACTACCCTAGACGTGATGAGTACATTCCACCTGCTAGCCTGAGACATGATGTATCTTTCCAACCATCGACACCTGAAGAAAAAAGGAGAGGCCCTCCTTCCTTTTCTAGTAGTGCAAGTGGTGCCATTGTGTCACGAGAGATAGATCTGTAAGATGCTCTCTGCTCAATGCCTTCATAATTGATTCCCTGCTGCTGAATAGCTACACTGTTTTATTGCATTCCATAGGGATCTTTTTGTTCTGACAAGTTTGTTTGATTTGATTAGCTTATAAAGAAGGGGGGGGGGGACAATAGTTTAATTTCCAGTACTGGTACTAAATAATTCCAACCCTTTTTTTAAATTCACTAGTACTGTGAATATTTTTAGAAGAAATCAAAAATAGTATTGAGCTAATGTTTTATTGTAAGTTAAGGTACTGTTACAAATAAAATATATACATATATATAAGAAGTGTTTAATTTTTATTTAATACATAAAGAATTGATATTTAAGATACTAATCTACTCTAGTAAAAAAAGTAAGCAAAACATAAACTATATAAAGATAAGATCTTGGTTGAAAGGTTGATATTGCATTTCCAATGTTTTACATAGATTGATAACAATAAGTCATGTTTTTTTTTTAATGTTATTTATAGAGATTTTAAGGCCTTTGATAGATACTATATATTCTAGACCTTTTGTAATATAGATCTAACACTCTTACTGTGTAAATAAATAATCTTTGTTGGATAACAAAACTGAATTCTGTATATATTACTTTTACTTCTCATTGAAAATGCTAACCATCACAATGTACTGTAGTTTTTTTTTTTCCTATTTTTGTTTTCATCTTTAACTCAATCAAAACAATATGAAAGAAGTTTGATCGATCTGATAAACTATTAAGTTCTGAGAACAATTACAACTGCAGTAATCATTGCCCTAGAGCAGTGTTTCCTTAACGTAACAGTTGACACATTCTTAGTATTTACTGGAACACTTTGCTTATTTTTTAACGAGATTTTAATTCAAGGGTTGCCTGATTGTTAATTATTCCAGTTGTTTGAGGAACACCTATTCAGGCCTCTGGGAACACTAGGGTTCAGCGGAACACAGTTTGGGAAACACTGCCCTAGAGTTTAAAAAACTAGTGACTTACAGGCTTTAGGTGATAATAAAGACTGCTTCCAAAATAATGCTTTGCAACAACTTCTGGAAGTGTAACATTCATTTGCTTCAATTGTGGGATCTTACTCCTAAGAAAAGAAAACTGAATTGCACATTTTATCATTCCATTCAATACTGTTTACATCTTTTCTTACTTCCTCTTGACATTGTATACCCATACATCTAAAATATCTTTTTTTTTTTTTTTTTCTTCTTTAAAGTATTACGAAACATTCCTGTAAATTCTTAGTTCATTCCTAGCATTGTCAATATACAAAATATTTACATCAATAAATATTTTTTATACAAATTTTCATCTGGAATTTTTTCTTTAAACAGTTTCATATACTGGTACTGGAATATTTCTCAATGTTTTCTCAATAAATCATTAAATTTGTGGACATATTTGTTTATGGTATCTATCTATCTATCTATCTATATATATATGATGTGATATTTCCTTTACTTCTTGCTTGCGTGTCCAAACTCTTGAGCCATGAAGAGAATTATATGTATATATATATATATATATATATATATATATATATATATATATATATATATACACACATATATATACATATAATAACATATAATATAAAAGAGAATTATGTGTATATATATATATATACACATATATATACATATAATAACATATAATATAAAAGAGAATTATATATATATATATATATATATATATAATTCTCTTCATGGCTCAAGAGTTTGGACACGCAAGCAAGAAGTAAAGGAAATATCACTCTTTTATTTTTGCAAGTCGGACGAACTAGAGTTACGCCAGGAAAAAAAAGAGGGTGTGGGGGAGAACAAGTAGTATTCACCCGTCCCTAAATAGCAGGGCTGGACTGTTGTGACCAAGAAAGATCACTATTTTTTTTTATTTCTACCTCAAGAAGCGTCGAAAAAAGAGGTGGTGGGAGAACAAGTAATCTTCTCTGTATTCACCTATCACTAAAAAGCAGGGCCAGACTCTACCGTCGTGTGGCCCAATGCGAAACGGATTTCTAGGGACAAATTTTGGATAGGCATATGGATAATAAGTGAAATTTAAGAGTTTGTATTAGAAAATAAATTTGTATTTGCATTTTATTCATTCTTTACTACGTACAGAACTACTTTACGAGCCTTGTGTGTAATGAAGTCATACAGTAAGTATATCATAAAAATTTTATTTCCTACATAGATCACGCTCAATAGCAAGAATTACCAAATGTTTCAATCTATCTATGAGAATTGTTGACCTCAAGTAATTCTTCATTAGTTTGAGGCACGAGAAGCTTCTTTCACCAGACGACACAGTTACAGCTAATGCATAAAGCTGTTTTTTTTTGTTTTTTTTTAATTGTGCGTAGGATTGGCGTTTTCCATATTGAATGACACCCCAAAATGACAATTTTTGTCTATGTATTTCATGAGATTTGTATGAGTTTTCAAAAGATTTTTAACAATTTCAGAGATTTCCATGACTTTTTTCATGTATTTTGCAATTTCAAGAGATTTCCAGGAGCTCCTCGTAAATCAGGTGGCCGCGGGAAATCTGTTATAAGTTATAAAATGGTTTAATTTAATAATTTACACCTAGAATTAGCACGTGTCCTAAGATAAGAAAGTGTGGGACCCACTGCGGTCGCATAGGTTGCAGTGACCTATGGCCGGCCATGCAAAATAGCGGCGTATTTTACACTGTACGTTGACTATATATATATATATATATATATATAACTAGTAATCTACTATGTATTCACCCTCACTAAATAGCAGGGTCGGACTTAAACATTGTGGGGCCCTATGCAAAACGGAATTATTCTTCTAGACAGCTTTTTGCTACTGATCTTGGAGCTCTTTGCAGACTGTGCGAAGGAAAAATAGTGTGCTGTTCTCTTCAGTTGTTCAGCACTGCTGTTTTTGATACAATAATCCACCATATTAAACACAATCATCATCTCAACAGTCACATATCTATGTGAGAAATGGAAGTCATATTTTCTTGCTATTCTCAGTTTTGTCCTCAAAGAACAGTTCCAAGATATGAATTAATTATGTTTATGTCTAAGACTTGATAAAATTCATCTTTATCCAATGTAAAGCTAAGTGAACAAATCTATTACATTTCTACAAATTTAATCATAGTCTGATACACAAAAATGCGATGTTGAAGGTTTAGTAAATGAAATATATAATTACAAAATTAGTAAAAATTAGCAAGCAACATAAAAAACAGATGTGCAATTTTTTTCTTATCACAGAAGGAGATAAAATTTATTTATGTATTATAAAAAAAAGTACTACCCTCTGCAGAGTTGCTAAATATAAACCATATCAAGTTTGTAAAACACTAAAGACACATCTACACCATTGGCTTAGACCTAACCCTATCTCTAAATCTAAACTTTAAAGTTTAACTGAAAAGTAAGAAGATTCTCCTGATTTAAAAAAATTAATAAATGATCTGATAAAAAATTATAATCTATTATTAAATATTACTATTAATAACAAAAATATTTGTCACAAGTTTTGTTCCCTCATCTGAGACAATATGTCCAAAGTGTTTGAAAATACTGACACTAGTCAGCTTTTCACCTCAAATACTGATGCCCCTTTTAAAGCCCTGTTAGCCAACCTATTGTCTCAGAGGAGGGAACAAAACTTGAAATTCTGGCCCGAATTGCACAGTCCACAACAGCCCTTTTAAAACTATAGGTCATAATTTTTACTTTACTATAACTTTACTAAAAGAACAATATTCACTACTGTGATATTAACCAAAAAAAAGGAGGGATGGGGTGACATCTGACCTTGCACACATAAACATTGCAATGAAGACTCTTGTTACATGTCAGCTATGTGATGGGGGTGGTTCTGAGGTCCAAGGTTTGAGTTCTCTTTGAGACTTATCTATGTATTACTACAGTTTCTTCACCTTCTTCTCCTTGGGTGCTGCAATAGTCAAAGTAAGAAGTATTTGGGCCTGATATTGATTAGTTTTATACCTACTATTACTTAGTCATAGTAAAAAGTATTTGGACTTAACAGTGTTTAGTTTTGTTTCACTTTCAAATAGAATAGTTACTTATTCAACTTCATTTGTTAAGGTATGAAAGAGTTGAAAAAAACATATAGATCTTTTTTTTTTTTAACGCTTTTGATATAGTGCATAGTTCATGCTTAGAGCATACTTATTTTGCTTTGGTCCAATCTCCTTTTGTTGACTGTTGGGGGAAGGGAACATATGGCAGGTTTCCATGCTGTCTTTGGGCTTTGCTCGAGTCAGGATTCCAAATCAAGCCCCCATGGTAAGTGGTTAAGCCGTAGCCAAGCAGTGTAGGCCCGCCTCTCAGCCACACATTTTGTGAATAAAAATGGGAAAATGGAACCTGCATCTGACAATGTTATTATAGAAACTTTTAGAAAATACTTTTTACTATGACTATGGGTGGCTGCCTGGATGTGCAGAATGCACGCTGGACTGTTGTTTGGACTTGTTGATGGTCCTGGATTCATACCTTGCCCTTCCCTATCATCCTCTGAGATGTTTGGATGAGGAAATAAATTATCTTCAACTTTGAAGGAACATTTGAAAGATGTAAAACATTTTACAAACTATCATTTCTATTTTAAAAATGGCCTAGTTCTTAAATAGGGCACTTGCTAACATTGGATACTGAAGAAGTTGCAGCCTTGAGTTAAAATCACAGTATAGAATGCAATTTTTATTTAGGGCTTCAGGATGTTTCCAACCATGAGTTATGGATACATAACTTCATTTTGGGATAATATTTTTCCTGAACAAAAAATCCTTATTCTATTAATTTTTTACTGTTTGGCTTAAAAGTTTTTAGGATAAGAAGAGCTGCATGCAGAGTCTGAATCTGGGACTGTCAAGTTGACCACCATTTATGAAAGTTAATTTAATTTTTTATTTAACTTACATTGTGATACCATGTAGTGTTAACTTGATTTGAATAGAACTGATGTAGGTCAGTGAGTTCAGCAATAGAAACTTAACCAGCAGAAATAACTGGAATATAATAGCAAAGTTCCCCTTTCAGACCTTGCGATCTATAGTGTCAAGGCTCTTTTTCTTCTCTAATATATAACTATAATGCTAATAACTAAATATACCCCATTCCTGGGCAATACTTTAACGACATATATAACGACAGAATAAAGATTTAGAATGCCAATTCACAGACATATAACATGTTTATTACATACGCTGTATGTACTAGGAGATGGAGCGTTGAGGAGATGGAGGTGTTGATAAGATGGAGGTATTGAGGAGATGGAGGTGTTGATGAGATGGAGGTGTTGAGGAGATGGAGGTGTTGATAAGATGGAGGTATTGAGGAGATGGAGGAGTTGATGAGATGGAGGTGTTGAGGAGATGGAGGTGTTGATAAGATGGAGGTATTGAGGAGATGGAGGTGTTGATGAGATGGAGGTGTTGAGGAGATGGAGGTGTTGATGAAATGGAGTGTTGAGGAGATGGAGTGTTGAGGAGATGGAGGTGTTGAGGAGATGGAGTGTTGAGGAGATGGAGGTATTGAGGACATGGAGTGTTGAGGAGATGGAGGTGTTGAGGAGATGGAGTGTTGAGGAGATGGAGTGTTGAGGAGATGGAGGTGTTGAGGAGATGGAGTGTTGAGGAGATGGAGGTGTTGAGGAGATGGAGTGTTGAGGAGATGGAGGTGTTGAGGAGATGGAGTGTTGAGGAGATGGAGTGTTTTAGGAGATGGAGGTATTGAGGAGATGGAGTGTTTAAGGAAACAGGAAACCTGTTCTATTCTAAAGTCACTAAAAGAAAGCCTTTACATTTATTTTGTTTAGTTTTGTAATTATTTTTACTCTTTTGTTAAAAAAATTTGAACAGAATTTTTTAAAGACTCATTTTGGGAATCAACGGTGAAATTTATTAACCGGCTTATAGGCTAATTGATTCATACTATTTGATATCTATCTCTGCTATGCTGTTTTTTTTATTTACACATTTTATCTTATATTGTTTGAGATCTATCTGTGATCTATATTATCTTGTTTAAGATCTATCTGATCTAATTTGTGATCTATCTTGTTTGAGATCTAAATGATCTAATTTGTGATCTATATTATCTTTTTATGATATCATTATTTCTTATTTGAGATCTCTCTTAGCTTCTGCAAATAGAATTTCAAGAGATGATGATATTTATATTAAACCCTTCTTGCATTTATTTATTCAGTTATTTAGTCAGCTAAGGAGCCTAAAATGTTGGCCTGTTTACAAATATGAGATCTTCCTTGACTACACAAGTACCTTACAGAAGAAGGCTACTCACTTGTGTCTGGATATGTCAGCTGTTTTGGTAATAAATCAAGTGTTGTTTTTCAACTATCTGTAATGTTTGTAGATTCTAAAGTTAGAAAGTGTTGTTTTTTTAATGTCACATTGCCTGTCAATTTTGTTTAGTTTTTATTCTTTTTTTTAATACAGTCCCTATGGCCCTTTTCAAGCATGACAGATATTATTCTAAGCAGCTTTTTCTCTGGGAATTATTCAACCACAGAAGCTGTGAGGGATATCTGAAATCCATTGCTTACTTGTCTAGAAAGACTTACATCCATTGAATGACAAAAGATTAAGTGTACACAACTTTTAGTAGTCACCACATAACACATTTTGATGCTCAGACAATACTGAATGGTTTAGATTTCTTTATACTGAGAGTGTCCAAAAAAGATAAGGTCAAAGGTTAATTGGAGTTTTTTTTTATTGCTGTGATGCTGTTAAATTTCCCTTGTGTTTTTGTTTGAGTTCAAAGACATTATCCATATTATTTGTTTTACAAATGTAGGACAAACAAGTTAATAAACTTTGTCTTTGAATCTGAAATTGTAAAACTAGTAGAGAAAAAAAACAACTTACAGCATTGTTTTTTTTAATTTACCAGGTACTTACTATTCATTTTCTTTGACTGTTTACTTTAAGTTAGAAATTAAATAAAGATTTCTTTGAGCTATATTTATCAATGACCATAGGCATTAAGAGAGTTGACACCTCATTGTACTTTTCAACAAGATAATGTCTTAAAGAAATTAAGAGCTTTTATTGGAATTCTGTGGTTGAATAACATAACATAGGTAAATTAAATCAATCACAGGATTCCATCAAAAATGTTAAATGCTAAAGAAATTTTAAAAGAATAAAGTACAATTTTTGAGATTATATATTCTTTATGTAGAATCTTTTTTAAACAATAGCTACCAGTACAGGTGTTTAGACCTAGGAACAAATGATAACTGGATATGTTTTTATTTGAAACCACTGGCATGTATTTTACTTGTTACTAATAACTTAATTTACTTTTTAATATCTGCATTATCAACTGAAGTTTTTTTTTCAAGAGTCTTTATGAAAATGTTACCACTGAACACTGCTGTATTACTAGACTTTATTCAACTATGTTTTGTTAATGAAATATTGTACAATGCCATATTTTTTGTAGTACATTATTAAGGTTTTTATAGGTATATGTTAAAAACATCTTCTTAGATTTAATCTAGTTACTGCACTGAATAATTTGTTTTAAAAAATTAGATAATTTATATTAAGTTTGTTTTGTTTGTATATATGTAGAATACATTTATCAAATTAAAATACATATTTGCATTTAATTTTTATAGTCATTTTTAGAATTGAGTGTAGATTCATTGTAAATTGAACATTGTTGGTAGTGTCAATTTTATTAAGTTTACATCAAGTATTTAAATATAGTCCTTGGTGTTGATTACATTTTTCATTTTCTAATGGCCAGGCAGTGTTTTATACCATGAATGGTAAGAGGTTTAGAGTATACAACTCTATCAATAATATCATTGACAATAAAATATTCTGATCAAGTTTATATTTTTGGAACAGAATATCCTAATGTGTTAAATGTACATTTTTCATTTTATTTTTAGAATAACAACTGGTATTTAGTTTTATCCCTTTGTATCTTTCTACAGTAGATGCACTGTGATACAAAATAGAAATTTTAAAAGTTATAATAACTTCTAATCGAATTGTCTCCCTTTTAAAATCAAATATCTAAATGAATCATGCTACTTTGATTCTACACAATCTTCTACAAGTAAATGTAATATCAGGACTACCAATGTACATTAGTTTTGAACAAAAAGTTGTAAGTTGTAACTATGAATAAGCTGTGCCTCTTATACATTGAATTGATTAACTCATTTGGATATTTATGTATACCTTGTAATAATTTTTTTTTTAATTGTAACTGGTCTGTGCTAAATATATTTGTTTCCTTCAGTCACAAAGCTGCTATGGATTATCTCATTTCCCAAACATTAGCTATGGATCATCTCATTTCCCAAACATTAGCTATGGATTATCTCATTTCCCAAACATTAGCAATGAATCATCTCATTTTGACCTCGCTGTTGGCCATGTGTTGTGTGTGAACTACGTCACCAGATTGTGCTTGGATGACGTCAGCCATACGAATGGTAAAGACTTACATGACAGTCACATCGGGTTAAAAACATGTTTATACACTTCCGGCGTGTCGACTGTAACAGCTTTCTATGATTTGAACTCATTAACATTTGTTTTTAACTTGACATTGTCTATGAATCGGAATTTGGGTTGTTGTATTGTAGGCTACTACTACTAGGGGGCTTGGTGGCTGAATGGATTATACTCTTGGCTTCCGAACCGAGATTTTTGGGCTCGAATCTCAATGAAAACTTGGTTTTTGAAATTAGGTATTTTTAGGAGTTCACCCAACTCTACTTACAATTAAAGCAAAGAAATGAAAGTAGACCCCTACTAAAATTATTATAATTTCCACGCATACATCAGAGTGCAAAGCTTGCTTTGGTCCAATCTTTAGGCACTTAGAAAACACTTGCGTCAGATCTCGAGTTTACATTGGGATTCGAACTCGCCAAGTTGTTGTTTTTTTGGGCAGTTAAGCGACACATTCCAACATCACAGCATACTAAGTCACCAGAAGTCATTGGGTCATAACGTTTGGTACTGAATAAGTCACCAGAAGTCATTGGGTCATAGCGTTTGGTACTGACTAAGTCACCAGAAGTCATTGGGTCATAGCGTTTGGTACTGAATAAGTCACCAGAAGTCATTGGACCATAACGTTTGGTACTGAATAAGTCACCAGAAGTCATTGGGTCATAACGTTTGGTACTGAATAAGTCACCAGAGGTCATTGGGTTATAACGTTTGGTACTGAATAAGTCACCAGAAGTCATTGGGCCATAACGTTTGGTACTGAATAAGTCACCAGAAGTCATTGGGTCATAACGTTTGGTACTGAATAAGTCACCAGAAGTCATTGAGTCATAACGTTTGGTACTGACTAAGTCACCAGAAGTCATTGGGTCATAACGTTTGGTACTGAATAAGTCACCAGAAGTCATTGGTTTATAACGTTTGGTACTGACTAAGTCACCAGAAGTCATTGGGTCATAACGTTTGGTACTGAATAAGTCACCAGAAGTCATTGGGTCATAACGTTTGGTACTGAATAAGTCACCAGAAGTCATTGGGTCATAACGTTTGGTACTGAATAAGTCACCAGAAGTCATTGGGTCATAACGTTTGGTACTGAATAAGTCACCAGAAGTCATTGGGTCATAACGTTTGGTACTGAATAAGTCACAAGAAGTCATTGGGTCATAACGTTTGGTACTGAATAAGTCACCAGAGGTCATTGGGTCATAACGTTTGGTACTGAATAAGTCACCAGAAGTCATTGGAGCTCAAGAAGCAATAAAAACGTCACTGCAAGGATCAAACATGCCTCAATGACTCTCATAAACGAAACTTTAGATTGGGAAACAAAATTGGACGAAATATTTCCATGTTGTCAACCTTATCTGACTCTTATGAGAAAAATGACATTGAATATGATAAACGAATACAATGATCATTTCTGAGAAGAAAAAAAAATGTGCGCATGCTTGCGGACACAATTTCATTATAATTTTTTACATTGCCAGAACTTCAGTCATAGTCAAAGTTGAAGATGTTCCGGAAACATCACAGAAAGTGTTTATTAAACTAATTAATAGCGATGCATCGATAAATGATTCTTTTCAATGTCAGTTACACAAATCTGTATTCATATTCTGATTTGTCCGTGCAGTGAAATTCTATTTCCAATAAAGTACTGTATTTTTTGAGAAACATAGTTTTTAAGCGTTATTTATCAAGTCTTAGTATAGAAGTTACTATTGAGATGTACCACTCTTGAAAAGACAGTCAAAAGAATTCATAATGATGTGAAACAGAAACAAGCTCAAGCTTCACATGGACTAGATTTATTTAGCCAAAATCTTATTCATATTGTTTCGTGATTATATGGCTCCTTTTGTCTCGAAAGGCAATGGATGCGCCCAAATGAGTCACTGGTTTTGGCTTAATCTTGAGGCGGGTCAGAATCTGGTGTGGCTAATCAAGCCAATTCTAGAACGGCAGACTTTGCCACAATTCGTACATGTGTATGCCTCTGATTCAGGGCTAGCGGACAGGGCAGCTTTCTTTTTTTCCCTCTTGATTAAGCCTGCTTCAATTCTTTTGTTCTCAGCAAGGGTTGTCCCAGCACGCACAGTCTGTCTCCATGCACTCCGGTCTTTGGCTATGTTTTCCTACATACTTTCGCTGATGCCTGTGGCTCTCATGTCTCGCTTGCAGACATCTCTATATGTAAGTCTTGGGCGGCCCTTGGGTCTGACTCCTTTCACAAGCTCAGCATATAAGATATCTTTCGGGATTCTGGCATGCGGGTGACATGTCCGAGCCAGCGTAATCTTTTTTGTGTCAGGAGAGCATACATGCTGTTCATATTGACCAATCTCAAAGCTTCCTGA
The DNA here is from genome assembly GCF_947242115.1 of Biomphalaria glabrata. NCBI lineage: Eukaryota > Metazoa > Mollusca > Gastropoda > Planorbidae > Biomphalaria > Biomphalaria glabrata. The sequence goes on from NC_074727.1 coordinate 12,395,798, forward strand.
TTGGAGACATGGTCCCTCCAAGAGATGCCCATTATGCGTCTCAGGCAGTGCAAGTGGAAACTATTCAATCTGTGCTCTTGGTACATGTATGTTGACCAGCTTTCACTGCCATAAAGGAGAGTGCTCACAACACAGACGTTGTAGACTAGGATTTTGGTCGCTGTGGTCAATTTACCATTTTCCCAGACGCGCTTGGAGAGTTTTGGCAATGCTGTGGTAGCTTTTCCTATCCTTTTTGTCAGCTCGATGTCTAAGTCTAGGTTACTGACAATTGTTGAACCCAAGTAGGTAAATTCTTGTGCCGACTGTGGTAACATAAGAGGACTATATGAGGGCATGAGAAAAGCCTTTGGACCTCACACCAGCAAGTGTGCTCCGCTCAAGTCAAAAGATGGCTCAATCATCAGCGATCGTGCGCTGCAAATGGAACGATGGGTAGAACACTATGCAGAACTCTACCAGATTGAAAACGCCGTCTCACCAAATGCTGTTTCCAACTTCCCATCACTTCCAGTTTTGACGGAATTAGACGAAACGCCCTCAGTAAAGGAGCTGAGCACAGCCATTGACATGCTTGCACATGGGAAAACACCCGGAGGAGATGGCATTCCTGCTGAAGTCATTCAGGCTGGAAAACATGCCCTAATCAAACCACTCCATGAACTGCTAAGCTTGTGCTGGGAACAATTTAAGGAATGGTCCCCCGGGAATTGAAAGACTCCAACATAGTTACAATTTATAAAAATAAAGGCGACCGCTCTGATTGTAACAATTACAGAGGCATATCACTGCTTAGCATAGTAGGAAAGGCTTTTGCTAGAGTATTACTAAAGCGATTACAAATCCTGGCAGATCGTGTTTATCCAGAGTCGCAGTGTGGCTTTAGGGCAGGTAGATCTACAACAGATATGATTTTCTCTCTGCGGCAGCTACAGGAGAAGAGCAGAGAACAAAAGCAGCCCCGCTTCATAGCATTTATTGATTTGACCAAGGCCTTTGAACTTGTTAGCAGAAGCGGTCTGTTTGCTGTACTAGAGAGAATCGGCTGCCCAAATAAGTTAAGAAAACTAGTGTCAGCTTTTCACGAAAATATGCAGGGCACTGTTCAGTTTGAAAGTTCTTCCTCCAGGCCATTCTCCATTAAGAGGGGTGTAAAACAAGGATGTGTACTGGCCCCTACACTATTTGGCATCTTCTTCTCAGTCGTACTAACCAGTGCTGTTAAATCCCTGGAAGACGGAATATATATCCATAGCAGATCCGATGGAAGGCTCTTTAACCTGGCACGTCTTAAAGCCGAAACGAAAAGGCGTCGTATCTTGATAAGTGAGCTGCTGTTTTCCGATGACGCGGCACTCGTATCTCACTCACAAGGGGTCTACAGAAGCTAGTGAACGCCTTAGCAGCTGCTTGTCAAGAGTTTAGCCTTACTATAAGGAGTTTAGCCTTACTATAAGTCTCTCCAAGACCGAAATCCTGGCACAAGACGTCGCAGAAATACCTATAATACAAATTGGGAACCACACCCTTTCAGTGGTGCAGGAATTTACCTACTTGGGTTCAACAATTGTTTCGAGATTAAACATAAAGCTTTTGCAAAATATACCAAATACTTACATTAGAATTACGATTTTATAGCATTTACAAAAGCAGTTATTTATGCTTAAATGAACGTAAATAAATTTACTGTTTGGGGTCGCCGTGTAGTTGAGAATTGGGGTCGCTGTGCACAAAAGGTTGAGAACCGCTGAGTTAAACAATGCCTTGTATTCAGTCTGACAGATGGTCTTACTATGTATTCAGTCTGGCAGATGGTCTTAATAGTGTGTATTTTGACGTTGTCATTTCCGGTCACTTTGGACTCGCGGACTAGAGACGCGGCCGAAGGCCGTCTACACCGGGAACCTCTGCCATATTTTCCTAGCCTATACAGGCTAACCGTGCTGAACACGCCATTAATGAAACGGGTTCTTGAAGCGGCGCCTGGATTGTTGACAAGGTAGTGGGAGCTCTTTTACAAGGATACTCTCGCCGTATCGCACCCCCTTATAGGCACTTCCACGGGAGACTTGTTTCGCTACCCATTTGGCCTAATCGTTTCCTCCTACGATCATTTCCACCCGGCCGCCACTATGAGACAGAAACTGTTTGGTTATAACAAATGGATACGAGCATGGGCATACTTACTAATCTAGGTCTATAGGCCTATAGGACGCAACAATTTTATTTTTTTAGAAACGTCTGTAATTTATACGTTTTTTTTAAAAGTAGATCTAGATATAAATCAATTCTAAATCTTAGATCTAGGTTCTAATTATGTTACTTTAGTCTAATTGACTCTTTGTTGTGTTTGAACGTCACGTAAACCTTAGTTGTGACCTTGATATTTTTTTTCGTTTGTCATTCAGTCTGTTCGGATCAGTCCGGTTTCTCTCGGTTCAAGCGAGCGCACTCGGTTACTAATGTCGAATGTAACTAACGAACTCTTCTAATGCTGAGTATTTCTTACTAGATCTGGGTAATTTTGGACCCCCCCCCCCCTCTTTTTTTAATTTTTTTTTTTTCTGTCTTCGTTTCGTCTAAATAAAAAAAAAGTTTGAATAATTATATTTTATATCTCCTAATGATAGTATTTTCTGAAAAAAAAAGGAAATCTTGCAGTTGTATTTAAATAAAATACTTTATTAAAAACTCACATTTACCATCTACATTATGTTACCAGACCGCTGCAAAGGAGGACAGAAAGGAGGACAAAACATATTATTACAAAGGAGGACAAAAAACAGAACAGAACCAAATAAAACGAAATGAATTTTTAAACCCTTAAAACTAGACTAACAATTTATTATAATTGATGGAATATTGTAGCCAATTACTACTACAATAATTAAGTATGATATTTCGCAATAATTTCGCACACTATTTGACAACATAATATTTAGCTTATTATCATTTGGTATGGGGTGTGATGGCCAAGTGGTAAACCTATAATAGGCCTATATATAGCCTAGAGGTCTTATATTCGAATGTCGAGGAAGACTGGAATTTTGGATTTCGGGATTTTAGGGCACCTTTATATAGCATGAGTCCACCCAGCTTATATATACATAATGGGTATACCTGACATTAGTTGGGGAAACGCAAATTTAAGTTAGTTGTGCTGGCCACATGATACTCTCGTTAACCATTGGCCACAGAAATAGATGAGCTTTACATCATCTGCCCTATATAGATCACAAGGTCTAAATTTAAAGGATTGCTTTACTTTTCTTATCCTTCATGCATGCATACGCGTGAAAAGTTTCCTGTACTTTGTGAAATGTACATTGAGTAGGCCTAATAAATGGACAGCCCATTATCGCCCACGATACACGAAAGTTAAAAATGCTTTTCTTAATGAAAATTCACAGATCCTGAGAGCTCTGCGAGAAAAAAGTTTTACATTAAAATAAGGTTTTTCTTTGTGCGTTCTATGTTAGGTAATATTAGGACAAAATTAAAAACAACAACCTGGGTATGTTCATTTTGGGGGACTAAAAAAACCCAGATTCTTCGTTTCCGTAGAAGCCTGTTGGACGCAGTTAATCTTCGTTTCCTGATTCCTTTCGGCTTTCTGAAATCTTTACAATAGATCTAGATCTAAAAAGATGGCGAATGTTTGTTTTGTTTTGGGTTTGATTTCTTCGGCATTGAGCCTGATATGTGTCTTGGTTGCCATGGCCAGTTCTCAATGGCTTCAAATAAGAATACATTCGTTTGAATCTGACGTTGGATTAATGAGACACTGTGAACCTAGAAATTCTTATTGTGGTGAAATGGAAAAACTTGATGCCCTTGTTGACATTCACTATGCAGGTCTGTAGTTAAAGTCAAAGTGTAACACTGTACTATTTACTATCACAGTGTAACACTTGCCACTCTATCATGACTCTTGCCAGTCTTGCTTAACATTTTACAGTGTGACTTAACTTAATAACTGGTCTTTCTTTGTCACTTTCTTTGTTACTTGTTAGTCCAAGACTTGTTACTTAATAACATTTAACATACAAAGTTAACATACCCAATGATGATGGCCTATCTATCTACTATAATAATGATAATAATCTAGAGGAGGCTGTTATATAAGGGACATCCCATCCAATTCTCCTTCAGTGAATGCATCGCTTTTTTTGTTTGTAATTCATTTGTTTTTATGTTTGGAGCTAAAAACAACGTTTTGGGGCTGCACATATTCCGGTATTTTTGTTCTGCTTTTCCAAGCAGATGGCAGGCAGTTTTTTAGATTCTCTGTAACCATATATGTCAAGCTATTGTTTTAACCTCCCCCGGCAATTCACACGAGACTCATATAAAGGATGAGGGCTATATTATGTCTTTTATGAGCCTGTTTGATGGGCTGATGGGCATATCAAAATAAGCTTCCAAACATCTTTAGAAAGACATTCCAATCACATTTATACTGTTAGATGTTAAATAAAATTAAAAAAGGAGGTGTCTTAATGAATAATAATGAATTTTACACATTCTCCTTTATTACACATGGCAAAATCGTTATAAGAAACATTATTGGGATTAATAAATCTATGATTTTTTCAATGAATAAACATGACCTAGATCGAGATATCTAGAATATATAATTTATGAATGAAAGAAAAAGTGTGGGCTGCTAATTTGAAGCTGCAGATATCAAGCCATTGCAGTTGATCACACCAGGTGAGCTGGTGGTGAGGAGAGGTTTACACTAAGTGTGTAGTGTCACAACCTATCAAACAGGCAGTGTAGGGAAGGGGGAGAGAGTCATGAAAATAATTATAAGCATCTATGAGAGGGAGAGGGTGTTAAGGTGTAACTAAACAAACATCCAAATTATGAAAACAAGAAGAGGATTCATAGATGGGAATTAAGAGAGAGAGAGAATACATGTAGCCTAGTTGAAAATATCACGTTCATTAAATTATAATATATATATATATATATATATATATATACATATAATTAATTTATAGATCTATAATCTATATAGATTTATTTCTGTCTGCTTCTACAAATAGATGAGTATAGGTATATAAATAAAGTATAAATTATATATATATATATATATATATATAGAGAGAGAGAGAGAGAGAGGCAATAGACTATAAATACATATATATTGCAGAAGTGAATCTACTTCTTTTAGTACAATCTAAATAATTTTTAATTAACACAGATATAATTTATTAGCAATTACATAGTGGTGTTCATTGACGGTGATATAGACTATAAATACATATATATTGCAGAAGTGAATCTACTTCTTTTAGTACAATCTAAATAATTTTTAATTAACACAGAGATATAATTTATTAGCAATTACATAGTGGTGTTCATTGACGGTGCTCAGTGTCCAATGAAAGGGAAAGCACAAAAACTGCATTCAGTATAGGATTATGAAGTGACCCAATTTATTATCAAAATAAAATCTTGACTATGAGTGGTAATTCAAAGGAACACAGCTATTTTTATTGTCCTTTAGTTGAAGAATAAGAATCTGTTTTCATTTTTTTGTAAGTTAAACCTTCACCAAAAAAAAAAAAAATTTGACCTAGTTCCCGAAAGTCAGTGTTCATATATAAGAATCTACTATAGTGGATAAGCGAATAATGGAGTTTAAATTTAATTTTTAAAGGTTTACTAGATAGATCTATGCTAGAGAAATGTATTTATTCTGGACATATGATAACATGAATCCGTAAATCCGTACAACTCGCTCTTTTTGTGGTCATTACATCTTTATTTTGATATTTAATATGAAACTTGCATGCTGTATAATGTGAGTGTCCATTTTGCAATGATTCTGACCCCTTATCCTTCCATTTAGCTATCTTTTTATGTATGAAAAAAAGAATTTCAAATTTGTAAGTCAGGTGGGTTTTTTTTTTCCTATGTTACCAGTATGACTTTACCTCTTCCTAGGGTTAAGACTATATTTTTTGGTTAGCTAAGTCTATATATATATATATACTAATGAGTCCGCCAATATTTATTCTGTTTTTGGAGCTGATTTATTTGATTCATAAGCTAAGTTGTTTGATTCCATACAAACAAAAATTAATAGGGTATTTGTATTAAATTACTAGGGACTAGGAAGTGCTAGAAGTTGCACTAAATTACTAGGGACTAGGAAATGCTAGAAGTTGCACCTGGTGACACTCATCACAAGACCAGGCAACAGGAACACCAAAGAAAGTTATATGTACTGTGACTTTCTAGATTTAATAAGAATATATTGTACTTATTGATTTAGCACATCTCCATACATGTTTAGCTTTCTCATTGCTCTATGGTCCAATAAACTATTTATAAAACTTTTGAGGACATATAGGGTAAGGGATATTGGGGAGCTTTCCATGCTGCCTTTAGATGCTCAGCAAACACAACTCAGATTGTATTATATTCAAACAAAAAAATCTATTCAAATTAAAGCTATTCCAAGCAGCCTATACTGCCACAAGACCAGGCAACAGGAACACCACACCACTTTTACTAATATCAGTAATTTACATTGCTATGGGTGGTGGAAGTATTAAGTAATTATTTATTATTATAATTTATATAGAATTACTATTTATAATATTTTATTTACTAATCTTGACAAAGTGTTTCTGCAACATATTTTTACTATTAAAAATTCTATTTTGTATCCATCATACATATATATAAATAAATATTTTTATAGCACATAAAAAATGTGTTGTTTTTTAAAGGTATTGGTATGACTAAGATATATACTGTAATATACTAAATTAATGCTCATGATTACACATTTCAGCTTGGTTCAGATCAATTCAGGCATTGTATCTTCTGCATTGTCTTGGGATGCTTTTCTCCACTGTGATGTACATCCTGTATGCTATCCGTTTCTTGGAATCAAAGGGCAGTTTCAGAGTGCTTACAGCATTTAATTTTCTAGCTTGTAAGTTGTAATTTTTTTTAACATCCGTGCAGTCATTATATTGAAAACATTTATATTGAATTTTTTTAAAGGAATTTAATTTTTTATTGGTATCTTATGGACATCTTGTAGTTTAAATGAATCCTGTAAAATTTGATAAACCAAGGGTTGACTGTGATTGATTTTCCATTAAAATCATAAACTCGGGTTTTTAAGAGGAAAAAAAATGTGTCTGTTACGATTTCATATTGGATGAGACTCTTTAGACATGTAAACGACAAATCACGGTTTATAAATACTTTAATCTTTATTAACACTGAAAACACTTTCTTGTTCATAGTCCTCCATTTCGGTTCTTCTCCCCTTTCAACACGCAATCGCACCATTTCACATTCACACTAAGATGCGCACGTAACACCCCCCCTGTTTAACAAGTTCGATGCACATCGAACGTCCAAAATACAAATCACTGAATATATTATCAGACTATTCCAAGTTAAAACAAATCGGTAACATATAAAAACTATAATGTAATAATTACACAAAATCAAACACAATGTCATGTTAATACCAATACAATTCCAACATGAAATAACAATTATATTCATCACAATAATAACTGTTATTATGAGCAATTGAAACCACTTCTGTTAACATATATCTATAAGTAATCATATTTCTATTAATACAACTCCCCACTCATAATTTTATGCCTGTACAAACACCATCATTCCAGTCGCAATCAAATAGTTAACAAACAAGGTCTATCTTGCTCCATGTATATTGTAGCCTCAACAACATGACCCAGTTTATAACTAACAACACTCCTCATAGGCTACCATAGCTTTAATCCAATGCTATTTACGTCTTAGTATCATCAGGCCTATATAATAATTCCAGTCTTGACGTTTCTTTTTATGTATTTCTACCACATCATTTCGATAATTTTCTTACAAATGTAATTTTAATAGAATAATTATAATCCAACCGAACCACACATAATTAAATACATTGTGCAACATCTACGTATCTACTTTCCAGTATTTATACTCTTTTACATTTCCTATGTAGCCTTTACAAACTTCTATAATGTAGTATCCTTAACCTATATGTATATGTAACAACAATATTTACTTCATTACACATATATTTATTCATTGTAGAATAGAACAATAATTAGTGTCCATCAGTCCTACCTTTTCTAATCATATCTATATAATTCTAACATTATTGACATGCCATCCTTTCCGCTTCCCTCCTTTGCAATGATGTCCCATTGTGATCCTACTACCGAATGATCTAGCTGTACTGTTTTCTAGGCTGCTAATATCCCTCTCTTTTCTCGTATACGCCTCTCCACTATTGTACCTTGATTCCTTAATTCTAATTAACTGTTGACACTGTCTTCTAATATGCCCCCTTCTCCCACAATTAAAGCATAAGATGTATGGACTTGTACGTCTATATGTGGGTTTAAATCGCTTTCCCTGTACCACTGATTGCCTTACTTTACTTTGATTTGGACCCATTCCTATTGCATTGCTTTCTACCTTATCTGTTAATTCTTTCTTCTCGTGCTCTCTGCTACCCATGTCATCTGATGTATGAGATCTTATGTCTTCTTCCACATCCCCATTTCTACCTCGCGTAAACTTTATCCCATAATATTTCTTCCAATTCTCAATCTCCCTTACTGAACATATTTTCACCCCATGAATATTCCCAATAATTAAATCTATCTCACCCTGATCTACAACACAAGCTTCCACTGTCCCCTTAAAATACGGTGTGTCTATACTAACTTTAGCAATCGGTAATTGTACAATATTCCCATTAAACATAACACACTTCCTAGATTCGCCTGTATATTCATGGTCTTCCACTAAATCCTTATTCACTCCAATAATAGTGCTCCCTGTATCCCTGATGGTCTTGGCTGCCTTGTTCCCTACGAATGTCTGAAAAATCTCCAATGTTCCAGTATCAGATGACAATGATAAGCCTTGCTCTATTCTACCTTTCTCCCAGTCCTTTCTTTCCTGTCTGTTTCCTTGATATCTTCCGTTGCGGCTATCATTTTGTCTTTCATATGTACCACTTCTATACTGTCTATCCTGTGTCTCTCTTGTTCTGTGAGAGTTATTCAGTGTCTCACATGTTCTGTTAAAGGCAACTATTTCTTCTATATCACTGCCTCTAGATAATTTCTTCTCGGGATGAGCCACTTTATAAGCCCTTATCAGTCTTACTATGTCTTCTATGGATTTCGGTTTCCTCTCCAACAGAAATATTTTTAATTCCTCCTGACACTCGTACATCACTTTGTCCAGCATGAGAAATGTCTTAAGACTGTCAAAGGTTTTTTCTACCTCAGCAGTTTCTATCCAGTTATCGAAATGGCTGCTCATTTTGTCCAGGAAGGTCTGCGGGTCATCCTCTGGTTCTATCTCACAATTAACAAACTGTTGGCGATAGAAAGCTTCTGTTTTCCAGAAAGTTCGAAGTAGTTGTTCTTTCACAATGCTGTAGTTACCCTGGTTCATACATATTTTTGAGGGCACCTCCGCTGTAAATGATCTCGACAATAAGAATGTCCATTTGTCTTCAGGGTATTCCAATTCTCTCATTTCTATTTCGAACTTCTTCAAAAAAATGTCTATGTCCATTTTGTCTTCGTTGAATATCAAACCTTTATATTTTGCCAGTTTATTCCCTGTAGAGTCACTCTTTCTTTTATCATTCTCTTTTCCTTGGTCTGTTTTTAACCTTTTCTCTGCTGTCTCTTTTTCAAACGCTAATCTTTCTCTTTCAATGGCGACTAATTCGTTTTTCTTCTCCTTTTCAATGGCTATCTTTTCCCTTTCTCTTTTGTCCTCCTTGTCTAATCTTTCCTTTTCTTTTTCTCTTTCTCTTTTGTCCTCCATGTCTAATCTCTCCTTTTCTTTTTCTCTTTCCATCGCTAATCTCTCCTTTTCTTTTTCTCTTTCCATCGCTAATCTCTCCTTTTCTTTTTCTCTTTCCATTGCTAATCTCTCCCTCTCCATCAACCTTTCTTGTACGTACTTTCTTAGTTCTGCCCCTTCCAGCTCCAACAACCTTCCCTCTTCTTTCAACGCTGCTACCTCAGCCTTGTCCGCCATTTTCTATTAATATTAATCAAATTGAATAGTATCCTGTCACTAGATCTAGACTATATAATATGATATCTCTACTGTCTGTTGACAGGAGATCAACTGTGTATAAAGGACTACGTAGGTTTTACCTTTGCGTTGGGCGCCACTTGTTACGTTTTCATATTGGATGAGACTCTTTAGACATGTAAACGACAAATCACGGTTTATAAATACTTTAATCTTTATTAACACTGAAAACACTTTCTTGTTCATAGTCCTCCATTTGGGTTCTTCTCCCCTTTCAACACGCAATCGCACCATTTCACATTCACACTAAGATGCGCACGTAACAGTGTCGTTTTTTTTTTTTAAGTACCCCTCCTTTAGTAAATTCAGTTATTAAACAAGAAAAACTACATAGGATATAGATTTAGACATCACATCCCTATCAGCTGGGTTTTTACTAGGTAGTAATTTTATTTGCTGGTACATCATGACTTGGGGAAAAAAAAAAGATAATCAGTGGCATAGTCATAATGCAATCCAGTAATCTCACTCATTCTTCTGAAATATCTCCTCTCTCTTCAGCATAAGAGTTAAGAGTAAGTATTTTTTTGGTAAGGAAAATCTTTTATCATATAAAATGTGAATAAAATTAAAATGAGATCAATCAGTAGAGTAAAAAATATATAATAATAAGCTTACTCTAATCAGTCATCATGTCTTATTTACATATTGCTGTTTCTTGTTTGTTCAAAATTAATGCTAATTTAATATCCGGTTGTTGTTTTATATGTATATGTTCATTTTGTATTTTAGATTTTTTAATGTGAAAAGAATCACTATGAATTAAATATTTAAAAACTGGAAACATTCTATAAACAAAATATGGTAATTGTCTAAGCATTCTAAAAAACATCAGACTATATTTTATTTGACAGTGGCTGCAGGTGTTTACTCAGTGACCATGTTTGGTATGAATCACAGAGCCTACTTCAGTATCCCAGCAGGTGCTCCAGAGGAGAGCGCATTGTTGGGTTATGGCTTCTACATGGCCATCACAGGTTGCTGCATTTCTTTACTGGCTATGCTGTTTTCAGCCATGGAAGCCAGCCATGCTGTGGATTTACTGCAAAATATGCAGAATCGCTTAACAGTTTGGACCACCCCATACACCCTTTTTGTTGACCAAGAAGCTTAAAGGATATATGCTATCCAGATCTTTTGTTTTATGTGAATGGTAATAGACAATAGTTAGTAATATGCCTGATAATATTTTTGGGTATTTTCTTGCATAGAGTAGAGGTAGCAAAATTGTAGATGTAAACTGTGCAGGACTATGCATTAATTTAGGATAATGCATACTACATATTCCATGTGGATTTACAATGAGTGGAGTGGTTTTCTTAACATTTTCTTTTATAGATAGAAATAAATGGACTAGATTTTCTAAGTACTTTGAAGGTTTTCTGTCATCTTTTGAACAAGGGATAGTTTTTAATCTACTTTCTAAGTTGCACTTTGATCAGATACCAGTAGTCTCTTAGTAAAAATTAACATGCATAATAGATATATAGATATACTAAATATAGCCAAACCAAAAAAAGTGAATTTTTAAAAATGATATTATATATACATGCTTTATCTAAGAAAAGACTTAAGTATGTATACACTTTATTGTAAATATTACATTTGTTGTTTTTTTTTTTATAACACACACTTGTTTCATAAGCCTTAGGTCCTTACTGAAAAAAAAAATTGTTAGATTTTATTTGGCTTTTGGTTAGTTATTAAAGTGTCATTACAATTACAAGTTAAAATATTATATTGTTTATTCAAAAATATACCCATTTGATACAACAAAAAATAATACAAAAATTTACTTTCCAAAGCCCTATCCTACAATTCTGATTTTGACTGATAGAACTATTCTTATACCTATCAATATTATTACAAAAATATCTGTTGCTTTTTAATGCAAATGCCAATAAAAATGGAAAAATAGAAGTCTTTTTTTTTTCAATGGAAGAACTGTATGACCAATGAAAAAAAAAAGTCATACATTAAAAATTTATATAGTTTTCCAAAAAAAAAATGAGTAAAGATTAGCATTTGAAATGCGAAGTTCAAGATCCTAACAAAAGCTCTAGGCCTCATGTTGAATTTTTACCTGCTTATTTTATGGTAGAATAGGGAAGGATTGATTTTAGACTTTCACATTGCCCTACTTTAGTGAATAGAAATGTTGACCACACAAGAGAAATCACAGTTGTCACCTTTTTTAATTTTAATTTGAGAAGAGTTATGTATTTGCTTTATTTTTTTTTATTTCCTTGAAAAAAAAAGATGAGTTATATGTTGCTTACAACATGACTTAGATGGTACATAGACAAAAGAAGAAAACTAGTTTTTTTTCTAAATTAAAAAATTTGTTTCAGTGATAACTGCATTTTTTTTTGTGTGGTCTTCAGAGGTATTTTGTCAATATCAAATAGCAATCAGTTGTTAATATCCTAACTTTCAACTTCAAATGATATATTTCAATCTGAATCAGATTATTAGTTGTACTTTTTCATTAAGCTCAATAATTAAATCTTTTTCACATCATTTATATATATATATAAAACTGCTGCCAATGTCATTGTACTTTTTTTTTGTTACCAATTTGTTCATGTATAAAGTGACATTTAAAAGTTTTTTTGTTTTTTTTTAAACGTTTCATCTAATCCTATTTTGTTTTGTTTTTTCTATTTCTAAAATCTTTTTAAGTTTATTTTGTCATTGTTTGTTTTTTCATAAACAAATCTTTGCCTTTATAAATATGGCAATTTATTAATCAAATTTAATCAGATTTTTAAAATAAAATATTCTTGTATAGTAACTGCTCAACATATAATCATATAATTTTTTTTTTTACTTGGCAGTGAACGATTTAAAAAAAAAATATTTTTTTGTTAGTAACAGTGGTTGTGTATTTCACATGTGAAATTTTTCAAACTAAAAAAAAATTAAATCTGTGTTTTTTCTTTGCTACCAAAAAAAATTTTGTTGTTAAAATTCTTTCACAATTTAATATGCACATTCAAATCAGATTGATGAAAATATAGGCAGGCCTATATTACATTTCATCATCATGTATAGAAAAAAAAGATTGTAAAAAAAAGATTGTTTTTCAGATTTATATGGAGTTGTTAAATATAGATATTTAAATTAAATCTAGAAATTTAAGTCAGTGATTGGAATGAACTTTAAAAATTGTTAATGTCATTATTTACTTATCTCTTGCATAATCAGTTTGAAAATTTTGCATTCATGTGTTTGATTTACACATTTATTGTTACTCTCATATCTATACAAGTTTTCTTCCCTTCTTTTTTTTTTTTTTTTGGTGTGTTTCATACTGTAGGCATAGTATCAATCTCACTACGTCGCATGTATTATTTTAACACTGCACCAGCATTGTAGGACCTTAGAGACCAAAATGTACAAGTTTTGTACACTTCTCACAAGAAAAAAAGAAAGAGACAAGCTAAGTTCCTCAAACTGTACATAGTGGTGAGGGCTGAAAGACAAGTGTTAAAAAACTAATATTTATATTATAGTTAGGGCTCCCCAGAAGTTACATAGTTGTCTAAAAGCCAATCATTTTTTTATATTTAGGACATTTTCACAAATTAAAGCTTTAATTGTAAGATGACCTGATTGTAGCAATTCAAACCTTTAAAATAATTTATAATGCTAACTGATGGAACTTGTGTATAGCTGAGCATAATATATTTATATACATATATATGCATTCATTGTTATGCTATTGATGAACAGAGAGGCACTTCAGTATATTGGTTAAAACTTATAGCCATCATTAAAACTTAATGGTGGAGGGTACTGTAAAGAAAGACCTATCTTTGTCATCAGTTGGTTAGATTTATCGAGTCTCAATTTTATGAATAATTATTTAATTGCTATTGAAATTTATTTAAAATTTTCCACCAGAATGACATTTTTACGTAGTAAATTGTTTTAAAAAAGCGTGTAGGTATATAATAATGACATATATCTATATATATATTTTTTTAATATACATTTTTCTTTCACTTTAAGGTCATTACTTTTAAAAAGTAATTTTGCTTACAAGTGCCTGATAATAAATAGGCAGTTTTTAGTTGTTCTATAGTTAGGACTGAATCACTTGATTTTAGCAGCAAAGGTATTTAGAACCCATGGTTCACAAAATGGATAATTCTTTACATTGCCATCACCATTGTTCTTGCCCTATGTAGACACAGTTTTGTCAATACTGCACAAGAACTCTATGTTAGTTTGATGAATAAACAGCTGTTTTTACAACTATAACAATGTACAACGATAACACTAGTCTGTGATGATAACAACATTAAGTTTCCATGGTTACAAAGTTTTTGCAGCTTTCCTTCACATCTTTTTGCATTGATCTGAAACTTGTCCATGTACTTTGTATGTTGTAAATCCCTTTGCTTTATTCACAGCAAAAGTTTTACCCCTAAAGAAATTTCACATAAATAGCATTTGCATTTATTTTAAGCTGCACAGCTATGCATAGCTTAATAATGGCACAATTCATAGCTGTGCTTTATCTGGTGATGTTCATTCAATTCGGAACATAAGCTATGTTTGGATTGTCTGGATTATTCTTCAAAGATGTTTCGGTTTTGTTTTTATAGAATCACAATAATGTAAGGATTTTAAACCTCCTGTTATTATTCACTACCAGTGTTGAAATCAAAGTTCACATTAAAGAATTGAGAGGTTAGCACCATACACCATTATCTTTAGCACCATACACCATTATCTTTAGCACCATACACCATTATCTGTCTCGACCAATTCAAAACTTGTTATGGCAACTGATTTTTTTTTGTTAATTTTTATTTTAAATGTTTTCCATCATTTGTCCCTAAGGTTCTGTCTAGATTTCATAATTTTTGAAGAACATCTGTAAATTATATAAGATTGAAAGCATATCACTGTCTATAATCTCCCCAGGCATAAGTAGGATATTTGAGTTAACAGTTATCTGCAGGCTATTTGTTGATTGGAAAATGTAATCTCAAATGTTATTATGTAATTTTGTTTTTAAAGATTTAAAAAAAAAATTCATAAGCTTAAATTATCTAAGCTTACATTTTAATGTTTTGTAATATTCTTCATAAAATTATCTGTTTTCCAGTCAAATTTTTGTTCTCTGTAAATAAATCATTGTCATTAACAATGTATCAATACATTTTTCAGCAGACTAAATGTAGGTTGTGGCATAATTAAAAATACAGGTTGATTGGGGTTCAAAGTGTTATTATAATCATTTGAGAGTTTCACCAGCTCTAATATATAGATGGCAGTATCTACATTATGTCTGCCTCACACCTAAAAAATCATTGGACAAGTGGTCATTTAAGAAAGCATGGGTGACAAGTCATTAAGCTGCTTAAACTCAATAGACTTCAGCTTATACATCAATTGCAGACCACATCCTAACTAATTCTTTTAGACCTTTGATCACTTTGGAAAACTTTGGTTGGTACTTTGTTGCTATACTGACCATACACGTACCCAATAAATCATGATACCTTAACTTTTGCCAAGTAAACCTTACTAACATTTCCTATTCAGTAATACTTCCCTGATGTAAGTTCATGGTCTGCTTTTATTAAAACAGAATACTTACAACGCCAATGCACTTGACTATATTAGTATCACTGATAAGCTCTTTTAAACAATCATTTCACATGTAGTTTTCATTGTGCATTGTATGTCTAGTTTTGGTCGGTACATTTTTCTTATTACATTTGTAACAGTTGAAACCTGTTTGTGTCCAATGGAATTGTGGTCATTTGTTTCTTTCAAGTTTATTGTGAACGTGAACAACATTGTGGTAATCTCTAAATCTTTAGAAAAAGAACATTCCAGGCATTGTGATATTCAAATTTGTTTCAACCAATGAAAATCAGATGAAATCTTTTTTTCCTTAATTTTTTCTAAAGTTTTTTTGGCTGCATTTATTTTTGTGTTTTATAAGGTCAGTTTTGTTTTTGTATATATAATAAAACAAAAAAAATGTAATGTACCATTTGCATAATAGAAATTAGAAATGTTTTAAACTCTTTCTCTGTGTGTGTGTGTTTGTTTTCTTTAAATTTCATTTATAGATCTAATATGATAAGTTTTAGTAACCTGAGGCAAATGTGTTTTGTAATTGTGCATTTTATACAAATTTCTCTATAAAAAACATTTCATGTTGAATACATGAAACACAAAGAAAATTTCATTAACAAACAGCCACAGTGAAAAAGAGGAAAGTACTGAAGATAAAACAAAAAAAGCTTAACAGAATAAATATTTGTGATGGACACCATCATTGCATTTATTTTAATGATTTGTTTAATATTTATAACAGAACCCTCATATTGTAGGGAACCAAATGTGAAAAGAAATTATAATCATTTAATAATTTTTTTTTCTTTGTTAAAAAAAATATATAAATGACTAGTAATAAAGATCAAATCAGACGCCATTTCGCCCACACTGGCATAAAGGAAAGCAAATGGCATCAAAGAGGCAACTGGAGAGCTCTTTAGAAGGTCGAGGGGCACATTTGGAACCCTAAGTAGCGTTCTAGCCGAATACAAGCGCGGACAATGAAAAGTCAACTCGATTAAATTTCACTGTACATTTTGTGTCCACTTGAAAAGATTCAATGAACTAGGACTGTCAGGAGTGTAAACAGACCACATCTGCTGATCCATGTCACAAGCTTTCGGATAAAAAAAAACAAAAACAATGTAGAATGATGCGTCTCTTGGAATTTTTCCTGCAAGAGTCGTATTGTATCTACCACTACTAAATTCACTTTGAGATTCTGGATACAGGCACGACATGGCCTAAATTGTGCCGATGTGACTCAAATCAACAAATCAAATCAGATTCTGGATATGGGGTGCCGCCTTGATAGTGCCCCATTAGGTGGCACCAGCTTCGTCTCTGCATCACTCGGATAATGGACCTGAATAGGGCCATTCAGTATATTAACACTTGTTCATACCGCATCGCGGATTTCAATTATGATCATTCGCAAGGTCAAACAACTTTTTAAAAAGTCCGACACCTAAACTTCCAGCCAACCAAAGACTAAGCGACCCATCGCATTCCAACTTCGTTTCCTTGCGCTTAATTTGTGATTCTTGCACAAGTTTTAGCATTTTACGGAGGACAAATCTGTCCATCTACCGATGCGCGGAGCGACGTGTACGCGGTACGGTTCCCTTCAGAGTCGAACTGGATGTAAGAATCGGCCGGGCCACAACTTGATTGCATAAAACTGAATGCAGCTGTGTAAACATTGTTTTCAATAACGTATTGTATTTCTACATGTAAATAGAATTACAAGCCATATGGAATCTCAATTTAAAAATAAAATCTACAGTGCAATAAAAATCTTAGTCCATTACATTAATTAATATATAGTTAAAAGATTAAAGCATAACACTTAGTGGCTGCCTATTCGTGTGTTATTCACTCTGGAGTGTTGTCTCGGTGGTCCCGGGTTCGAACTCTGCCCCCCCCCCCCCACCCCACAGGCCGTCCTATGGGATGTTTGGGCTATATCGAAGTAACAACCAAAACATGTCAAACAAAACAAAACCAAAAATTAGAAAAGGAAGTGACGTGAAACATTCTTGCAGCAGATAAATGTATCCACATTCAAGGGATAAGAACCATAGACTATGTAATATATAGTCTAGGATAAGAACGGTCCCTCACCAACCAACTGCTCGCTTACATCTATACTTGTGGTCTATAACACTTTCTTGTGAACATCTTTACTACCAGTCTTCAACATGAAATCTTGCTAGGGTTATTGCCATTGTGCTTTTGTGCCTATTCATGCAGAAACGTACAGAAACCTAAATTCACCTGTTTATTACAAATATTACAGCAATAAAACTAACTAAAAAGCCTAGCTGATGATTTCATAATACCATCCTCTAATAAATGTGTAGTCCTACACTTAATTTATTAATAACTTTTGGGATGGTTATTACAAGACAGCACTCTTTGCTATCATCTCCATAACACCATCTAGACAGTAGCCATCTTCCTTATAATCCAAATGTCATAGTTCTATTCCTCAATTCGTTACGTCAATAGTTAATGCTTACTTGAGTACGGTAAGTCAAGGTCAAATAAGATTATTGTTTCAAGACACTACTCGGCTGTTTTGTGATCTCAAAGAGACACTAAATAATTAAAAGACATAAGAAGTTGAAGGCGTACATGCAGGCCTACTTCTAGGAATTAGAACACTTAAGACTGCATCGTTATGGAGGCGCGATGGCTGAGCGGTAAAGCGCTTGGCTTCTGAACCGGGGTCCCGGGTTCGAATCCTGGCGAAGACTGGGATTTTTATTTCGGGATCCATGGGTGCCTCTGAGTCCACCCAGCTCTAATGGGTAGGGGCCTACCTAACATTCTCTAATGGGTAGGGGCCTACCTGACATTAGTTGGTGAAAAGTAAAGGCGGTTGAGCCGCGGTTGGTCGTTGTGCATGGCCATACGAAACCCTCGTTAACCGTAGGCCACAGAATCAGATGACCTTTACATCATCTGCCCTATAGAAAGGAGAACTTTGTGGATATAAGTTGGTGTTTCTACGTGGCATGATCTCGATGAAAGTTAGCATGAGAGTCAACAGTACGTTCCTGAAATTTTAGTGCCAAACTGGCGAGGAAATCAGTCATTGTATTGCATCTTTTGGCACAGGATTCCAGCAATTTTTGCTTCTCATCTCTCTTTTTTTATTTTTCTTTACCAACTAAATAATTCACATCGGACAGGACAATCCATCCATGAGTTAATTTTGGTAACAGTAGATTTACAGACATAACTAATATATACAAACATAGCTACATCGCAACATCAAGAAATACTTCCTAATTTTTTTATTTCAGGGTCCCGTTTTGGATTCACACGACTATGTTCACTGACATTTGAAGTGATCCATTCGGCAGCCCACACCGGCCAATTTAGGCACCAGCCCACCGGGCATTTGCCCAGTTGCCCATAAAGGCTATAGCCAGTCCGCCCATGGTTCCCTTACTCAGTCCATGGGCGTACTGCTGGGAGCCCTCAGACAGGACTTGGGGCTAAGAGCTCCACGTCTGTTCGATGGATAAAAGTATTTCAATCTGGACTGGACATTTTTGAAGGTCCATCTTGAATGGACTATACTCGGTAAAACGGTTACAACTGCACACAGACAGGAAACGCACCGCCGTCCTTGAGACAAACCAATGATCGGACTGAAGAAATGAATGCCGAGAAGCTGGCAGCAGAGGCAGCGGGGCGCTTGGCGAGTGTCACATCAGGGGGGCACGAATATTTGTACAATGAGGCTGAGGTGACGGTAAGAGAAGCGCAAAGCCGTGCTCGCCACTCTCTTAGGCCGCCTTTGCTGGCAAGCGACTGGTATTTCATTTGTTTATTTGTGTGTTGTGACTCTAGCTATGGCTGATAGAAGATAGAAGATATAGTAGTACAAGAAAATGGAATTCAAAAACTATTAGCCAACACCAAACCAAATAAAGCTTCTGGACCTGATGGTATTCCAGCTAGATTACTCAAAGAACTAAGTAATGAGCTAGCCCCAGTGTTCAAAATACTCTTTCAGGCTTCACTTAACCAGGGCAGAGTACCAAAGGACTGGAAAGAAGCTAATGTCACCCCCCTATTTAAAAAAGGAGAAAAATCTGACCCAGGAAACTACAGACCAGTATCACTTACCAGCATCACATGTAAAATCCTAGAACACATAATATGTAGCAACATCATAAACCACTTAGACAAACATAATGTCCTCACACCATACCAACATGGCTTTAGGAAATATAGATCATGTGAAACACAACTAATAGGACTAATTGATGATTTTTCAAAAGGTTTAGATAATAGTGAACAAATAGATGCTATCTTACTAGATTTTTCTAAGGCTTTTGACAAAGTTCACCACCATAGTTTGCTTAAAAAATTAAAATATTTCGGCATTAATGGTCCACTGCATCAGTGGATTAAAGACTTTCTGATAGGGAGAGAACAAACTGTAATAATAAACGGCTCTAAATCAACACCGATAACAGTAAACTCAGGTGTACCTCAAGGAACAGTCTTGGGTCCACTACTATTTTCAATTTACATAAATGATTTACCAAATTGCATTACTTCAGGAACAAAATTCAGATTATTTGCAGACGATTGCATAATATATAGAACAATAAAAACAACACAAGACACAGATATTTTACAAAGAGAATTAGATGAATTACAGAAATGGGAATCAAATTGGAGCATGTCTTTCCACCCAGAAAAATGTCAGTTGTTAAGAGTAACAAAAAAACTAAAACAAATTAATTCCACTTATCTTATTCATGGCAAACCAGTAACACAGACTAAAAACGCAAAATACCTAGGTGTTATAATAAATGAAAAACTGTCATGGAATCCACATATTGATGAAACTACAAAAAAATCAAACAAAGCATTAGGATTTATTAAAAGAAATTTCTATAAATCAAATAAGAACATAAAACTAAAATGTTATTTAACCTTGGTTAGGCCAATAATAGAATATGCATCCTTTGTTTGGGACCCCTCAACTCAAGAAAACATTAAGAAACTAGAACAGACACAAAATAGAGCAGTGCGATTCATAACAAACGAATATTCACATTTGACTAGAGTAACACCTTTAGTAAAATCACTAAATTTAGAAAGCCTTCAGGACAGAAGGCTCAAAAGTAAAGTAGCAATAATACATAAAACACTGAACCATAATCTTCAAATACAAAAACAAAACTTAATAAAATACTCTGAAAGACACAAAGATAAAGGCACATTCCTCGTCCCATATGCTAGGACAAATTTGTACAAATACTCCTTCTTCCCTAGTGCTATTAGAGCATGGCATGGGTTGCCTGAGCTAGCCAGGAAAACCAGTGACTTGGCAGAATTTAAGTCATTGGTTAATATGCATGACTAAATGCATGACGCGTAGGACGTTATCATCTTCTTTTTTGAAGTAACGTCTGTATTATATAAGATAAGAAGATAAGATAGTTTTATTTTATTTTATTAAGTTTTTTTTTAGTTATACTTCCCTTTCTAGAGGGTGCACTATCATCTAGAGATAAACTTGGATGGAAAAGATTTAGAAGAAAAATGTGAAAATCGAGACATCCATTTGTGGAAAATAGAAGATCATGCAAGTAGCCCTACCACTAGGCATGACCTGAAGTTTGTAGGCCTACCACTATAGATCTAGACTAATAGGCATGGTCTGAATTAAAGTAGGATTGCAAGAGGTACGGGTAGGCCTACTTTACTGTTTCAAAAACACTTAGCCTTCGTGATCGAAGATGAGCATATTTCTCATATCCTATGGAGTCGTGGCGTGGGTAGGTTTGGTCAGTTGCAGATAGGCCCGCTTCTTCTCTCAGCTTTTTGTTGGTTCGGCGCTCTTTCACCCTGGCCACTCTTCTTGCTTCAAATATCGAGAGGCCGAGACTCACAGCTTCACGCCATGAGGAGCGATCGAGAGCTAGTGCTTCCCAGCCGTGAATGTCGACATCGCACTCCTTGAAGAAGTTTTTGTGAGTGTCTTTATAGCGCTTGTATTGACCTCCTTGGGAGCGTTTTCCTGCACACAACTCCTCGTTTAGGAGTCGTTTGTTAAGGCGATTGTAACTTGGGCCTTAAGTTTAAGAACGCAAAAATTGGTTTGAGGCAAACTTTACACAGTTGGAAAGAAAATGTAATTATTTTTCACTTGGTTCACAAAGATACATTATATCTACATATCTAGATCTAGATTCTATATAGGGTATTTGTTTACGTGACTACATAATAGACTCTTGGTGTTTAATAAAGATCTTGTGTGTGTGTCTGTGGTCGTGACACAGTGAGACGGAAACTGAACTTTTTAAAATGTAACTTTATCTATAGATCTAGGTCAGGTACTCTGAGGTAGACTATACAGGAGAAAGCGTAGATTTAGAATCAAGATCATCCAGATCTAGATTATTTCTAGATCTATGTACTAGAGTCTATGTATTGACTTAGTCTTAGATCTAGAAGACTCGATGTGGTAATTATAATACTATAATAGTACATATTAGACTCTATCTTACTGAACTTTTACTTTACATGGAACTTAGATCTAGATCTAGTTATTATACTACTACACTACTAGACTAGTAACTTACTGTAAACAGTTAACAGTGAGTTAGTCATACTTATGATACAGTATAGACTAGAGTATAGACATAGCCTAGGACATCTCAGACGTCATATATGTAATATACGTATACTGATCTAGTCAATACATCTAGAGTGATTAGATTATTTTCTATAATATAGTCTATAGTTACTTTACTCACTATAGTAATAGTAGATTATAATAACTATATATAATTATATATATATTATAAATAAATAAATATATATATAGATAGGCCTATGACTAATTAAAAGTAAAGTAGCAATTATACATAAACCACTGAACCATAATGATTAATCTTCAAATACAGAAACAAAATTTAATAAAATACTCAGAAAGACTCAAAGATAAAGGCACATTGTATTCCTTGTTCCAGATAATGATATATATGCTAGGTTTAGGACAAATGTGTACAAATGCTCCTTCTTCCCTAGCGCTACCCATGGAATGGGTTGCCTGAGCTAGCCAGGAAACCAGAGACTTTGCAAAATTTAGGTCATTGGTTAATATGTATGACTAAATGCATGATGCATAGGACGTAATCATCTTCTTTTTTGAAGTAACGTCTGTATTATATAAGATAAGATCAAGTTACAATACTTGTACTAAGTCCTAAGTTATATAGTTTCTAATCTAGACTTAGACTAGATCTTTAAATACTAAAATTATCACTTGATTTGAATTGATCTAATTGATAAAGTCTATTTATAATTCATACTACTATTACAACTATGCTACTTATTCTAATTCTATAGTCTATTATAGAGTATAGAAGTAGAAGTGTCTATTATAGAGTATAGATATACACTGGTCTGGCCTAAGGCTTACTACTTAGGTAGGCCTATGTAAACTAGGCAGCTGTCTAGGGCCTTCACTAGTTAACATGCATGACTAGATGCATGACACAAAGGACGTAATCATCTTTGTTTTTGAAATAACGTCTGTGTTATATAAGATAAGATAAGATTGGTGGGAGCCTCATACAGGACCAAAAAAAAAATCCAAGAGGTGTGTTGAAGTTGAGAAAGGGAAAGAAAACGGTCCGATTTACAGAAAAATTATACTGATTTGAAGGTTAATTTTTGCCAAGAGAATAGTTTAAGCAGGCAGGCTTTAGGATTGACTTTTAGGTGACGCTTCTGGACACCATAGTGTTGACTTTTCATGACCGCAGCATTATAATGGCCTTGACCTCTAAAGTCCATTATCTCTAAAACATCTGGACGTAGTTTTTCCAAAAATCTTTGAAGCGATTCCAGTGGCATTCTTGTCCTTAATGTCGATGAAAGATTTGTGAACCTGTACCAAATCCATATTCATGACAATGAACACTAAAATTTGAAAGTTTCATCATGCTTTGAGATGTCAGGTGTGTGGTGAAAATAATAAAGAAATGTTTGATTGTTTAACTTGCTATAATATGGTTTATTTTCATGATCATCCAGTATTACAATAAATTCGTTTTGTATTTGTGTGCACATTTACGTATTTGGTCTTGAACTAAGCTTGGTACAAAGCACATGTTCACTCAGGAGTAAATAGTACTTGGATAGTAATTATGCTTTAAGTGGTTTGAGTGCTTGAACAAGTCCCAAAAAGCCAGTGGAGTCTGGGAGCTCATGAGGCGCCCTGACCGCACTTCCCAGTGGTGGAGGCTGTCCAAACCTGAGCAAGCTATTAGTGCAGGGCAGGTCACTGTCCTGTTGGCTCATATTTCTCACGGCTTTGGCCAAATTTTGATTCACGGTGCCCCCACTGCAGGGAAGAAGAGGAAACCGTGTCTCAAATTTTTTTTTGACTGCCCAGACCTGCTAATCTCCATCTTGACAGGTCTTGGAAACCAAAAATTTTTTACCTGTATGGTGACATGCATACACTATTTAAGACAGCATGGTTTCTGTCCAGGGCTTTTGCAAGAGCGGATTTGACCCTCTCAAGCCCTCACTCAAATGGAGTTTGATGATGATGATGATGATGCTTTACGATATTACCTTGATTTTCTCTTTTCATTTCTTCTTTAACTCTTTTGCTTTGTCAACCTAGAGGCAGATTCTGCTTTGAAAGCAAACGAATGATAGCCAAGACACTCTTCAGATAATCTCCCTATTTTTCGATCTTGTTCAATTCAATCCTGAGCCTAACTGTCAATACTGTTCCCTTCTCGCAGACAAACTTTAAGTTCCTTCCAAGCCTTTATGGTCTCATTGTTTCAATTTTCAATGATAGCCTTCACCTTTCATTGAATCCATTGTTGAATTCAAATGTTGATGAAGTAATTGATCTTGTGGAGAAGAGTATGCAGAGGAAGCCAAATAAAAATTCAGAACTTTGTCGCAGTTTGACATTTGCCTTAAGAAACAAACATTTGAAAGCTTGTTCACCTTTCCATATACTGATTCTTAGTTTACATTCCAGTATTACAATTAACTAATTAGTAATGAAAAAAAAAACCCAACATCATAACTCTGCTCCTCATATAAAACTAGTGCATTGAACAATAAAGTAACAATATGTACCATGGGCCTCAGAAGAAAGTGTAAAAGTGCGTTGCCTTCAGATATTTAAACACATCTAGTAAATTTGATTTAAACTGGTCTACAGCTTACATTTAATTTAACTTAGGAGATAAATAAAGTTGCAAAATAAAAAAAAAGTTTGTTTTGTTCATGGAAGTACAATGTGTAGTTTTTACTGAGAAAGTTTGTCCTCAACTGGATCCCTCATGTGGCCAGCACCACCCACACAGTGCTAGCTACGCCTCTGCCCCCACCCCCTACACATTTTTCTAGCCCTAATGTCCATATCAAGTACCAGATTGAAGTTCCAGGTTAACTGAGTATCATCAGTGCATATCTCCTCCAAGTTGCCCACTTTAAAGATGAAAGGGCTCTGATGTTCCATGTCCCTAATCCTGGTTAAAAGTCTGGTGGGATGGTTCTATTTTGGAAGGTTTTCACTAAACTAGTACAACTCATGAGTCATACATTTCTACTCATAGATCTTGTAGATTTAATCATCATAGGCTCTTCCACAGATCTAAATCTAGTTGAATTAGTTCAGTTGTTGGTTTGGTGTAACTGCATTTTCTGACTACTGAGAAAAGAGTTCTCTCAGTGGAAAGGTGTGGACCAGGAGGTCTTCATCCCTGTCAGAAGATTCCTCAATGTCTGGGACCATTACTGGCTTGGAGCACACCATATTTCATGGTGTCAACTTCCAGTCATTTTTGCTTGTAGGTCTAAGCTGCTAAAGACCGCACACTACTGGGAATTTGTTAGCATTCCTTCTATGTAGACCACTGGTAAACCCCCACTCTAGCTGACGAAATTTTGATCACAGCTTCAAGAGCTGGAATAAATTAGGCTTGACAAAGTCTTAATATTGTTGATTTGATGTATTCTATAAAATTGTCAAATTTTAAGAAAACACAAAATGAATATATTATTAATAATTTAATTATTTAGAACTATAAGTAAATATTTAATACCTATTTAACATACAAATATATATGCTTTATTTAAAACTTTTTGCTTTCATCTAGGTGTGTTCGTCTAAATGAACAGAGATGCAGCAGTGACTAGTAGCCATTTCTATCTTTGGCAGAGAAGAAAGTTTTGTTTCACACCTGTTTTGAACATAAGAAAATGCTGAGCAGACATCAATATCTTTGGACTGCCATTTTTATAACCACATTTGTCAGCACAAGTGGTTAGTAGTTGAAGCTTGGTTATCAATATTCTAGTCAACACATAACCATCATTATTTTTATAATTACTACTAAATAATGCATCAAACCTGTACATTTGTTCTCTGTTGATATTAATAACTAGAAAAATAACTGTATCATTTTATCTGACAGTATTGGGTCAGTTTACCTGTAAAGACTTTTTGAGCCCTAAAACTTTAATGACAGATGGAACAAGGCTTGGTACCATCGTATATCCATTGGCTGGAAATAAATATCCACCGTAAGTACCATTTGTTTGGATCAATTTTTTTCACTGACAGTTGTGACAATTTGTTCTGACCATAGGCCTAAACAAATGTTTTACAGACAACCTGTTCATTGTACACCAACAAGTGGTTTGACTATAATAGGTTCACAGACTAGTAGAATGTTGCTAAATCCTGTTTGGTTTCTATTTTCAGTTACTACTGATGACAAAAAATATATATTTATATCAATTTTCTATGACCCACTTGTCATGGAACCCAAATTATTGATGAATAGTTTATGTAGAAAATTTATATGTTTGAGAAGTCTTGGTACATAAAAAAAACAAGAAGAAATATCACTCTTTGGACTGTTTAGTTGTTCAACTAAGTTTTTGCTTTCATTATTAATCTAATTAAAAATTCCTTTTGTTCAATCTATCATAGCAGGTGCTGAATTAGGCACATATATAACAGATTTAGCAATATTGAAACATTGTATTTAATGTAACTTTAAAATGTAACAGACTTATATTGTACAGACATTATAATAAAAAGCCAGTTACTTCTAATTGTAATCAGAACTATATGTTCATAATTTTTATTCTTTAAAAGAAACATTCTGTAAAATATCCATTTAATCTTAATGTGATTGATTCTATATTAGATTAAAGTAATTTTTATTACTAATAGTTGGTTAAGTCAGGTATAACAAGTATGGATGTGTGTCACCGCGGTCCACACAGTACATTTTCTTATTCCCTACCAAATGCTTTTTTTTTTTCTTACAAAGAATTGCTATTAAGCACTTATTAAAAAATGTAAAGTAAAAAGTAAAGTTCCCCATCCAGACCATGAGGTCTATAGGACAGAAGATGCAAAAGTCATTTGTTTCTATTTTTCACTGTTAATCAGGGTGTCATGTGGCCAGCATGATGACCAAACTTTTCCTGAACTGATTAAAGCTGAGTGAACTCATGATGTGCCCTTTAGTTTTCACCTGAACCTGGAACCCAAGTGCTTTACCACTCTGCTACCACACCTCCTTTAAGCACTTATAACATTGTTACATTTGTTACAATTTCATTAATCAGTAAAAAGTACCTTAGCTGGATTGTTCACTAAAATTTCTACAAAATTAAATTACACAGACAAATATGCCCTCATGAAATTTCACATGTAGATCAATAGCTGGAAGGAAAGCAAGATTGGCTGAATAGAGCACACTTTTTCAAAGAATGATTTTGACACACAGAAACACTAGCAAAATTCAGGAAGATGGCTGAAAATTTCACAGCCATTGATGAATAATTTAGAATTTTAATTTGGTTGACTGCAGGGTTTCATTTAAAAAAAACTTATTTTTTTATAATTAGGATGTTATGACTTGTGTGTTTCAGTAAATGTACATTTTGTATCCAGGATGTTTTTCACTGTTATAAATTTTACAAATTGCAGAAATCAGAACTGTGAATGGGACATTGAAACTGGTATTTCAGGCTCTGTGGTAAAGTTAAAAATCACATCATCCAATCTACAGGATATTGATATTAGAGGGGAATGTAGCATGGACTATGTTGACATCTTTGACTGTAAGTTTTCATCATTAATTAACTTAATGTGGAATTTTAATCGGTTTATTTTTTCAACTTGTTTAATGTTTTTAGCCTGTACAATACAAATGCCAGAGATGAACTTTTTTTTTTCTTACATTTACAAAAATTACTTTCTCAAAATATACTTGTTATTACAGCTATTTATTTTTTATAAATTTTTTTTAAAAACGTATTTTTCAGCAATTATTCTTTGCTCTGTGCCTTTTCCTCTGTTTATTTTTTTCTTTTTAGCAATCACTGGAGACTTCCACATCCATAGATGCTAAAATCTTTTAGCAATAGATAGTTTTGATATGGTGTGAATCAATATATGTATTTTTAGCAGCCCTTTGAAAGGGTAAAGCTGCTATTATTTGTGGATATTTCCTAATTTCATAATAAGCGTGGTCGAGAGGCTAAGTGAGCTTGAACTTGGCTTGGCTTGGCTACCTAGAAGGGGGCTCGAGGTTCGACACCCGACTCAGGCAGGGTTGTGTTTACTGAGCACCTAAAGGCAGCACGGAAAACCTAATCCTAGATACCCCCCCCCCACTGGTCCACAAATGAGATTGACCAAAGCGCTCTGAGCATGCTATAAGCATGAAAGTAGTGCTATATAAAAGCTATAAATATATATAAAATGTCAATGTCTTCGATTCTGAAGATAAGGATGAGTTCATTAGCGTCCTGCATATTTTCCAGCATCTTGTGCAAACACAGCCATTTCATATAATTACATTTAATTTCATGTAAGGCCTTTTTTTTTTTTATTTAATGTAACATTCTAAATGTTAGTTTTAAAATATCTATTTTCTTTTCAGTGCAAAAAATATAATCTTGAATTTTACATTTGATAAATGTTCACATTTTGGTTATACATTATAAATTTAATACTTCTATTTCAGGGAAATATGGAGATCGTGATTTCATTGGGCGTTTTTGTGGTTCACAAAGTGGTCAGATCTATGAAAGCACAGGACAAAAGATGACAGTACAATTTACATCTAATGTTGCAGCTGAGTTCAGTGGGTTTTCAGCTTCCTACCAAGCAGTTGAAGAACGTATGCAACTTTATGTGTTCTCTGGGTTTCTTTCTTTTTTTTTTTTTTCATACAATATGTAGTAATTGTTAAAATTTTTATTTTCTTAAAGTTAATAATTGAAAAAATAGATCTACTTTAAGCATTGCATAAAACATTATTTAGGATAATAATAAACCTAGTCTTTGGCTTATTAATAAATTGATTGAACAAATGTGAGGAATTATGTTTAGTGCTTAAATGATTAATTATCATTGGAAGTAACAAAAGTAATTTATCTATTGCAGGAGGTGATGAGTTGGACTCAAGTACCACCATCATATTAGCCATCTGTATACCTGTTGGTGTATTGCTCATAGTATTAACAATCCCTTTCTCTTGGAAAATGTTTAAACTCTATAGACAAAAACACACCAGAAATACTGATCCCAATCAAGGCCAAGGGGTACAGCTTACCCAAAATGACAACAGGGCTTACTCTGACTACAGTTTTCATCATGCTCAGCTAGGGCTCGTCTCGCCAGGTGAAACGTCATATGGTATACAGCATAATTTTCCCCCACCAGCCTATGACTCTCTTGAGTATAGCAACCTGCCGCCACAGCCCCCACCCTATGAGCAGGTCATCAAGGAAATGGTTTCAGAAGACAGAAGGGATGAAAGCAACACATGATGTCAGTATGTATGATTCTTGGATAGAAGTATGGCAGGCAATGTGAGTGATAATTTTGAAACCAAATATGTTATATACTTTTACAAAGTTTAATCTTCTTATTAGAAATTTTGAAGCATGTTTCAGTTAGAGTGGTGGTGTTAAACTTGTTGTCTTTCAAGGCATACAGATGTCTTTTCATATGTTAAAATGCTTCAGATTTGTGCATATTTCATTTGTAATTGTATATATATAGATGATATATATATACATATATAGACATGATTGAATTTAGGATTTATTCCTTTTTTACACATGTTATTATACAAAGATCTAAAACATATCATATGCCAGTATATAATTCATTCCTGTATGTGTGTTCATTGTACACACATACCATTGCAGTTCTGAGAGCCCTTTGGGCTAAGGAAAATATAGGGTAACTCGTCTTTGGAAAATTGTTTTGTGACTTTTTTTTTTATTGACAAATTATTATTATTTTTTTTAATTCTCAAGTTATTGGTTTTCTTCTTGTGTCTTACTTCTTTTCTGTATCTCCAATCTTTTGATCTCTTCTATTTTGATTTCATATCCTCCCTCCAGCGAGAGTACTTTGCATCAAACCCTGAACTATGCAAATAAGATACCAATGGGACAATAGCCCATCCTGAAATGGGCTATAACAGCGTTTAGAGAGGCCCAGTCAAAAGCCAATCATATTCTTTCTGATTCTGAAGGCTGTTGAGATTTCCCCCAGCACTCAAACCAATTTTCCTCTATCAGCTATGATGTATGGTGAATGAACTACTGATTGTCTTGCTTTGTTATTACAAAAGGAAGAATATGGACCAATTTGTGAAAAAAGGGAGCTACTGTTTTACTTGACATTAAAATTAATAACAAAGATTTTCTCCCAAAACAGTAGCAACTTTGACTTGTGCAAGAGGTTATCAAGCAGCTTATCTGAGGATTTTGTTGCTAATCGGACTAATTTGGTTAATAACACTAAAAAAAAAAGGATGCTTACTAACACCCAAAATCTCAAATTTGATCCTGACACTTTTCAGTTCTTTGCTTCTAAGAAGTTTTGTTTACAAACTCAGCTGTATTCTTTGATTCATCCACTATTTCTAAAAGTTTCCCAAGTTTTCTTTTTAGTTTTGACTGCATCTCGATGGATTTGTGTAAAAATCTATTCTTGTCAGTTTTAACACATGTAAAATATTTTTTTTATCTAACATGTTTTAATATTTGTATATATGATATAATTAGTATAGATTCAACCAATGTGCCATTAACTATAACTTTTCTACTTGATGCAATAAGAAAATTATTTAGTTGTTTTTTTTTTAAAACCTTTACTTAGTAGCATTTGTACTTTAAAGCTAGTGCAACTGTTAAAAATTTGTTGTGTAACTTGTAATTTTTAAGTTTTCAAAACATTTTTATGGGAGTTTTTTGAAAATAAAATTATTATTTAATTTGTATTTTTTAATAATTTTTTTTATGAATGATAACATTTTTTTTTTTTTTTTAAAATTATGTTTCACATCTACATTCAAATTTTACAAACATTGATTGTCATCTTGTAGAGTCAAATTTTCTCCTCTGAAACTGTAAGTGCCACAGTTCGGTTGTGTCTGTTATATATTTTACAAGTACTAACATTCTTGTGGAAATATTTTATTTTAAACCTTTTTTTATAATTGTTATTGATGAAGACATTCCATTTTGTTTTTCTGTGCAAGTAAACACTGTCATTGATAATAATAGTGCTACCTACATGTATCTGTTCATGTATTAATGTATGTGTGTGAAAGTCTAGTGTAACACCTAGAGCATAATTACTAATTCAATTATATCATATTACATTTACATTGAAATTATACATCTGACTTTAACAAAACATCTTTTTAAAAACTTTGTTAGAACTAAAAGAGGCCCACTCTTTTTTTCTTGGGTCATGGTGACTGAGTGGAAAACTGCTCTTCTTATGAACCAAGGGTTCTCGGGTTCAAAGCTCAGTGTATTTTGAATTTCAGAATTTTCGGACACCCCTGAGTTTTACCTATCTCTAATGGGTACCTGACATTAGTTAAGGAAAGTAAAGGCAGTTGGTTGTTTTGCTGACCACATGACACTCTCGCTAGTTAACTGTTGACAGCAGAATCGGATGACCTATTTTTCATCTGTCCCATAGATATGAATGTCTGTAAGAGGGTACTTTCCTTTTTTTTCTTTTATCTTTCTTTTTTGGTGAATTTACTTAATAGAGTCAGCTGTGTGAGTCAGCCCTGTGAATCAACTGTGTGAGCAAGTAAAAAAAAAGTCTGACTTGGTAACATTTGAGTTCACATGAGCTGCCATTTAAAAACATATATTTAATAATGTTTTGAACTCGACTTGTGAAAGTTGATGAGTGTGCAAAAAAAAGGCTGTGTATTTATCCTTCTCTTTTTCTGAGTGTTTTAATAGGTTATTGTTCTTTATTTGTAGGTTACATGAGAAGTAATTTGTGGATAATTATTGGAACTACTTTATATCAATTATAAGTTCTGAAATGTTTATAAATTATAAGGTCTGTTATTAACTTAAAATGTTACTTAGTGATAAACCTCATTTATTTTTGTAACTTAGTTCTAGTCTTGTTCTGTTTTCTTTCAAGTGGCATCTTCTAGCATTGTTCTAAGTTTTTCTCTAGCATTGGTTCTAAGTTTTATAGAGCATTTTTAGTTGACTATATATACTGATCACTTTTTGTAAACATTGTTTATTATAAGCCACTAATGTATAGAGTATGTAAGAAGAAAATATCTCAAAAGTATTTATATTCTTTTAGTGTGTGTACAAAAATGTAAAGAATAAATGTAAAAAAAATGTTCCTAACATTCATGTAAATATGTAACTATAGGAATTGCAACAAATAAAAGTGAACACACACAAATACTGACTGGATTATTACTATTCTTCCACATGTGGCTACTTTCATAAGCTTTTACTTTCCATAACATGACGCCCTCCCTCCCCTCTACCTTCTGTCAAAACTTACTAAGCAGATACGGTATGAATCATATTGCAAGATGAACTATAGTGTAACTAAAGACTTTGATACTTGATAAACTGTGTTTGTAAAATGTTTTACATGTTTCGGATGTTCCTTCAGAGTTAAAGATAATTACTTCCTAGTCCAAACCTCCCGCAGGACGACAGGGGATGGGAACGGGCAGTGTTTGAACCCGGGATCATCGATAAATCTGAACGACAGTCCAGCGCGCAAACCGCACGACCAGGCAGCCATGAACTGAATGAATCAATGCCATGATGAAGAAAAGTGTCACGTGAATTGAGCCTTGTTAAACGTTGAAGTCCACTCTTTGACCATCTTGAAGATAAACCATGAAGCTGCCTTGATGTGGACAAGTGTTCCCATATATTGTTGTTGATGTGTAAAAAGCCGCTTTTGCAATTGTAATGGGCGGTGACTTGGACGGGAAATAATTGTTTTTTCTGTAGAAAAGGGAGGAGGGAGTTGTTAGGATAGACACAGTGATCTTAGATGACTGTCACCATTGGAATGCAGCGTTTTATCAGATAGCACCTCTACTTTGTCATTCTCTAGTTTAATGGCACGATTATTAAGGGAAGTAACATTTCAATGTCCGCATGAAGACAGGGGAAACAACTTATTATTTAGTGGCGGGAGATAATTTTTAAAAACTTATTTCTACTGGTTTATCCTTCTGCTTCTACCGGTAAAATGTCACGGATAATTCGCAAGATCTTTTTAACACCTCCCCCTCCCTCTTTTAGAGCAGCGTTTCCCAAACTTTTGACCTATGCTTACCCCTTCTAGAATTTTTGTAACGCTGAGTACCCGTCGACCCCCTACCCCCCAAAAAAAGGATTTATATTAATAACAAATTTTTTTTTGTAGGCCTACATACACAAAATGATTACTCTATCACAATGAAGTATTTAATTAGTGAGTTTATTTTGTGTATGCTTCAGAGACACATCAAATACATTCTAAAAAAAATGGAAACATAGTTTTTACATTGAAAACGTCGGAAGCTTTAACATCCCTATCCATTTCCTGATCTTTATAGAAATTCGTCTAAAATTATAAAATAGCACCTTATTTGAATTTGTAAAAACTTGAAATAAATAATAAAATGGATTTAAAGCTTATAACTTTCTATTTTTTTAATTTCTAAACTAAATGGGTATTTTAAAAAGAATCATATATGTGCGCCCGCCCATTCCCAATATTTTTTAAAAATTTGGCCCTCAATAGAAAAAGTTTGCCCACCCCTGACCTAGTTCTAAACCTTGCTCTCTTGTCCCAAATTAACAATTGACGACTCCAATGGTACCGAGGCTCGCGGCTCCATTATGCACTGTGGAAAGAAATAATTTCAAGAGGCCGAATAGTACTGCATCGCGGGCTTATAGTACCGTGTTACGGACCGAATAGTACTATGTTAAGGGCTGGATAGTCAGGGCCGGATATAACGGAGGACAGGCGGAACTACTGCCCAGGAGACTCCACAAAAAGGAGTCTCCACAAAAGAGAAAAAAAAAATCCATATTTCGACGGGTCAGAAAATATATCTTTTTTATAAACATTTTTTACGAAAATACTGTAAACCTTTCAGTTTAGAACACTGTCGTTATAAAATTTATTTCCTTCGGTAATGTAATTGGGATCATAATACACTTCGGATTGACCACATTGCATAATCCTAAAAAAAAAATTATACTTCTGGTATGAAAAATATGCATATTAAATAGTTGTTTTTAAGAAAGGAAAATTAATTTAAAAATTGATTTACAAGTATTAGAATATGGCATTTTTTTAGACATTAATCCCTTTTTTTTAAATTAATAAGTGGATTTTTACTAAAGGGTAGGGGCCTCCACTTATTTAAATCCGGCCCTGCCGATAGTACTGTGTTATGGGTCGAATATGGTCCTTAAGACGTAGTTCGGCCATTGGTAACACTGTCACTTCAATACTTGCATCATCTCCCCTACTCCAGCATATATATTTAGCTACATTGTTGTAGTCTCTAAAAAAAATTAAAACTACCTTCAAAGTAGAAGATTGTTGTTGAAACAGATGAGCTGTACACACCAAGACCTACGGTTTTCTATACTTTTTAGTCAGCGGTAAGCTCACACGCTCCAATACATATCAAACAGCAGAAAATTGAAACAACTTCTTTTGAACATATTACATACCCTCGAGATCCTATATAGGTCAGACCTCAATAAAAAAAAAATAGGAGATAAACAACAAGAACAGAAATTCAAATATCAGCAATTTAAATACATCTGTTTACTATCTTTATGCCATTAGAGCAGTGTCTCTCAAATTTTATATCAGCACCCCCAAGATAAACAAATTTATTTTCGCGTCGACATCACTCATGGAGGATCCCCTGCTTTAAGCGTTTTCTTGCGTTGAGCTTCAGTAACTCATTCTCCTGGCATCTACAACGCACTATTTCTCCTGATAATAAGAGTGTAGGTATATGGTAAATTAACAAGGAGCAGAACAAATCGATACTGTAAGAAACCTTTGAGGCACAGACTGAAGCGCTCTCTGGTCATTCTTAAATGCTAGCGAGTCTTGGAGGCGGACTGCAGAGCTAGAGAGGAGGATCCTAGCAGTGGAATTGAGATGCTACAGAAGGAACCTAGGTATGACATTTAAAGACCGCATCACAAACGAAGAAATTAGAGACAAGAGTAACTAGAGCGATTGGACCTCATGATGACCTGCTAAATATTGTAAAAAAAATAAATAAAAGGAAACTAAAACTCTATGGACATATTACAAAGTCTTCAAGGGCTTATAAAGACCTTCCTACAGGGAACAGTACCAGGAAAAAGAATAAGAGAGAGACAGAAAAAGCAATGGGAAGACAACATTAAAGAATGGAAGGGCCTGTTATTGAAAGTGGTTCTATCCAAGGCGAATGACAGAGAGGAGAGGAGAAAGACGGTTGACAGATCTTGTGTGGTGCTCCAATTGGTCTAACAGACTAAGGGATAGGTGAAGTTGGCGCATGCATGCTAGTAATGATTGTACGAAGATTATCCTCATGTTAAGCAAGACATTTGTAGCGGACAAAAGACGACAACAGAACGACAGTACGTGACTCGGGAGAAGTTTGACCGCTCTGCCCTAAGAATAACGAACAGAT
The DNA here is from genome assembly GCF_947242115.1 of Biomphalaria glabrata. NCBI lineage: Eukaryota > Metazoa > Mollusca > Gastropoda > Planorbidae > Biomphalaria > Biomphalaria glabrata. Next base: position 12,431,575 of record NC_074727.1, read on the forward strand.
TGTAGAATGACATGGCTACGTTCTGATTTGATCTTGTAGACGCCTCTCACGAAAATAGTGTGAGCAGGTCAGGCAGGCGCGAGTGGGAGAGGACCTATTCTCTGCTCAACATTAAAATTTACCAACAGTAGGCAGATGTTTGCGCTACTGGGTGGGTTCAATCTGTGCACCTCGGTATGGTGACCAAGGGGCTAGAGTCACCTAAGTAACCAGACAACTAACTATACTAACTTAACTAAATGAAAACAAGATAACAAACTTTAGTTTACGATAAATAAAACAAAAAGAAACTTTATTTACATACAAAAATAAATCAATAATAAAATATAATATATACACTAACTTGACTAATCACTACTACTGAACCCATCAACAAACTAAAACCCTCTAAATCTACACAACTACTAACACTAACAAACTAACCAAACCAACTATCTAACTAAATCACTACAACTACTACCCTAGACCTAGATCGACAAACAAGTACAATAAACTAGTCTAGATCTACAATATTCTACTACTATAATCAACCCATAACACTAAAACTAAAACAAGAACATCTTAGCCTTAGTACGCTTACTATTAGTATTCACTAAGAACAGAAACAGACTATAACTTATAACTAAACCACTAATAAGGCAACACTACAGAAACAAAATAACACTAGCTTCCCTAGATTAGATCTAGAATAGATCTACAGAAACAATAACAAAACTATCAATAGCAGAAACAACATAACACTAGATTCCCTAGAATTAGAATAGATCTACAACAGCAGTTATAAGCAGCAGCTATTTCAGCAGAGTAATTGCAGCAGCTAAAAGCAGCAGTGTAATTGCAGCAGCTAAAAGCAGTAACAATAGCCTGCAATACATAAATGCAAAACTATATTATATTCTATTAGGACTGATGGACGCCGCCATCTTCAATACAGCATGTTGCGAACAGCTGTCAACTCTTTTAAAAAAATATTCCAAAAAACTAAATTAACATATATATATCTAGCATATTTACACAGTGTGACATAGATCTAGGAAAAGAAAATATAAAATATTTTTACACTTACAGGCCGTCCCAGGTACAGGAATAAAAATATAATTAGACGACAGACCTCAAAGATCTTCAGCTGTCACACAGACATACTATACTGACCACTGGTCAACTGTACACTGAACTGTTTTAAGACAGCATGTAGTACATCACTTTTTATACTATCCCGCACTAACCTATATAAAAATACGCGGGAGTACAATTATAAAATCTGACACTAACATATAAAAATAAAATATATAAAAATAGCTCTAACCTATACAACAAAAAAAATACATTTAAACAAGATTACAAAGACAGTTTGTGTGGAAACACAAACTCAAAATCGGCCCCCGAAGTGGTCCACCCAGGCAGGCATCAATATTTTCAGAAAGAACATCCAGATGAAATTATATCATAGACAAATGAGAGATAAGAATGGAGAAAGAAGGTTGACAGATCTTGTGTAGTGCCCCAACGGTACAGCAGATCAAAGGATAGGTGCAAGTGAATGCAAAGTTAGATGTGAACCTGGCCTAACTAGTTCCCCTTTCAGACCTTGTGGTCTATAAGACAGATGAAGTAAAGTTCATCTGTTTTTGTGGCCTACGGTTAATGAGGGTGTCATGTAGCCAGCACAACGACCAACCGCCTTTACTTTTCCCCAACTAATATCAGGTATCCATTGGAGCTGGGTGGACTCAGAGGCTCCTAAGGATTCCGAAGTTGAAAATCCCAGTCTTCACCAGGATTCGAACCCGGGGACGCCGGTTCAGAAGCCAAGCGCTTTACCGCTCAGCCACCGCGCCTCTCCTGGCATAACTGAAGTCTTATAATTGATGTAATTGTTTTGAAAAGGTCCAATCTCTTATTCAAATGCTCACAAAAAAAAAAAAAAAAAAAAAAAAAAAAAACATAACGCAATGAAGACAAAGTTCAGGAAAATGAAGTTTACAAGATTACTATTCGTTTTAATTTAGGTCTAACTTATAATGCATACTAATTAGCTTTTTCTCTTTAAAAAACTGCTTGCATAACTAATTTTAAAAATTAGATTTTTCGCTTTCAGAAAAAAAAAGTAGCCGTTGCATCAGAACTTTGAATGGTCTAAAATATTGTGATGTCGGATTTTCAATATCTTTTCTAGTTTACGAGATCTAAACGGGACGGACGGACAGACGGACAGACGGTCAGACGCACAGACGGACAGACATTTCGCACAAAACTAATAGCGTCTTTTCCCCTTTCGGGGCCGCTAAAAATAGCTAAAATTGCATATAAAACTAGCTCTGGGAGCGCAAGCTCACAATAGTTTTAAGGGTTCTACATGGAAGATGAAACTACTTCACTTAATTGTAATTATTTAGCTTATCTTATCTTATCTTATATAATACAGACGTTACTTCAAAAAAGAAGATGATTACGTCCTTATTTATCATTAGAATTAATGTCGTTTTTACAATATAGATTTATTTCCACAAAACAGTTCCAACTTTTTTTCACCCCCCATTCAGCCATTTTAACTGCACGTACACCCGTGCCCAGGGAAGCGCACCCCATAGTTTCAGAAACGTCACAATGTAGGTCATTGAAAGTTCAAATGTATCAAAGAAAACAAAATGGAGACGAAGGTAATTACAAAGAATAGGTGTTCTAATTGTGGTAGACTACTTTAATACAAAAGCGAACATTCTTCTTTGTCCTTCCTCGTGTCAATACACACCCAGAGGCCGTGAAGTCACGCCACAGTCACGGTACTTAACATCAACACCAACATCAAACTAAAGTTTTTCAAGAAACATCTTTAAAAAAAAAAAAAAACAACATCTGCCAGTCTCTAGGGTGAAAAAGAGGTCAAGGCACTTTAACTTTCCGGCCTATTTCACACAGACGACAATGCCTCAGAACAGAGGTGGGGAATATATTTTTATTACATTCTATTGAATCTATTCCACTCGACAAACTGAAAACAAATATAAAATGTAGTTCTCTCAGAAGATCAGATCGTGTTATCCTAAATAATCTCTACAAACTGAAAGCTCCTCCCTTGGGTCAAAATTTCTTTACTTACCAACTCGATGATGAAGTCTCGATCTTCACAGGACTGTACGACGTGACAACGAGCTATTGGTTTCTCCACTGCCCACAGGTTGCGACATTGCAGGTCAGTGTTGAGGCCTTCTCTAACGCTTGGTCTCGATTACACAAGGGACGGGCCCACTTCAGTGTTGTGTGCTTTTGCTCTTTTTTTTTTTTTTTGCCTTGTCTTTTTGTTTTGCTGTCAGTAAACCTTTTTTATTTTCTTTTTGTTTTGCTGTCAGTAAACCTTTTTTATTTTCTTTTTGTTTTGCTGTCAGTAAACCTTTTTTATTTTCTTTTTGTTTTGCTGTCAGTAAACCTTTTTTATTTTCTTTTTGTTTTGCTGTCAGTAAACCTTTTTTATTTTCTTTTTGTTTTGCTGTCAGTAAACCTTTTTTATTTTCTTTTTGTTTTGCTGTCAGTAAACCTTTTTTATTTTCTTTTTGTTTTGCTGTCAGTAAACCTTTTTTATTTTCTTTTTGTTTGTTTGTTAATAAATGTTTTACATGTTTCGGATGTTCCTTCAGAGTTGAAGATAGTTTACTTCCTAGTCCAAACCTCCCGCAGGACGACGGGGGATGGGAGCGGGCAAGGTTTGAACCCTGGACCATCGATAAATTCAAACGACAGTCCAGCGCGCAAACCGCACGACCAGGCAGCCATCCATTCTTATCTCCAAACTCCCGATACATACTACAGCTCCACGCCACGATCATGAGCTAGTTCTTCCCAGTTATTCCTCGAGAAAGCTCTTGAGAATATCTTGAAATCTCTGGTGTTTACCCCTTCCATTACGTCTTCCACGTAAAGCTGTCCACAAAAGAGTCAACACAGGGACTACATGAGAAGCCCATGGTAGTTTGGAACTAATTCCTGTTCCCTGGAGACTGTCCGTCTGGGACGTAAGGTATTTCTGGTATGTAGTCAAACCAAGTCATCTAGTGCATTTTTAGTACTGAAGATGAAAAGAATGCAGCCGTATCATGTGGCGGTAATATAGCGATATAACTTTCACAAGAAATGAATATGTAGAATAATTTAACGCACAAAGAATAACATTTTATTTAATCGATTCGTATATACATAACAAGAGTAAAAAGTTAAGTTCCCCTTTCAGACCTTGTGATCTAGGGCAGATAATGTAAAGGTCATCTGTTTCTATGGCCCACGATTAACGAGGGTTTCAGGTGGCCAGCACAACGACCATTACTTTTCCTCAACTCAGTTCAGGTACCAATTAAGGCTGGGTGGTCTCAGAGGCGCCCTAAAGAACCCGAAATTAAAAATCATAGTCTTCACCTGGATGCGAACCTGGGACCCATTGGTTCGGAAGGCAGGCACTTTACGACTCAGCTACCGCGCCTCCCAGATATACACTAAGGGCTTGCAATCTCCATTAGTTAACCAAATATTAAGTAATACTTTGAATATACTTTCTTGAAAAATGGGCAGGTCGAAACGAAGGCAACGGATACTATTTGTCTTCTGAGTTTCGGACAATATTTCAAAATGGAATAAATTTTCGTCCTGCAGTACGGCAGGGGAAGACAGCGGACATGATTCGAACTCGGGACCATCGCGATGACAGTCCAAAGCGCGTACCACATGACCAGGTAGCCATTTACATATTTACATCTAAAATCTAAACTTAGAATGCGTAAACCAGTGAATATATAAAGCATAGTTTGAATAACGGCATTTTTTTCAATATCACGCGGGACCCGACGCTCTCACGCGAGACCTGACGCTCTCACGCGAGACATGACTCTGACCCTGCCGTTGACATCTTAGGCTGACACTAGCATCTTATCCTGGCCCTGACAACCTTTAAATGCACATAGGACAACACGTAGGCCTATATACCATCTGATATAGCTTAAGAACTAGGTCACTTGCTTGTTAATGTTTGTATTAATTTAAACAGTTTTTATATATTTCACAAAAATCTTCAAAGGATAGAAAAACGAGGTCAATGCCCGAGCAATGAACTTTCATTTTTTACAGAAATGGGGGCACTAGATGACAGCCCTAGACATAACAAATATTCGCATCACATCAAAACAAGTAGATTTCTAGTTTCCACGAATGAAGACAACCAGGGATCAATTAAGCTTGATATCTACGCGTGCAAGCTTCCACGGTGTGATTACGTTCAAAAATAAAAACTTGAACAGCACAATAAACTGACATGAACGAATGGTCATGAAAATAAGTTCATAAGGTGAACAGAAAAACAAAAACACCAACCATGTCTGTAGATGTGTCTGTAGGTGTGTCTGTAGATGTGTCTGTAGATGCGTTTGTAGATGTATATGTGTCTGTCTTTCGATATGTTTGTAGATGTATATGTGTTTGTAGATTTTTCTGAACGTGTGTCTTTTGATATGTCTGTAGATGTAGATGTTTATTTAGATGTGTCTGTAGATGTAGATGTTTATGTAGATATGTCTGTAGATGTAGATGTTTATGTAGATGTGTCTGTAGATGTAGATGTTTATGTAGATGTGTCTGTAGATGTAGATGTTTATGTAGATGTGTCTGTAGATGTAGATGTTTATGTAGATGAGTCTGCAGATGTAGATGTGTCTGTAGTATGTGTTAAGATATGTCTGTAGACATAGATGTGTCTCTATTCGTGTCTTTAGATGTGTTTATTGATGTGTCTGTATACATATCTGAAGATGTGTCAGTATTCGTGTCTGCAGGCCCGGCACTAACAATCGTGGGGCCCTATGCGAAACGAATTGCGCGGGGCCCAGACTAGGTAGGGATAAGGATAATAAGTGAAAATTAAGACTTTGTATTAGAAGATACATTTTTCATTACATTTTATTAATTCTTTAATCTTTACTAAGTATACAATCCCGGTCAAATTTACTTTACTTAACGAGCCTTGGGTGTATCATACATTATATCATCAAAAATTCTGATTTCTTCTTAGATCAGGTTCAGTAGCAAGAATTGAGAACTGTTCAATCTATCTTCGGTAATTGTTGACCTCAAGTAATTCTTGATTAGTTTAAGGCGCGAGAAGCTTCTTTCACCAGATGCCACAGTTGCGGGTATTGTTAAAAATATTCAGCAAAGTGCAGCAAAGTAGTTTAGGAAAGCAGTTTATCTTTCATTAGTGGACAGATAAGCTAAAATTTCTACCCGGGTTTTGGCGGTATTTGGAAGAAGATGCCTTAAAGATGACAATTTCGTCTATTTTCAGGAGATTTTAATAATTTCAGTTATAATGGTTTAATTTAATATTTTACACCTAGAATAAGTGCGGGGTCCACTGCGGCCGCATAGGTTGCAGTGGCCTAAGTCTGGCCCTGCGTGTCTGTATAGTTGGCTGGTGGAGATGTGTCTATAGATGTGTACAGTGGCGTTTACTAGGGTTGGTGTCACCCTGTGTGGTAAGCTCAGGGTGTCACCCCCCTCCCTTTAAAAAACAAACATCTATTTTTTTCTTTATGTTGAACACTAAAACTGTAAGCTAATGAATTGATTGGTTACACCCGAAAATGGTTTTCGATTCTATTTTAAAATTATTATTATTATTTTTTTACATTTTATCAAAAGTGATTACATACTTTTAAAATGTACAATAAATGATTTGAGAAACATTGAGTTGAACATCCGTCCCAAAGACTTTGTAAGAGCTCCTTTCGGAATAGGTTTTAAGTTATACCAGTGTTTCTCAGCTTTTTCCGAAAAGACAAATCAAACACAATACAGGTTTACGTCCTGCAAAACAACAAAAGATGTTGATCAGTTTTGTAGATTAAAAAATGTTTGATAGCGTCTATCGGAGTCATTTTGGAAAATAGTAAGAGAATAAGGCATCTAGCAACAATTTGTCCAGATTCAGCGACATACCTAAAACAAATCAAGCTGGTGTGTCACAACTGACGTTGGAATTCTTCCACATCGAGATGAATATGAGATAGGGTTTATCTATCCTCATTTCTTGCTGACATCGACGATGTCATAGAAATACATTAAACAGGCTGCACTCGGGTTCCCATGGCTTAAACCAAATCGAGTGGGATTTTGCAGACGACATAGCATTACTTTGAAATACAATTAAATGTATACAGGATAGGACGAATAAAGACGCCCTCAAAGTTGTGCAAATTGGGTGCAGGCGTGCAGGTTTCCCAGTACCTTTATCAACATTGGTAATACAGATCTTGAACAAATAGAAATGTTAACCTATTTAGGCAGTGTTATCACAAGCAATGGAGTTGCATATCAGAGTTTTATATGTTGGATTGGAAAGCTGGAACGGTCTTTCAAAAAGCAAGTCCTATTTTAACTGTGAGACACATAAACTATTCTTTTGTCCACCCTTTTAGTTGAATCCAATGTAGACAAAAGCTTTAAATTTTTCAATGAAGCTATCCATAGGACAGCTATAAGAATACTCGGACCTATGGAGAGAAAGCATCAGGACTGGTTTGACGGTAAAAATACTAAGATCAGAGAAATATTAGATGAAAAGCATATATATCCAGTATATCTACCATCTAGAATCTAGATTAAATCTTTGAAAAAAAAAGCGAGTTGGCAAAGATTAAAGTTATTCAGATGCTAAAACTATACCCCCTTTTAAATAAGTTATGACTTTTCAAAGATAATTTATTTCTAAGAGTCATTTCTTCAAGAAATAGGAATCTTACATGCATTGAAAAACAACACATGATGGTTAAACAGAACAGAGGCAAAATCTTTCATTTAGCTTGTTGAATGATTTAATGAACAAATGATGAACTTAACGATTTTGAGATAGAAGAAAGGTGTAAGGACTAGACTAGATCTTACTTTAAAGCATAGTCGACTCTTGAAAAAATTCCCTTCCAGACCTTGCGATCTATAGGGCAGATGATGTACTGGTCATCTGTTTTTATGGCCGGCGGTTAACGGGGTGTCACGTGGCCAGCACAACGACCAAACAGCCTTTGATTTTTTCCCAACTAAAGTCAGGATTCGATTAGACTTGGGTGAACTCCCGAAATTGAAATTCCCAATTTTTTTTCGAAGGTTCGAACCCTGACCTTTCCTCAGCCACAATTATTAGTTCTCATTTCATTGAGCGACACCTCCAAATGTCACGGTTCAGTTTCTTATCCCCAGCCCTCCCCCACCCAGCCTTATTTAAAAAAAAACCCAACTGAATGACATACTTTCATTTAAGTCTGACTACTGTCACACTTCAACAGTTAAAAAGTTCAAGAGGGCCTAGCCTATATAAACCAAACACAGCCAATCTTCCTGTTCATTGAATCTTCATTTGGTGCTGACTTTGATTTCCAAACTTTGGACACACAGTGTACATGTACTTTTTTTAAATGCTTTTTTTTTTTGTTGGCTTATGCCTATTATTTTTTAGGTGTGTGTGTGGGGGGGGGGGGAGGAGGCTTTCGCCTCATTTTGAGGCTTCATACCTTTTTTTTTTCGTTTTTTCCGGCCCCATACCTTTATGTTATTTGACGCCAACCGGCGATATTTATTGTTTTAATTCGTGTTGGAAATATGAACAGACAATTGTGAAGTCTAAATACATTTTATGAATTAAAAAAACAATCTTGTTACAAACTTTATAAACATAAGTTTCTTTTTACATTTTTTATTGGAATAGGACATCAATCATCATTAATTGTTTTTTTTAAATTTTATTTTGTTAGAAAGATTCAACCTAAATTGAAAGGAAATGATATAAATTATAATTTAAAACCAAAATAAATGAACAAACTTGTACGTTTCCAAAATAAATGAACAAACTTGTACGTATCTGAACGACTCTGAAAATTAAAAGTAATCTTTTCACTGCCATAAACAGTCCTAGACATGATTCCTAAAATTATTACCTTCGTTTCAAATCAAAATTAATAATAATAATTATTGTTATTATTATATATCTTCATTATCCTTGCGCAAAATAGTCTTATAATGTGTGCATTACACTTAAGAAAACATTATAACGATATATCAAATGAAATATATGTTCACACCAGTTTCCCCCCGTACATTACATGTGACGATTAGGTCTACATCAGAAAGGTGGACTGGATTCAATGCAATTTGTTTGTATTCTATTGAAAGGAGAGGTTTCAATAACAAGATGATCCTAATAACAATAACAACATTAATTTTGCTCTACTGGACTAGTTCTACAACAGCTTTACCGGTACAGCTTGATGGTAAATGGTTTACTTCTATTATACTTATAATAATGTTTTTAAGCTTAGTTGTTGTTTCTGAATACTTTATACACAGAGCACTTAACATAATTTACAACAAACAGCAATATTTGCATTTAACAAGTAAAAATTTTTTTTAAATGCTAGGGAAATAACAGTACATTTACAGCCAGATATCTCAATACTGTACGATTTATTTCCTTTTTTCTCAATAAAAAGCAACAAATAAATAATTACACAAATTAATTAATTATTTTTGTATTTATTCATGTCTCGTTAGGGACAATGAATAATTGTGCACAGCTTCAACTTGGTCACAGACTGTGAAAAGTACAGAATGTTGTTCCAGACACACAACGGAGAGAGAGATGATATATGCTTTGTAAAAAGGAACGAGACTAAGACTGTGAATTAGACCCATGACATGTCATGTCTCTTAAACAGTCTATTAAATTCTTTAAGGAGAATGCATCATTCCTTCTTTTTAGCGGCCCCCGAAAGGGGAAAAGACGCTATTAGTTTTGTGCGAAATGTCTGTCCGTCTGTCCGTCTGTCCGTCTGACCGTCCGTCCCGTTTAGATCTCGTAAACTAGAAAAGATATTGAAAATCCGACATCACAATATTTTAGACTATTCAAAGTTCTGATGCAACGGCTCCTTTTTATTTTCTGAAAGCGAAAAATCTAATTTTTAAAATCAATTATGCAAGCAGTTTTTTAAAGAGAAAAAGCTAATTAGTATGCATTATAAGTTAAACCTAAATTAAAACAAATAGTAATCTTGTAAATGTCATTTTCGTAAACTTTTTTTTTATTTAAGCATCTTAATAAGAGATTGTGCCTTTTCAAAACAATTACATCAATATAAGACTTCAGTTAGGCCAGGAGAGGCGCGGTAGCTGAGCGGTAAAGCGCTTGGCTTCTGAACCGGCGTCCCCGGGTTCGAATCCTGGTGAAGACTGGGATTTTCAACTTCGGAATCCTTAGGCGCCTCTGAGTCCACCCAGCTCCAATGGGTACCTGATATTAGTTGGGGAAAAGTAAAGGCGGTTGGTCGTTGTGCTGTCTACATGACACCCTCGTTAACCGTAGGCCACAAAAAACAGATGAACTTTACTTCATCTGCCCTATAGACCACAAGGTCTAAAAGGGAAACTAGTTAGGCCAGGTTCACATCTAACTTTGCATTCACTTGCACCTATCCTTTGATCCGCTGTACCGTTGGGGCACTACACAAGATCTGTCAACCTTCTTTCTCCATTCCTATCTCTCATTTGTCTTTGATATAATTTCATTTGGATGTTCTTTATGAAAATATTGAAGCCTGACTGGGTGGACCACTTCGGGGGCCGATTTTGAGTTTGTGTTTCCACACAAACTGTCTTTGTAATCTTGTTTTTTTTTAGCAATCTTAAAGGAGGACGGCGTTACCGAGGTGTCCCCCGAAAGAGCCGCCTTTTTGTCCTAACTGGCTGTGACAGGTGGGGAAATGTGATGTGTGTTTGGCGCGTTTTATGTCTAGGGAATGATTATTTTTAAAGCTATCACACACCAACCTATCAGCATATAAATCGGGAGCAGACACGCAACGAGACAAAGCAATGAAAGATAGATACAAAAGTTAAAATAAAGAATATTTATTTACATAAATATACATATAAGGATAAAAAGGGGGAGGGTTTGCATCTATCTCTAGTATATTCTATGTTTAATCATCACTCTTGCACCTAATAAGAGTATGTCACTCTGACTTAGCTGGTATTCCCGTTGATGTCGCAGCTGGCTGTGTCCTGGCTTGAGGTTCTGCAGCTGGAGGTGGCGCTCTAGCGGATAGAGGGACGCCGGTGATATAGTTCTTGTGGAGTCTCAATCCCCAAAATCTAATATCTGTAGTGGGCACAGTAGGGCGGGTGGCCGGCTACCGTTGGCACAAGGTTACTGCGGGCAGAGCTGATCTGCCGTGGGCAGCGTAGTTGACAGGATAAGTCCAGTGAGTTGCAGAGGGTTGGCGTAGCTATGACGTCTCACACAGATCTGAATCTATAGGGACGTCGCACCTAATAGCTTGACAGGTGGGCTGTCGAGTAGGCGGGCAATGCCGATAGCGCCAAGTGGTAGAGTTGAGTAGATCTCAGTAGGCAAGTGTAGTGCTGAATAGCACTAAGCACAAATGCAGATAAATAGATCGTTGATCCAATAAATAAATAGGCAAGTGCAGCGCTGAATAGCACTAAGCACAACTGCAGGTAAATAGATCGTTGATCCAATAACTAGGCAATAGGCAGGTAAATAGGCAGACACCTGAGGGAGGCTGCGGATAAATAAAGACAAGTTAGGACATGTCTCTCATGCATCTTATCGATGCCCTCGACTGAGGTGCATTCGTCAGATTGGTGAAATTGCTTTAGAGCACAATGAGGAGATGATGACAAATGGGATTTGGGAAAATAGATGTCAGATAGTAGTAATATAGAAATGTACATAAAAGGGGAAATAACAATATAAAAATTGTACATAGAAGGGGAAATAATAATCTCAAATAAACAACACAGGTGGATAGAGAAAGAAGGGGGGGATGGGCGGTGGTCAGCGACCCAGATGTTTGTTTACATATGACCGTGGGTCGAGAACAATGGAGCGCGCTTGAATGGTGTGTCCGTTCAAGCGGCGCAACTCTCATTAGGGTAAAATGAGTAAAGGGGAGATAATTCAATACAGGGGAGATAACTCATATCTCCTTTCTAAGCGCAGTATTAGTGCGATAGTAAAATCATCAAGGCGATCAACCGAGATAAAGGAAATAAAATAAGGTTTACAAATATATACATGGTTGCATCAATGATCAATTGAGCAACGTAGCATAAATAGATTAATGCAATACTAAAATATATACATAGCACATGTTTATGTTTTCTACTTACGCCAGTGAGAATTACACAATGCACTAATTAAATATAAATGAACTAGCAAAATACCCATGATAATATCCAGTGGAAATAGCACAAAAGTAATTAAGATGGAACTTGTGATTAAGTTCGGCTTACCACCAGGTATTCCTCTAGGAGAAAGAATGTATGAAGTAGTCCAGACTCAATAGCTCAGCTCGCATGAGAATGAAAGAGAGTTTGATTTGAGTTGGTTTACTTTATATAAGCCTGGAAAGTGCGGGCGGACACAGGAAATGCCCTAGGCTAAGTTTTATCTTACACGTGGGTGGATTTGACTCGAGGTGGGAGCCGCACCTTGGAATATCACGCGGTGTGTTGACCAGGGTAATCTCTTAGATCAAAGAGAGACGTGAGAGAAGGGGGGGGGGAGAGAAGGATTAGCTTGCATTCAAACCAAGGTGGTGTAAACCGCGACCGTCCTTCAGACATCCGGCGGGTAAGACAAAAGAGATTGTGTGTTTACCTTCCCCCGATCAAGGGCAGATAAATGAAAGGACGCGCCTTAGCTATCTCCAATGTGGTAGACTAAGTCTAGCCTGGAGCGGAAAAGGTGTGGCGGGTGAATGATTTAGGGGTTGGATGGGGAAATAATTAAAATAAAATAAATAAATAATGAAAAATAATAATTAATGCTGTGATAATTTAGAGTGACTCTGACAGCGAGTTTTTGACTTGTCACATACGCCGCCGCCAAGATGGATCTATCGCAGAAAGATCCATAAAGTGCGAGCAGACTGATGTCATTCTAACTTTAAGATCAGTTGTTATCACAGCATTAGAAAAAAAAATCTGGAAAATAAAGGGGTATCCATGCCAGGAGGAGAGTCTGTCCAAGTCTGTCCGTGGTCTACTTTCCGTCCCTGAGTATGTAGTCACCTGGGTGAAACATTTGGGGTTGCTCGGGAGTGTAGATTGGGCGATTGGGTGAGTAATAATTCCTTCCTGGGGCGGATTGGGGAGGGTGATTGGGGCTTAGGCGGGGTGCCCAAGGCACGTGTGCTCGTTGGGGCTTACCTCCGAAGCCGCTGTGAGGCGCTTCTTTACGAGAGTAAGTAGTCAGCTTACCTCGGTATCGTCTGACACGATCAAGGTCAGGGAAGAGTGGCCTGATAAAGAATGTGGAGTTCTGCCGGAGAACGTCCCCAAGAGTGCAATAATGTGGCTTACATCGTGGCTTCCTGACATGGTCAATGCCAGGGGAAGGTCGATATTGAATGGTGGCTGAGGAGCCATGGTGAGAAGTGTTTTCACGAGCGCGAGGGTTCGGCTTATCTCGTGACTTCCTGACACTATCAATGCCAGGGGGAGGTTGATTTGGAATGGTGGCTGAGGAGCCATAGGGAGAAGTGTTTTCACGGGCGCGAGGGTTCGGCTTATCTCGTGACTTCCTGACACTATCAATGCCAGGGAGAGGTTGATTCGGAGTAGTGGCTGATGAGTCACGGAGAGGAGTGAGTCCACGAGAGCAAGGGTTAATCTTACCTCGGGGCATTCTGACACTGTCAATGTCAGAGGAATGTTGCATGATTTTGGCTGAGTAGCCTGTGTCAAGTAGACCCTCACGAGCGCGGGTAAACGACTTAACTCGTGACTTCCTAGCAACGTCAATGCCAGGGTGGAGTGGTCTGAGCTTTGCTGATGAGTCGGGACTAGGCGTATTAGTGTGGCGACCAGGGCTTCCAACCTGCTGGTTGCTGCCACGTTTCTGCTTCGTCAATCTACCAACGGGCAGAGAAAAGTAAGGTTTGTTGACTACTCCAAGAGGAACATATTTTGAGCCTAGAATGAAGTCATACACTGGCGTGTCCATGACGGCTGCGTCAATGGTGCCATGTACGTACTTGCATTCTACGTGGACCCTAGCAATAGGAAGAACCTTTGGAGGGATCTCACGGTCAAGGGACTGAATCGTCACAGTTCTATCTGTGAGATCAGCCGGGTCAACCAGTGCTTTGCAGATAACTGAGCTTACCGCACAGCCTGTGTCAAATAGGGACCGGACGTACCGCCCGTTAACCAGAATGGTCTCTATCCCGGGGGAAGATGAGACAGGGTGAGGAAGTGTCGGTAGGACTTCCGTTTTCGTTGGACCAAGAGCAGTGTGTTCAGGGGCCACAGTCAGTGTTGATATGACGTATGGGTTGCCCGCTGTTCTATCAGTCCGTGTTTGCTGATTAGACTCAGTGGGTTTGGGGACCGCGGTCATTACTGAAATGGTCTGTGAGGCCTGCTGCTTATGGCGGTTGGGTTTGTGGCTACGCATGCGGTTGTTGCAGTCACGGTGGGATTGGTTGTTCTGCTTATGACGAGGCTTACGTGCTGGGTAGTTGCAGTTTTTGTGCAAGGCTGGTTGTTCGATTGGTGCCTTTCTAGGATGGGGTTTGCTTGAGGGCATGGGCTGGATTGGGGCATCGCAGTTTGCAGTACTATTGGGCAGGAGGGTTTGGCTGGGTAGACAATGTGGAATCGTCGAGAGGAGGGATATCAGGTATGAAAGTTTCATCCTTAGCAGCAACTTCTGAGTCCGTTTGGGCAGTGTACTCAATTTGGACATGAGTTGTGGTTTCGCTCTCCTCTGTTTCCTGGTCTTGTCTTGCCGGTGGGATGTTCAGCTCCAAACTCTGCGGACTATAGCGCTCACTTATCTCTCGTATTTTCTGGTCAAGCGCCTTCATTGCTAGTTCATGCTCCCTGGCTAATCTTCTTTCTTCCTTTTCGTCTTCCTTTCTTTTTTCTTCCCTTTCGGCTTCCTTTCTCTTGGCTTCCTTTTCGTTTCTATCAAAGGCCTCAAGCCGTTTCCTCACATATTCTCTCCGCTCTGCATCATCATCATATAGGAGGGCCGCGATGTATTCAAATTCATCTATCTTCTGATCCCTGTCAGAGTCCGCTTTCGAGCGTGTGCCGCTGGCCATAAGGATGAGGGGTGGGTAATGAGGGGTACTAGGATGGTAGAGGGGCAGCTAGAATGGATGATAAGATTGAAGAAAGTGGGTAAGTGAAAGTAAGTCGCTGATTGTAAGAAGGGAATGTGGTGTCTGCCTACGTTAATCACAAATTCCTGCAATGAAATATTACACATGAAATGCAACAATAGTAATAAATAAAATATGACAGAAGTGACACTCTCGATAATGCGAAGTGATGATATTTATAAATATTTTAAGGAAAAAAATATTGATATGGAATTTAGTTATTGCTGCCTGTTCGTGCCTGCTGTACTAATGGGTTAAATCCACGGACGGGCTCGCCAAAATGTGACAGGTGGGGAAATGTGATGTGTGTTTGGCGCGTTTTATGTCTAGGGGATGATTATTTTTAAAGCTATCACACACCAACCTATCAGCATATAAATCGGGAGCAGACACGCAACGAGACAAAGCAATGAAAGATAGATACAAAAGTTAAAATAAAGAATATTTATTTACATAAATATACATATAAGGATAAAAAGGGGGAGGGTTTGCATCTATCTCTAGTATATTCTATGTTTAATCATCACTCTTGCACCTAATAAGAGTATGTCACTTTGTCCTCTGACATAGCTGGTATTCCCGTTGATGTCGCAGCTGGCTGTGTCCTGGCTTGAGGTTCTGCAGCTGGAGGTGGCGCTCTAGCGGATAGAGGGACGCCGGTGATATAGTTCTTGTGGAGTCTCAATCCCCAAAATCTAATATCTGTAGTGGGCACAGTAGGGCGGGTGGCCGGCTACCGTTGGCACAAGGTTACTGCGGGCAGAGCTGATCTGCCGTGGGCAGCGTAGTTGACAGGATAAGTCCAGTGAGTTGCAGAGGGTTGGCGTAGCTATGACGTCTCACACAGATCTGAATCTATAGGGACGTCGCACCTAATAGCTTGACAGGTGGGCTGTCGAGTAGGCGGGCAATGCCGATAGCGCCAAGTGGTAGAGTTGAGTAGATCTCAGTAGGCAAGTGTAGTGCTGAATAGCACTAAGCACAAATGCAGATAAATAGATCGTTGATCCAATAAATAAATAGGCAAGTGCAGCGCTGAATAGCACTAAGCACAACTGCAGGTAAATAGATCGTTGATCCAATAACTAGGCAATAGGCAGGTAAATAGGCAGACACCTGAGGGAGGCTGCGGATAAATAAAGACAAGTTAGGACATGTCTCTCATGCATCTTATCGATGCCCTCGACTGAGGTGCATTCGTCAGATTGGTGAAATTGCTTTAGAGCACAATGAGGAGATGATGACAAATGGGATTTGGGAAAATAGATGTCAGATAGTAGTAATATAGAAATGTACATAAAAGGGGAAATAACAATATAAAAATTGTACATAGAAGGGGAAATAATAATCTCAAATAAACAACACAGGTGGATAGAGAAAGAAGGGGGGGGGGATGGGCGGTGGTAAGCGACCCTGATGTTTGTTTACATATGACCGTGGGTCGAGAACAATGGAGCGCGCTTGAATGGTGTGTCCGTTCAAGCGGCGCAACTCTCATTAGGGTAAAATGAGTAAAGGGGAGATAATTCAATACAGGGGAGATAACTCATATCTCCTTTCTAAGCGCAGTATTAGTGCGATAGTAAAATCATCAAGGCGATCAACCGAGATAAAGGAAATAAAATAAGGTTTACAAATATATACATGGTTGCATCAATGATCAATTGAGCAACGTAGCATAAATAGATTAATGCAATACTAAAATATATACATAGCACATGTTTATGTTTTCTACTTACGCCAGTGAGAATTACACAATGCACTAATTAAATATAAATGAACTAGCAAAATACCCATGATAATATCCAGTGGAAATAGCACAAAAGTAATTAAGATGGAACTTGTGATTAAGTTCGGCTTACCACCAGGTATTCCTCTAGGAGAAAGAATGTATGAAGTAGTCCAGACTCAATAGCTCAGCTCGCATGAGAATGAAAGAGAGTTTGATTTGAGTTGGTTTACTTTATATAAGCCTGGAAAGTGCGGGCGGACACAGGAAATGCCCTAGGCTAAGTTTTATCTTACACGTGGGTGGATTTGACTCGAGGTGGGAGCCGCACCTTGGAATATCACGCGGTGTGTTGACCAGGGTAATCTCTTAGATCAAAGAGAGACGTGAGAGAAGGGGGGGGGGAGAGAAGGATTAGCTTGCATTCAAACCAAGGTGGTGTAAACCGCGACCGTCCTTCAGACATCCGGCGGGTAAGACAAAAGAGATTGTGTGTTTACCTTCCCCCGATCAAGGGCAGATAAATGAAAGGACGCGCCTTAGCTATCTCCAATGTGGTAGACTAAGTCTAGCCTGGAGCGGAAAAGGTGTGGCGGGTGAATGATTTAGGGGTTGGATGGGGAAATAATTAAAATAAAATAAATAAATAATGAAAAATAATAATTAATGCTGTGATAATTTAGAGTGACTCTGACAGCGAGTTTTTGACTTGTCACACTGGCATAGAGAAAAACATCTGGCCTCTGAGACGGCTGGAAAGCTCTCGCGAAGGTGGCGGGACACACATTTGAGATTCCCAAAAGAAAGGCAGTTGCCGAAGACAGGCTCAGACGACGATAGGAAAACAATGACTTTGCATTAGTTGTGGCAAAATGTGAAGGCCGCAACTGGGTCTGCGTACTCACTTGAAATACAGCACTCATCCTTATTCTTCGGAATCTAAGGCAGTGCCTTATATGTTTAGTCTTGGGTATATACGGTCGTGATTCTGAAATGCAAAGACTGATAACGCACAACATTCTTAAGACATAAAAGTATACCTTTTTTTACAACTCACTCTGTCTGTCTGTCTGTCAGTCTTGTAAAATATGTGTACACGTTACATGGGCGTAGCCAGGTGGGGGGTTCTTGGGGTTCAATCCCCCCCCCCCGAAATGAAATCCCCCCCCCTGGCCCCGGGGGGGGGATCGGAATTTAGTGACTGATTTTTTGCTTTGATTTTGTTTATTTTAGGTGAGATTTTAATACTAAACCATCACTTGCCCCAGCACAACCAAGGGGATTATGAGTTTAAAACCACCTACCAGGGGGGTTTGAGTTTAAAACCCCCTACCAGGGGGGTTTGAGTTTAAAACCCCCTACCAGGGTTTTTTGCAGTTAAATCCCACTCTTCTATAAAACAAAACCAATAAAAAATGCAAACGACAATCCCCAAATTCCAAAAGCACAATTTACGATAAAACCCCTCTTCAATATAAAAAAAAGCAAACTACACACTCAAAATTCTATGAGCGTAGCCAAAGGGGTTTTGAGTTTACCCCCCCCCCCCACCTCTCTTCAGCAGGGTTTGAAGCTAAAAAAAATACCTCTTCAATATAAAAAAAAAAAGCTAATTACGCACTCAAAATGTTATGAGCGTAGCTTAATGGGTTTTGAATCAGTTTTGAGTTTAAACCCCCCTTCAGCGGGGTTTGAAGGTAAAAAATACCTCTTTAATAATAAAAACAAAGCAAATTATACACTCAAAATGTTATGAGTGTAGTCAAAGAGGTTTTGAGTTTAAACTCCCCTCTAGTGGAGTTTGAAGCTAAAAAATACCTCTTCATTATATATAAAAAAGCAAATTACGCACTCTAAAATCTATGAGCGTAGCCAAAGGGGTTTTGAGTTTAAACCCCACGCCAGCGGGGTTTGAAGCTAAAAAATACATCTTCAGTGTAAGAAAAAAAAGCAAATTAAGCACTCAAAATGCTATGAGCGTTGCCAAAAGAGGTTTTGAGTTTAACCCCCCCCCCTTTTGAGGGGTTTGATGCTAAAAAAATACCTCTTCAATATAAAAAAAAGCAAATTAAACACTAAAATTATTTGAGCGTAGCGTATTGGGGTTTTATGTTTAAACCCCTCTCCTACATATGGCCTTTTTTAAAGTTTAAAACTCCTCCAGATGGTTTTGAGTTTAAAATTCCTCTACAGAGTGTTTTGAGGTGGAAAACCTCTATCTTCAATATTATTCTAAAACAAACTACAGTTACACATTTCTACCAGTGGCGGGGCTCCATTAATAAAGTGCAGTGAATAGTCATCTGCCGAAATTGAAAAACACTAAATGTGGCTCAACAAAGATGGCTAAGACAGATTTTAGGAGTCAGTTATAGAGATCGGGTCTAAATCAAGAAAATCCTATGCCGAACTGGGAGTCGACCCCTTAGTAAGATTGTGATAGAGCGTCGCATAAGGTTTTGCGGGACATGTTCTCCGACAAAATGAATTACGCATAAGAAGATTTGCGATGAATCCTAGTACAACACATTCATGGAGGTCCTCAGAGCAGGTGGGAAGAGGCTTCAGACATTACCAGTGACAGATTTTTATGAAAACAGCTTGACGGCAAATGCGCCGAACGGCGCGGGAGGGTCTAAGTCAGTAAGAATAGCAAATTAGTTTTTTGAAACAAAACTTTTTTAAAAGCAGGAAAATACACTGTAGATACCTCAGAATATGCATTTTGTTGGCTTTCAATACCAGAAATCGCGTTTGGCGGCGGGGCTCCGCCCCGCGATTGGGAAGCTCCTAGCGCTCCCCCAGACACCCTTGCTGGCAAAGGCGGGGAATCTACAATTTTTTCACTAACTCCAGGAAGAACCTATTCTAGGGCACAATAAACGTCTTCCGAAAGAATGAAGGGTCAGAATGTAATAAAGATGATGTACACACACACATAAATAAATATATTTTTTTGTTCGTGGGGGGGGGGGCTTGGGGGGGGGGAGAAAAAAATCCTCCCCCCCCAAAAAAAAATTCCTGGCTACGCCCATGACACGTTATCTCTCCCACACCCGTTACCGGATCAAGTTGAAACTTTGCAGAATTATTCATTGACATAGACAAGATAAATAATAAATTCAATAAAAAGGAACCAATTGGACAATTAATTACTGGTAATTCATTATTTTGGTTAATAGAAATAAGAGAAACAAATACTTCAGTATTAACAAGACATGACTAAATTTGTTGGGTTTAGTCCCATTAAATAATTGTTAAAGCTATTTCTCCCTCACGCATTCTCCGATCAAGTTGATACTTTAAACAGTTATTTACCTAACAAAACACGAATCAAAAAACAAAAATACTGAATTAGTCATTTACTTATTGGTAATTAATTAATTTGTGTGATATCGAATAAGGGAAATAACTTGTACATTATTGGTAGATACAGTTTGAAGGACGGAGTTCTTCCCCTTTAGATAATCTTTTTTTTTAAAAAAAAAGGATTTAAAAAATATTTTGCCTGTTTCCTTTTCAATTAGACTTCCATGTCTCCGTGAAGGTCCTGTCTGAATCTCCAGAGGAAGGACGTCAGCGGAGAGATGTTTCAGGCAACACGATGCCAGAGAAGCTGACACTTAGCTTGCCACTGAGTGGCGGGTACGATGCAGTGCTGCTGGAGCTGGACAGGGCAGACCTGCTTCAGGTGGCAACAAGCAATGGTAGCAGCAGCAGAAACTACAATCACGATTTTAGAGTAAGTGGCGTTACTTCGAAAGAGAAGATCATTACGTCCTATCCATGTGTCATTCTAGTCATGCATGTTAGAGACTTTCACTCGGCTAAGTCGTTGGTTTTCCTGGCTAATATAGGCAACACCTTCCATGCTTAGATGTGACTAGGGAAGAAGGAGAACTTGTTTATATTTGTCCTAGCATATGGGATTAGACATATGTCATCATCTGTATCATATAAGATAAGACATTTGCCTTTATTTTTGTGTCTTTGTTTGGTTATACATACACATATAGTGTATGTCTAAGACACGATAATTTTATTGGTCAAATTAAATGTGTAATTCTGTTTGACTACATTTGTCGACCTAAGCGTTAATGCTATAACAGTAATGATACAGATGCAGCTACAATCAACGTATAACACACACACACACACGCTAACGCACAAACACACTAACGCACACACAACTAGCGCTTCATGAATTAAGAATGTATGTACTTCTCTGCGTTTTGATTGACATCCTTAACGCAATGAAATAGAGTAACATAGAAACAGAAGAGAAATCAATATATTGTTACAAATGAACAGTGACAGGTAGAGGTCACTACGTGTGACCCCGGCGAGATAACACAGCAGCGAGTATTCTCTGGAATCTACATGTATAAAAAAAGACTTGATGTTCCAGAAGGTACTAGTAGTGTTTTTGCAATACTGGAGAAGCGATTCGGGACTCTATATAAACCAGAGAGTTAATGTGAAAAGTCAGTCGTCGGTAGACCCGTCGTTACTGTTGTCCACTGTGCGAGACAGTAGAAGAGAGATGTGCAGGACTCGATGTAAGTTAACTAAGATAGAGCTAACTGGAATGGACTACAGCCGTTTAAGCCTATACAGCGAACTATAGTCAATGTAAGACGTGTACGGCTAGGGAACAGCTGGGTAGAGCGGAATACGGCTCGATACAAGTTGAGAAGAGAGGGATTACAACGAAGTAGAGCTAACTGTAAACTACCACATATTGTACAGTCTTTTACGCTACAGTGACGAATTGCTAGAGTTTATAGTCAATTAAGTAAAAATTAAGTTATATGAAGCTGAAAGTTGGTTGTCAAGCTCTTTGCAGTGTTTTTATTTGTGTGTCTACTAGTAGCCTACATTTAGTCAGAAGAAGAGAAATACGTAACAATAGAGAAATGAGGAAGTAATCTGAGGACACTTAAAGAAAGACTTAAGAAAATAAAAAGACTATGAGGTGAAATAGATTAGTGTTGACCTCCTTCAGTCGTAACGGTCATGGTTCATCTCGTAGAACACTTTGTCATGTCACTGTGGAGCCCTTTTTTGGAGAGACACTCCAGTCCACAAATATTGCAGGTTAAGATGGCTTTCGCTTTGGTGGTAGAGGAGCCAGCCATTTTCCATATGGCACGATTTTCTTCAAGAGCTGAGCCCCATGTTTTTGTTTTTTCGTTGTCCATAGCTTTCTTGGTCACTGTCTCTTTCCATCTAGTGCGGTCTAAGGCTATGTCTTCCCAGTGGTAAGTATCATGTATACTGTTTTTAAGGTCTCGTCTGATAACATCCACGTAACGGAGGTGGGGCGACCAGTTTTTCTTGAACCAGAATAATAATGGCATATATAATAACACATATCAATTAACTTCTAGGACGCTGGAGTGTATACTGACAAGAGTCGAGGTTCTGTTCTGATTGTGCGACGTCACGGTGATAGCTACACTCTGGTATGTAGAACACTTTTCTTTTAGCACTTGGTCAGGGTGTACAATGCTATTTATCCCCCTTGATATATAACGTCCCTCTGTAAGGGCCCGATACCAGCAGGTTGAAGATTTTCGTACATGGCGGAAAACTTATAAATAGAATGCTTTTTTGGTACATCCGGTGTATAAACTAAAGTGTTGATAAGCTAGGTTTTGGAAATGTTACAGAATAATTATTTTGATCATTTGAGCTCTGCAGATTCAATTTGTTTTACTCTCTTCTGTTTGTAGTTTTAATTAAGTTGGGCGATTCTGAAGCTCCATTTAGCGCGCTTAACAATGTTTAGTTTATCGTGAAAATCTACGCTATGAACTATGGCGATATTCTATAAACCAAACAGTTATGCAAAGGACAGAAACCAGTGGCGTAGAAAGTGATTAGGCGGCCCGGGGGGGGGGGAGGGCTTGGGCTTTTTGACATTCTACATAATGACCTGAGATAATGGTGTAATATTTAATATTAATGTAAAAAAATTCGAACACTGATTTGGAGCCCCCCTCAAGTGTGGGCACGTCGGGGTTTTTCAAATTCTTACACCCCCTATCCCCCACCATAGATACGCCACTGACAAACTGATGACGCCACTGTTTAAGGGAGTGACATTAAAGTTAAGAGGCAAATCTGGCACTACACAGAAAAGATAACTACTGGATGGCTGCCTGGTCGTGCGGTTTGCGCGCTGGACTTATCGATGGTCCAGGATTCAAACTCTGCCCGCTCCCATCCCTCGTCGTCCTGCGGGAGGTTTGGACTAGGAAGTAATTATCTTCATCTCTGAAAGAACATCCGAAACATGTAAAACATTTTACAAACTATCGCGTTTAAAATTGGTTGCTATATTAAGAGTTGTCATGAGCATCTTTTAACCTTTTGTAGATGAGAAGCAGTTTAAAGTTGTCTTTATAGCATACCGCAACCCCTTCCGACACTCTTAAATAATGTGGTCATAAGCGATGTGAGGATTTGAAAATGTCCCTATCCCTGCCGACATCTACAAGAAAATCACAACGCTTCGGGAGTACCAGCAGACGCTCTACCACCCAGGCACCGATCCGATGTAGCCTAGCTCCTTATACCTACACTTGATCAAAACAATCCCGAATTAGAGTTCTAACTAACTTCTAACTCTAACATTGTTACTGCAGGAAGGATCCATTACGTATGCAGACACGGAGTGGGACATTCGTCCAGTGACAGAAGGAGCAGGTGGCGCTGAAGACAAGACTCACAAAGTTTTCAAGCAGGTTGCCAAAGAGAACCTCTTCTTTGATGGAGACGTGGTGATATCGTCCCAAGGTATGTCCCTCCCTGTACGCTACAATAAATGTTTTCTATCTAAACGTGGTGATATCGTCCCAAGGTATGTCCCTCCCTATACGCTACAATAAATGTTTTCTATCTAAATTGAGAATTCAAATAGATACGATTTTTTTTTATTTTAAAAAGAAAATTTAGTTTTGTTTTAAAAAAAAATCTTTGTCTTGAGATAGAGGTATTATTTTGTTCATATTTAAGCCTCTTCAAGCAAGAGTTACCCAACCACGGGACATGAGAGTACAGCACGAGATGGGGCCCACCCCAGAGGAAGGCGTGCTTTGGTTCATCATGTCGTGGAACTTAGCTTTGTTGTTGACTTTGCTGAGTATAATAAGTAAGTGGAACTGACGGGTCGTTTAATCTTTTCTTCTTATATAATCCAGACTTTACTTCAAAAGAGAAGATGATTACGTCCTACGCGTCATGCATTAATGTAAGTACCCCTTTCAGGCCGTTCGATGCAGTGCTTTTTTTTTTTCTGTGGTGCGTCCCGGCACACTTTTCAATGTGGGGAAAAACTATTAGTTTTCTTGTTTTTTTTAACCTTTATTCTTAATTTATTAGTAGTTAAAATTTAGGCAATCCATCACAAAAAAAAAAAAAAAAAAAAAGCACTGGTTCGATGTAAAGGTCATCTGTTTCAATAGTCGACTGTTTCAATGGCTCTGAGTTCACCCAGCTCTCATGGGTGCCTGACATTAGTTGGGGAAAAGTAAAGGCGGTTGGTCGTTGTGCTGGTCACATGACACCTTCCTTAACCATAGGCCACAGAAACAGATGATCATTACATCATCTGCCCTAATGCAATTACGAAATTAACAAACATTTTTGGAAAATTAAACATTGTACAGAATGGCATAATTTGATATGTAATAACATATCATACTATAGGTATGATTAAATTTAAACGGAGGGGACAGACAGATCACACAAAACTAATAGCGTCGATTTCCCTTTCGGGGGCTGCTAATAAAAACACCAAAATTCAATAATTAATTAAATAACTTCTGCCATAGCATGCCAATGTCACTAACAATCGGTTCTTTTTTTGTTTCCTAGCTGGAGGATGCAATATCATGACGATGCCATGAAACAAATTATACTGTGGTTTACATACATAGCAGAAGCGGTATGTTAATTTATTGTTTGCATATATATATATATATATATATATATATATATATATATATATAATACGTCTTGTCTTCGAGTCCCTAAATTAATAAGGAATGCAGTAATTCCCGTGGATGCGCAGCCCCAGCTGTGAACTACATATTTTTCCACATCCAGGGCAAGCATAACCATTGTGTGCTGGTGGTCGATTAAGATTTTCTTTTCGTCGTCTGCGTCTGTCCTCGGCAACGAATTTTCTTTTGGTTTCAAATGTGTATCCTTTCTTAGTGACCTCCAGCTGTCTCGTTCTGAGGCCGCCTGCATTCAGGTGCTCTCTTCTATGTCAGCTTAGGCAAGTTGGCGCCTAAGCTGGTCTTTAAAGCGTTTCCGTGGGGCACTTCTGATATGTGGACCACCTTTTAGGTCACTAAAAAAGACGTTCGTACCCCATACGAGATACGTGCCTTGCCCAGCGTAACTGTCGGAATACAAGAAGTCCATCTATACTGTCCATACCAACGTTTGCAAGGACATCGCTGTTTGTAGTGCGGTCTTGCCACCTTATGTCCATGATGGAGAGCAAGCATCTTTGGCGAAAGCGTTCAAGTAGGCTTAGTTGCTTTCTGTATAATGCCCATGTCTCAGCTCCATATAGAACGGTTGAGAGAACCACTGCTTGGTAGACTTTGATTTTTGTAGGCAGGCGGAACTCTCGTCAAAAGGCGTCCAAACCACTATTGGCCCTGGCCAGACGGTTATTAACTTCTCTTGAAAGCGATGCTTCATTCGATACCATGCTTCCTAGATATGCCAAGTTGTCTTTTTTTTTCTAGTTGAACACTTTAGATCTAATTTTAGTTGGTTCACGTTTAGACTTTTGTTGTCAAAGTTCCATAGCGTTTAATAGAATGTAAGAAGGTCAAAAGCTACATTTTCTATTCTTCCTGCCTTTTGAGACTCTGCAGTTCAGTTCTAATAATCAAACTTTTTTTTTAGAATTCCTCTTATTAGCTTCCAGATTCGTCATTGATTCAGGACTCAAAAAGGTGGAAACGGCTTTAACAATTTTCCTAGAATTCTGACAGTTCATGAATATCTTGAAAAAAACAAAACAGCAAATAGTTAATTGGCTTCACAGTTAAAAATTAAAAAAAAAAAGTATCATCTTAAAATTAAATTTGGCCATTTTGAACACGCTATCCCTCACTCCACCCTGAAGTGTCTTTGCCTTCAGTAAAAAGCTGATTAAATAAAAAGATTTTCCTACTCTCCTCTTATATATGAGATGGGCTCGAGGTTCGACACCCGACTCGAGCAGAGCTGTGTTTACTGAGCGCCTAAAGGCAGCACGGAAAAACCCTCTCCAAGATACCCCCTCCACCCACTGGTCCACCAATGAAATTGGACCAAAGCGCTCTGAGCATGCTATAAGCATGAAAATAGCGCTATATAGAAGCCATAATTTATTTATTTATATAAACATTGCGCAAGCTCAATGGAAAGACTCCTAGTAATATTGAAGCACCACAAGAAATAAATACTGATGGATCATAGGCCGTTATTTTTATTCATAGTGTGTAATTAAATTCAGAAAACTTTAAAAATGTTTTTTTGCTGTATATTGTTCACAGGTTAACTTCAGATATCAAAGAATTAAGGATCCAACATTTTCAGTTAGCACAAGGGTTGTCCATTTCAGAGTATTGACAGTAAGTCGAATAACCTTATTTTTAATAATTTCTTTTTTGTTAGTGTTAATTTTTTTTTAAAATTCGA
Organism: Biomphalaria glabrata; assembly: GCF_947242115.1. Lineage (NCBI taxonomy): Eukaryota > Metazoa > Mollusca > Gastropoda > Planorbidae > Biomphalaria > Biomphalaria glabrata. The sequence continues at coordinate 12,458,236 of NC_074727.1, forward strand.
CTGTCAGTGGGTTAAAGGTTGTTATTGCTGTTGTGCTTGGAAGCTCGACCAAAACGTGAACATTCGTCATTTATTTATATAATTAAAATAACACTTGCTGTATATATCATTCAGAACTATCACAAGTCAAACAATGAGAAATAATGTTTTTGAAACTTGCCTATTTACCTGCTTGGGTGGAACACTTCGGGGGGCCGAGTTTGAGTTTATGTTTTCCCTTTAAATGCCGAACTATAAATAACCTGAGTAAATTAAAAAATTAAACCGGGGAATATCTGTTAAGGGAAAAAAAAACGATAATTCCTCTTAGCGAAATAAAATAGTTTAGTTCCTCAAGTGAAAAAAAAACACGAAAAGATGAAAAGCAAACTATAATTTCATTTTTATAATAAATTCACAAAAGTAGAATAAGTATGAAGCTTAAAACTTGAAGACTGGTCCTGCTTTAGGTCTGGTGTAAATACACAGACTAAACATTGCTTACCAAATAGGTAGGAAGGAAACAGAAACTTATTTTTAACTCTCATGTCTATTTTTAGTACAATTGGAAAACTACTGTTGTTTCTCGACATGGAAACATGCTGGGCAAGCATTAAAACACAATTAAAACAGTATTGGCCGTGACGCTTATTATTAATTGCCAATTAATTAAAAAGATGTGAACACTGACATAGTTAAAGAATAAAACTGGAACATTTATTTTTTGTATTTGGTTTTGTTTTGAACAAGCCATCAAGCCTGATATTTTTATTTCCACAAAACACACAAACACACACAAATTGTGAGAAAAATGTTTATCACCCGAGTCCAAGAAGTGTTTGTTTTTTAGCGGCCCCCGAAAGGGGAAAAGACGCTATTAGTTTTGTGTGAAATGTCTGTCTGTCCGTCTGACCGTCTGTCCGTCAGTCCGTCCGTCCCGTTTAGATCTCGTAAACTAGAAAAGATATTGAAAATCCGACATCACAATATTTTAGACCATTCAAAGTTCTGATGCAACGGCTACTTTTTTTTTTTCTGAAAGCGAAAAATCTAATTTTTAAAATCAGTTATGCAAGCAGTTTTTTAAAGAGAAAAAGCTAATTAGTATGCATTATAAGTTAGACCTAATTTAAAATGAATAGTAATCTTATAAATTTCATTTTTATGAACATTTTTTTTATTTACGTTCAAAACAATTGGATCAATTATAAGACATCAGTTAGGCCAAGGGAGGCGCGGTGGCTGAGCGGTAAAGCGCTTGGCTTCCGAACTGGGGTCCGGGTTCAAATCTTGGTGAAGACTGTGATTTTCAACTTTGGAATCTTTGGGCGCCTCTGAGTCCACTCAGCTCTAATATTAGTTGGGGAAAAGTATAGGCGGTTGGTCGTTGTGCTGGCTACATGACACCCTCGCTAACCGTAGGCCACAAAAACAGATGAACTTTACATCATCTGCCCTATAGACCACAAGGTCTAAAAGGGGATCTAGTTAGGCCAGGTTCACATCTAACTTTACATTCACTTTCACCTATCCTTTGATCTGCGGGATCGTGGGGCACTACACAAGATCTGTTAACCTTCTTTCTCCATTCTTATATCTCATTTGTCTTTGATATAATTTCATTTGCATGTTCTTTCTGAAAATATTGAAGCCTGCCTGGATGGACCTTTTCGGGGGCCGATTTTGAGTTTGTGTTTCCACACAAACTGTCTTTTGTAACCTTGTTTAATTATAATTGTATGTCCACTGTGCATTGATCAGCGATAACTCTATTATAAAGTTAGCATTATGCCAGGGAATGCAAAAAAAAAAAAAAAAAATACAGGCCTTACTATGATCTGATTAAACATTTTCCCCCAACATTTTAAATATACAAACACCAGTACGAGAGATATGGAGTCAAAAGTGTGTCCTCTTTTTGCTTTGTATGAGTGAATTCGTGTATTTTAACCAGACTGTATGAAAGATTGAATTCCATTGACGTAATGGCAATAAACAACAGAGTCAAAGCTGAAATCTTATAATCTCGAGTGTAAGGCATAAAGAAAGAGGAAAAGGGGACTTGCACGTCTGATTAACAAACTCACCTATATCTATTTAGGGCTCTAATCATTTTTTTAAAGATTGTCTAATTATAATATTCGACATTATTTATGTCTGGCTCGACATCACCATCATCACCTTCATCATCATCACCGTCATCATCATCACCTTCATCATCATCATCATCATCATCATCACTGTCATCATCTTTATCATCATCATCTTCATCATCATCAACTTCATCATCATAACCATCATCATCATTATCATCTTCATCACCATCTTAATCATCATTTTCATCATCATCATCTTCATCACCACCTTCATCATCAACTTCATCATCATAACCGTCATAATCATAATCATCTTTATCATCATCATCATCATCACCGTCTCATCATCGTAATCATCATCATCACAACCGCCATCATCATTATCATCTTCATTATCATTATCATCATCATCACCACCCTCATCATCATCATCAACTCCATCATCCTCTTTCAAATTCACTTGGTGACACGTTTCCGTTAGGTTTATAGTGAAGTAGAGTTTCTCAAGGATCTGGTCACTGATGGCTCCCTTGATGCTGAAGGAGGACTGAGCAGAGTAACTGAGTGGAACAAAAATATATGGAACAATGCAAGTTATGATATACTTGTATTCTTTACTGGGTGAGTACACATGTTTTGTTTAGGACTTTATTGGATTTATACATGTTTACTGAGTTAGTGAACATCTGTCTATTGCGTGAGTGCATGTTTGTAAACTGTGTCTATAGAAAACCTAAACGAGTCGGTACATATTTGTTTCTTGAGGTGTTGCTGGTGTGTCTATAGAAAACAAGTCGGTACATATTTGTTTCTTGTTGCTGGTGTGTCTGCCAGTTAGCTAGACGAAACAAAAAAAAAGGGGAAGCACCATGATCCTTAGTTTCAAAATTATTTTTAATTACTTTTAAAAAAAAATTAAGTCTTCATCTGACAATAAATCGGCTTCAAAAAACTTTTCCTTCGTCTAAATTCTTTATTTAAAACCCATGTATGCAAACAGTGAGGAGTACCAGGTGGCCAAGCCTCTCTCGGTTGAATAATTTTATAAAGATATACCAGTATCAATTTGGACAAATTTTTGTAATTACGAAAATGAACGATTAGATTAAGACTACCAGCATGAGGTTGTTTTTTTTTGTGTCTTATGTTAGTTCTACTTGTAATTGTACGTGGCGATTAGAATTGAAAATCTCTTAGGTCCCTCAACAGTCTAGAAAAACAGCTCACGAAAATAAAATATTACCCTTTTTGCATAAAACTTTTAGCCTATTATATTGGCTTGGAAAAAAGTCTTTGAAGTGTAACTTCTCAAATGGTTACGTTCAGACATTTAATATGGCAATTAGTATATTCATTATGGCTTTATAACAAAGTAAAATTGAGCATTTTTTCCCTAAGAGACTTAAACACATTGCGTTAGTATTCTAAAGAAGCGTTTCCATTGGGGCATCACGGGATACGCTGGGGCTGTACAGTGTGGCATTGGCACGAGCATTATTGTTTTCTAGTGCAGTCTTGCCACTGTATGTCCATGATGGTGTGCAAAAGTCTTTGAATGCAAGCTGGAGCTCATGTTCAGTGTCAGCAAGTAAGGCGTAGAGAAGCTGTAGAGGAGCTGTAGAGGAGCTGTAAAGGAGCTGTAGAGGAGCTGTGTTATGACCATTTCCTTTGTTTTGGTATGGGACAGTAGCTTCAAAGCTTGAGCACATTGTAAAGATTCACTAGCGAAAATAAAATATTACCCTGCAAAGAGAAATATGTTAATTAGCTTCAACTGGGAATAGTTAGTCATTTGCTTTGAAAAGAATACTTGACCAATTAGATTTATAGATGGCATCTATTAGTTTACCAGGTCACAATAAAGTTTAGCATATTTGGAAGAAATAAATTAGTTATTGTTATAAGTGCTCTATAAATTATCTACACTTAGATGGCGGGGAGGAGTGTATGGAAACTTTTACTTTGTTGACAAGGCTAATAGAGCCTACAATAAGATGGTCCGCAAATATTTAATTAGGCCAATTGATTCTTAAAACTTGTTCCTGTTTGCAAATAAATTTTTCAGTGTACTGCTGTAAGCCTAGTGATGTAAGCGGTGGCAAGTTTGTTTTCCTATGACGTCCTATGGAAACTTTTCATTCATAAAACATTCTAGCCAAAATTAATTTTTCGATAATGAAACATTTTCAAACCAATATAAAGATCTACCTCGAGTTTTCTCGATGTACCTAATGAGTTGATAAGTTATTTCTTATTAATATACACATATCTTGAAATTTTAAACACAAGCGTTAGAATAGTTTTCGAAATAAAATTTATATTCAGTTCAATTAGACCTTCAATTCAGTTAGAGAGTAAGACCTTCAGCTTAATTAAACTTTTAGTTCAGTTTGACCTTTAGTCCAGTTAGACCTTTAGCCTTCAGTTCAGTTTGACCTTTAGTTCAGTTAGACCTTTAGTCCAGTTAGACCTTCAGTTCAGTTAGAGCTTTAGTCCAGTTAGACCTTTAGTTCAGTTAGACCTTCAGTCCAGTTAGACCTTTAGCCTTCAGTTCAGTTTGACCTTTAGTTCAGTTATAATTTTAGTTCAGTTAAACCTTTAGACCTTCAGTTCAGTTTGACCTTTAGTTCAGTTAAACCTTCAGCCTTCAGTTCAGTTAGACCTTTAGTTCAGTTAAACCTTTAGCCTTCAGTTCAGTTAGAGCTTTAGTCCAGTTAGACCTTTAGTTCAATTTGACCTTTAGTCCAGTTAGACCTTTAGCCTTCAGTTCAGTTAGACCTTCAGTTTAGTTAGAGCTTCAGTTTAGTTAGACCTTCAGTTCAGATAGAGCCATAGTCCAGTTAGACCTTCAGGTTTCAGTTCAGTTAGACCTTCTTTTCAATTAGACCTTGAGTTCAGTAAGACCTTTAGTTCAGTTAGACCTTTAGTTCAGTTAAACCTTCAGTTCAGTTAAACCTTCAGTTCAGTTAGACCTTCTGTTCAGTTAGACCTTCTGTTCAGTTAGACCTTTAGCCTTCAGTTCAGTTAGACCTTTAGTTCAGTTAGACCTCCTGTTCAGTTAGACCTTTAGCCTTCAGTTCAGTCAGACCTTTAGTTCAGTTAGACCTTCAGTTCAGTTAGACATTTAGTTCAGTTATAATTTTAGTTCAGTTAAACCTTTAGACCTTCAGTTCAGTTTGACCTTTAGTTCAGTTAAACCTTCAGCCTTCAGTTCAGTTAGACCTTTAGTTCAGTTAAACCTTTAGCCTTCAGTTCAGTTAGAGCTTTAGTCCAGTTAGACCTTTAGTTCAATTTGACCTTTAGTCCAGTTAGACCTTTAGCCTTCAGTTCAGTTAGACCTTCAGTTCAGTTAGACATTTAGTTCAGTTATAATTTTAGTTCAGTTAAACCTTTAGACCTTCAGTTCAGTTTGACCTTTAGTTCAGTTAAACCTTCAGCCTTCAGTTCAGTTAGACCTTTAGTTCAGTTAAACCTTTAGCCTTCAGTTCAGTTAGAGCTTTAGTCCAGTTAGACCTTTAGTTCAATTTGACCTTTAGTCCAGTTAGACCTTTAGCCTTCAGTTCAGTTAGACCTTCAGTTTAGTTAGAGCTTCAGTTTAGTTAGACCTTCAGTTCAGTTAGAGCCATAGTCCAGTTAGACCTTCAGGTTTCAGTTCAGTTAGACCTTCTTTTCAATTAGACCTTGAGTTCAGTAAGACCTTTAGTTCAGTTAGACCTTTAGTTCAGTTAAACCTTCAGTTCAGTTAAACCTTCAGTTCAGTTAGACCTTCTGTTCAGTTATACCTTTAGCCTTCAGTTCAGTTAGACCTTTAGTTCAGTTAGACCTTCTGTTCAGTTAGACCTTTAGCCTTCAGTTCAGTTAGACCTTTAGTTCAGTTAGACCTTCTGTTCAGTTAGACCTTTAGCCTTCAGTTCAGTCAGACCTTTAGTTCAGTTAGACCTTCAGTTCAGTTAGACCTTTAGTTCAGTTAAACCTTCAGTTCAGTTAGACCTTTAGTTCAGTTAAACCTTTAGCCTTCAGTTCAGTTAGACCTTTAGTTCAGTTAGACCTTTAGTTCAGTTAAACCTTCAGTTCAGTTAAAACTTCAGTTCAGTTAGACCTTCTGTTCAGTTATACCTTTAGCCTTCAGTTCAGTTAGATCTTTAGTTCAGTTAGACCTTCTGTTCAGTTAGACCTTTAGCCTTCAGTTCAGTTAGACCTTTATTTCTGTTAGACCTTCTGTTCAGTTAGACCTTTAGCCTTCAGTTCAGTCAGACCTTTAGTTCAGTTAGACCTTTAGTTCAGTTAGACCTTCAGTTCAGTTAAACCTTCAGTTCAGTTAGACCTTTAGTTCAGTTAAACCTTTAGCCTTCAGTTCAGTTAGACCTTTTGTTCAGTTAGACCTTTAGTTCAGTTAGACATTCAGTTCAGTTATACCATTAGTTCAGTTAAACCTTCTGTTCAGTTAGACCTTTAGCCTTCAGTTCAGTTAGGCCTTCAGTTCAGTTAGACTTTCTGTTCAGTTAGACCTTCAGTTCAGTTAGACCTTTAGTTCAGTTAAACCTTTAGCCTTCAGTTCAGTTAGACCTTTAGTTCAGTTAAACCTTTAGCCTTCAGTTCAGTTAGACCTTTAGTTCAGTTAGACTTTCTGTTCAGTTAGACCTTCAGTTCAGTTTGACCTTCAGTTCAGTTAGACCTTTTGTTCAGTTAGACCTTTAGTTCAGTTAGACCTTTAGTTCAGTTAAACCTTCAGTTCAGTTGGACCTTCTGTTCAGTTAGACCTTTAGCCTTCAGTTCAGTTAGACCTTTAGTTCAGTTAGACCTTCTGTTCAGTTAGACCTTTAGCCTTCAGTTTAGTTAGACTTTCAGTTTAGTTAGACCTTTAGTTCATTTTGACCTTTAGTCCAGTTAGATCTTTAGTTCAATTTGACCTTTAGTCCAGTTAGACCTTTAGCCTTCAGTTCAATTAGACCTTCAGTTTAGTTAGAGCTTCAGTTTAGTTAGACCTTCAGTTCAGTTAGAGCCATAGTCCAGTTAGACCTTCAGGTTTCAGTTCAGTTAGACTTTCTTTTCAATTAGACCTTGAGTTCAGTAAGACCTTCAGTTCAGTTAGACCTTCAGACCTTCAGTTCAGTTAGACCTTTAGCATCAGTTCAGTTACACCAACAGTTTAGCTAGAACTTTAGTTCAGTTAGACCTTCGGGCCTCAGTTCAATTAGACCTACAGTTAAGTTAGATCTTCCGTTCAGTTGGACCTTCAGTTCGGTTAGATATTCAGTTCAGTTAGACCTACAGTTCAGTTAAACCTTCATTTTAGTTAGACCTTCATTTTAGTTAGACCTTCATTTTAGTTAGACCTTCATTTTAGTTAGACCTTCATGCTTCAGTTCAGTTAGACATTTAGTTCAGTTAGACCAACAGTTCAGTTAGAACTTCAGTTCAGCTAAACATTCAGGCTTAAGTTCAGTTTGACCTTCAGTTCATTGAGACCTTCGGTTCAGTTAGACATTCGGTTCAGTTAGACCTACAGTTCAGTTTAACCTACAGTTCAGTTTAACCTACAGTTCAGTTAGACCTACTGAATATTCTGAGTTAACTTCCCGCGTTAATCCATTGTTTATGTGTTTCATCTCTAAAGGTATCACTTACAGAATAAGGTAGGTATCACCTACTTAGCCAAGGCATGTAGCTATCGGGGTGTCTCATTAGTGCGGAGCGAGCATGCTGGATTTACAAGTGGAACAGTAGCCCATGAAATTGGTCACAGGTCAGTAAAATATTGTTATACCTCTAGCGGTGACGCGGAAAAGGGGTTTTGGGTAGTGTATGCACTCACTATGTGTTTTCAGTCTTAGAATCTAAACATATCAAAAGATTCTTGTAATTAAAGAAGATTGTCTACTTATTATTACAAATAAATTAGATCTCATTATTATGATTTGCTATTTACTTTTCGAGTTTTACCACATTTTCGTTGCATACTTATGTGACAAATTGAAAAGCATGGTTAAGCCTGAACAATCGTCTGCGCAGCAAGAATCTACATTGCTTCAAAACTGTTGACAACAGTAAGCTTATGTTGGGGTGAAGAGTGAGCTTGTTTCTGTTTCACCAAATCAGAAATTGGGGGGGGGGGGCAATCTTTGTAACAGCACGAACGCAACGTCCGGGTATTACGTAACAATTAGAAAACAAAAGGGAGGGGGGTATAAAAATTTGTTACAAATTGATACAAAGGGAAATTTTTTACAACAAAATATTCTAATAAAGTAACAGGCACAGTGGTTTCTTGATTCGCTGAAGGAATAGACCACGGGTTTCAAAAAAATATTAATGGAAAAAATAATCCGCGTTTGTTTTTTTTTTAACACCGCGGGTCTTCAGGCGGGCGCCTGATGTTTGTGTACAGTTTTGTGAAAAAACAACAACAAACGATTACGTCATCGAAGCGCCAAAAAAAAGTTTAGACTTTCCCCCTCATTTCTATAGATAATTTGATGAAAAATGTGATTTGAGAAAAGGATAATTAATAAATAAGTTTTTTGTAAAATTCGAATTTTCTTGTTATGTTAATACTAAGACTAAGACTGCTTTATTGATTCTTATGGAAATTTGTTGTGATTACAAGGACTCTTTTCTCATATGAAAACAACACAACAGAAACATTCACATAAATAAAACAGACGCAACCTAAAGAGTTCATTCAGCGACTACACACAGACAGATTGTCTTTGGAATAATCACAATTAACGTTTAGCGCAGAGATTGTCTTTAGCACAGTTAGACTGAACATGGATATCTTTTAACACTACAAAAAAAAATGTAAAAAAAAAACTTCAAAAAAGCTGAAACAAGGCGTTGCTTTGTAAAGTAGTTTTAAGAAGTACATGTGAATGTGAATTCACATATTTGGGAACAATAATATCCAACAACCAAGCGCGTGTGGGAAAATGCCAAATTGACTTCGGCAACAAAAATCCTAGTCTACAATGCCTGCGTTCTGAGCACACTTCTTTAGGGCAGTGAGATCTGGGCAACTTACATGCGTCAAGAACACAGATTAAATAGCTTCCACCTATGTTGCCTGCGACGCATACTGTGCATCTCCTGGATCATGTCACCAACCAGGACGTTTTGAAACGGGCCAACATGCACAGCATCTATGCGCCTTCAACAGAGAAGACAACGCTGGCTTGGTCATGTCACTCTCGTCTCATAATTATTATTTTGAAATTTTTAGATGTATAATCTAAAAAGATCTAGGTAATTAAATGTATAATCTAAAAATATCTAGGTAATCAATCTATTTTAATGTATTTTAGGAGATTAAAATCAACAGACGTGAATTATTTGATCTAGGATTTTCGAAACATTATCTTACTGGAAACTAACAAGAAATGTCTTTATTTCATTTATTTGCGTGAATATATAGTTCTGTGATATATAGCCCATTCTAATTAAAATCCGAGAAAATTATTTCTAAACTTTGAAATGTTAAGATCATTACCTACTCATATAGACTGGCCGATTAAAGAGTTTTATGAACCGAAAATTTGTGACTTGCAATTTTGTGTACTTTATTATACAGCATTTATGAGCAGTATAAAAGTGAAGTATTCATATCTATTTCAGCCACACACCTATATGTAGGCCTATTGTAAATAAGGAGGCAGTGTAGTTTTGTTTAATCTCTAAGAATGAAGATCATGCAATTTTTCATAATTCGGAAATCCGAATAAAATAGATATACATGTTTTCAAGTTACATGAAGTTACTTCCTTCGGCCAGTCTATATTTGTTTATGTCTATGTACCTACTTTACTAAGACAGAAAAGATCAATTATCTTAGATTTGGGGCGACTTCCTTTACAGCTTTAAAAAGAGCTACGTAGCCTACATAACAATCTATGAATGAAGGTCTGTGAGTTGATCAATAGTGGATAAGAATTTGTTTCCGTTTTCCAGTCTGGATAAAATGTCTGTGAGTTACCCTGAACGTTTGGCGTAGAGATTGTCTTTAAAATACTTACACTGAACTTTTGGGGCAGAGATTGTCTTTAAAATACTTACCCTGAACGTTTGGCGTAGAGATTGTCTTTAAAATACTTACCCTGAACGTTTGGCGTAGAGATTGTCTTTAAAATACTTACACTGAACGTTTGGGGCAGAGATTGTCTTTAAAATACTTACACTGAATGTTTGGGGCAGAGATTGTCTTTAAAATACTTACCCTGAACGTTTGGCGTAGAGATTGTCTTTAAAATACTTACACTGAACGTTTGGGGCAGAGATTGTCTTTAAAATACTTACACTGAACGTTTGGGGCAGAGATTGTCTTTAAAATACTTACCCTGAACGTTTGGCGTACAGATTGTCTTTAAAATACTTACCCTGAACGTTTGGCGTAGAGATTGTCTTTAAAATACTTACCCTGAACGTTTGGCGTAGAGATTGTCTTTAAAATACTTACACTGAACGTTTGGGGCAGAGATTGTCTTTAAAATACTTACCCTGAACGTTTGGCGTAGAGATTGTCTTTAAAATACTTACCCTGAACGTTTGGCGTAGAGATTGTCTTTAAAATACTTACCCTGAACGTTTGGCGTAGAGATTGTCTTTAAAATACTTACCCTGAACGTTTGGCGTAGAGATTGTCTTTAAAATACTTACACTGAACGTTTGGGGCAGAGATTGTCTTTAAAATACTTACACTGAACGTTTGGGGCAGAGATTGTCTTTAAAATACTTACCCTTAACGTTTGGCGTAGAGATTGTCTTTAAAATACTTACACTGAACGTTTGGCGTAGAGATTGTCTTTAAAATACTTACCCTGAACGTTTGGCGTAGAGATTGTCTTTAAAATACTTACCCTGAACGTTTGGCGTAGAGATTGTCTTTAAAATACTTACCATGAACGTTTGGCGTAGAGATTGTCTTTAAAATACTTACCCTGAACGTTTGGCGTAGAGATTGTCTTTAAAATACTTACCCTGAACGTTTGGCGTAGAGATTGTCTTTAAAATACTTACACTGAACGTTTGGGGCAGAGATTGTCTTTAAAATACTTACACTGAACGTTTGGGGCAGAGATTGTCTTTAAAATACTTACCCTTAACGTTTGGCGTAGAGATTGTCTTTAAAATACTTGCCCTGAACGTTTGGCGTAGAGATTGTCTTTAAAATACTTACCCTGAACGTTTGGCGTAGAGATTGTCTTTAAAATACTTACACTGAACGTTTGGGGCAGAGATTGTCTTTAAAATACTTACACTGAACGTTTGGGGCAGAGATTGTCTTTAAAATACTTACACTGAACGTTTGGCGTAGAGATTGTCTTTAAAATACTTACACTGAACGTTTGGGGCAGAGATTGTCTTTAAAATACTTACACTGAACGTTTGGGGCAGAGATTGTCATCAAGGAAGAAAGTAGTTACGAAGACTAGCAGACTATATAAACTTCTGCTTCTACTGCTAAAAGCCTCTGAAACAAAAAAAAAAATTTTTTCGAATACATATTTGACAGTCTGTCGTCTGCCCACGATGGTAGTACTAAAGATTGCTCGGACCTTGACCAGTATATCATGGCAACGACGTACGCTTTTACAGCTTCTAAGCCCAGTCAAGGGAGTTATTGGATGTTCTCAAATTGTTCAATTGCTGCTATAAAAGACTTCCTTGGCAAGTAAGTACAGTCAAATCGAATTATTTAGCCTCCTGTTAATCAGACCTGCAACTTAATAGGACCGAATCCAAAAGTAGCAAAAACCATTCCTACTATACATTCGAATTCGGTTAGTCGGTCTAGTCAGTTATTAGGACCAAAATTATGTGTAGCAATTAGTCTGATTCGACTTACGATTACTGTCAGGGTTGGTTCTTATTAGACAGTTCATATCTACTCACTCTGTTTGTCTGTATCTCTGTCTGTCTGTATCTCTGTCTGATAGAAGCTTGTGCCCGCTATTTCTCACACACACAATCTCAAATCAAGTTGAAAATTTTCACAATTATTTCTTGTACCTGACAAAGCAGGAATAAAAAAAAATAATTAATTAATTAACTATTGGTAATTAATTATTATGTTTGGTATCAAACAAGGAAAAAATAAGTACTTGACAGCGGCGCCTCTAATACCAAACTGTATCTCGCACAACTGCCTTTCCTTTAAACACATCATCTACCAGGCGACATAGCTCCGACCATAGCTCTGGGACTGGCTATTCTACGCAAAAATCTACCGCGGCTGGACCTAGATGGCAGCCAACTATCGAATGGCGGAGAAGTAGGAAACTAAAAAAACAGTGATTTAAATGTATACAATAATAGAATATATGCATCCTCTGTTTGGGAGCCCTCAACTCAAGAAAACATTAAGAAACTGGAACAGACACAAAATAGAGCAGTGAGATTCATAACAAATGAATATTCACATTTGACTAGAGTAACACCTTTAGTAAAATCATTAGATTTAGAACACCTTCAGGATAGTAATCTCAAAATTAAAGTAACAATTATACATAAAACACTGAACCATAATCTTTAAATACAAAAACGAAATCGAATAAGATACGCAGAAAGACAAAAAGATAAAGGCACATTCCTCTTTCCATATGCTAGGACAAATTCGTACAAAAGCTCCTTCTTCCCAATTAGAGCATGAAATGGGTTGCCTGAGCTAGACAGGAAAACCAGTGACTTGGCAGAATTTAAGTCATTGGTTAACACGCATGACTAGATGCATGACGCGTAGGACGTAAACATATATTTTTTTTTTTAAGTAACGTCTGTATTATTAGCGGCGCCCGAAAGGGGAAAAGACGCTATCAGTTTTGTGCGGAATGTCAATATGTCCGTTCGTCCGTCCGTCCCGTGTAGATCTCGTAAACTAAAAAAGGTAGTGAAAATCCGACATCATAATATTTTAGACCATTCAAAGTTCTGATGCAACGGCTACTTTTTTCTTTTCTGAAAGCGAAAAATCTAATTTTTTAAATCAATTATGCAAGCAGTTTTTAAATAAAGATACACCATTTATACAACTATTCACTATTAATATTAACAAACACAGATGGCTCTTTACTAAAGGGTATACCATTCTGCACTTTTTAACACATTTATGCGAATGGAATTAGATATTTGGTAAAAAAAACAACAAAAAAAAAGCCATTTCGTCTACATTTGCATTGCTAAGTTATGTAAGTTCTGTCATACTAACTACTAGATTTACAAAAAGAAATATAAGTGGAAAATAATTTAAAACAACGATTAATAAGTAGTTTTTCATATTATCGCATGAACCGCAGCATAATAATGCCACCGTGGAACACTAAACTAAAGGAATTTTTTTTCTTGAGGCTTTAATAAGAGATTAACCCTTTACAAAACAATTAGATCAGTTATATAGTCATTATAAGACATCAGTTAGGCCAGGTTCACATCTAACCCTACATTTACTTTCACCTATCCCTTGGTCTGCTGGACCGTAGGTGTAACATAATAGTAATATATGTACATTTGCACACTAGCGCGTCAGTGCAACACCGCTTGTGTTTACGTAATAAATGGAGTTCCTAATATGTCTTCCCTCTTAAACACTAGTTTGTTATTTGTGTAATGCAAATATTCTACATGGTGTCAGAATAAAACTTAAAAAGCTGTCCAGACAAAGGTTTTTATTAATCTAATAATGGCTTCTTTTTATTTTGAGCAACCAATCTTGAATTGGAATGCTAAAGATCTGTATCAAGAGTTTTTAAGGTTTCAACAGCAGGTGAGCTTTTGTTTCAAAGGACCGTTAGCTGGTGCCGATAGTAAACAAAAAGCCGGATGGCTGGGAATGTGGATAGGTCAACAGGGCCGAGAAGTTTACAAAACTCTAAATATTACTGATAGTGAAGAGGGAGATCCGCAATTGCTATTAAAGAAAATAGAAGACTACATAAGGCCAAGACAAAATAAGAGAGTGTCTAGATTTAGAGCACATCAGAGAAAGCAGGTAGAAGGAGAAAGTTTTGATAACTTTGTTAAAGACCTAAAGCTTCTCATTATGGACTGTGAGTATGACAATCCAGACGATATGCTCATTGATTTGATTATTAGTGGAGTCATACACGAAAAGGTACAATTAAGACTACTTGATCAGGGACAGAAGTTGACCCTTAGCAAGGCTATTGAAATTGGGCAACAATATGAATTGTCACAAAGCCAAGTGAAAATGATTAGGCGCCAAGAAGTTCTAGCAATCAAGAGACAGTCACACAATGTACTAAAGCAGAAGTCTAAAGACAACTCAGATAAATTATGTAGTAAATGCGGCAAGAACCACGAAAAGGGAAAATGTCCAGCAATAGGAACCACATGCAATTTCTGCAAGAAGAAAAACCACTGGTTTCAAATGTGCAGAAAAAGACGCAACGTCAATCTAGTAGAAGATGACAGTCACAGTGATGAAAATATTATACCTGTTAGCACTGCAAGTAGCCAGTATAGAAAGGGTAATATTGAGAACATCAATGTCGTCGAAGACAAGTGGACTGTAAAACTAGTCGTGCATGGCAAGACATTAATTTTTCGTATCGATACTGGTGCAAGATGTAACATTCTTGTCAAGTCAGAGTTTGAAAAGCTCAAAGACAAAGTAAAACTTGCTTATTCAGCAAAGTCGCTCAAGTCTTACTCTAATCATGTTATTAAGACTTTAGGAGAAGTGGTGCTACCTTTGAACAATAATATCCAAGAGGTGAAAGCAAGGTTTGAGGTAGTAGACATAAGCCAAGAGAACATTTTGAGTGGTGACACAGCAGAATGTTTGGGACTACTACAACGGATAGACATCCAAGGCAGAAGACGAGTTACAAAGAGAATTTCCTGAAATGCTGAAAACAACTGGAACACTGCCAGGAGAATACAAGATTCAGTTACAGGAAAATGCTAAAGGAGTTATCCATCCACCACGTCGCTTAACAGCATCGCTACGCAATAAAGTTGAAGAAAAACTTAAAGAAATGCAAGCTGATGGATTTATTACTCCAGTACATGAACCTACTGAATGGGTTAGCTCCATGGTTGTTTCGTTCAGGAATGACAAAGTGAGAATATGTATTGATCCAAAAGATCTCAATAAAGCAATCAGACGGGAACATCACCCGATGAAAACTATTGAAGATGTGATCACTAATATTCCAGATTCGAAGATATTCTCAGTTCTCGATGCCAAGTCAGGGTTTATGCAAATAAAGCTTGAAAGAGAATCTTCATTTCTCACAACTTTCAACACACCTCTGGGAAGATATAGATGGTTACGATTACCTTTTGGAATCAAATCAGCGCCAGAAATTTACCAAAGAATTATGGATGAAATGCTTCAAGGAATTGAAGGAGCATATGTCATCATAGACGACATTCTAGTAGCTGGTAGAGATGTTGAGCATCATGATCACATTTTGAAACAAGTCATGCAAAGAGCAACGAAGTACAATCTAAAGCTGAACTATGACAAGTGCAAGATAAGGCAAAACAGAGTACCTTATATGGGCCATATCTTGTCAGAGAAAGGTTTAGAACCAGATCCAGCAAAGATAAAGGCAATTATTGACATGCCAGCTCCTCAAGACAAAGATGGAATCAGAAGATTTCTAGGTTTAATTCAGTACCTAGCAAAATTTATTCCTTATCTAAGTCAAGCAGATGCTCCAATACGAAAGCTTCTAAAAGATGATATAGAATTTCAATGGAATCATGAACAAAACAAGAGTTTCAAAGAATTGAAACATCTTTGTACAAACCCTCCAGTTTTAGCATATTATGATGTCAACAAGAATGTAGAGATAGAATGTGATGCAAGTAAAGATGGACTGGGAGCAGTATTACTCCAGGAAGGTCGTATAATTGCATACGCATCAAGAGCTCTCACAGATACAGAAACAAGATATGCTCAAATTGAGAAGGAAATGCTCTCAATTGTGTATAGTACAAGCAAATTTCACTGCTACATATTTGGTAAAGAAGTAACAGTTTATAATGATCACAAACCTCTGGAGCAAATCTTCAAGAAACCTCTATTGTCAGCACCAATGAGAATACAGAAGATGCTAATAAGACTGCAGTGGTATGATCTGAAAGTCTGTTACAGAAAAGGCAAGGAAATGTTTATCTCCGATACACTTTCTCGTGCACATCTACCAAATACTGATACACAGACATGTGAATTTACAGATGATTCAGTGCATATGATCTCTGTAAGTGATTCGAAATACAGTGAAATTAAAGACTTTACAAGCAAGGAACTTTCAATGCTTCTGGAAGTAATTATGACTGGTTGGCCAGACACAAGAAGCGAGACTCCAATTGAAGTCAGGCCGTATTGGGATTCAAGAGACCAGTTATCAACTTCGGATGGTATTATATACAAAGGTCTGAGAATAGTCATGCCACCAAGCTTACGTAAATACATGCTAAATCTGATTCACAAGTCTCACTTAGGAATAGTCAAGTGTAAGCAGCGAGCCAGAGAAGTCATGTATTGGCCAGGCATGAATGCAGACATTGAAGTGACAGTTAGGGATTGTAGCAGGTGTGCTGAACATCAGAATCAAAATGTGTCAGAACCGCTAATACCTACCAAGACACCAGATCTCAAGGTGGTGAAGAAACACTTTGACTCCGAGAAACAGTCTGAGAAACATTATTATGATAAGAGGAAAGGAGTTAAGAGTCATAATCCACTACAAAACGGAACGGCAGTCAGAATGCAACTTAATTCTGAGTGGAAACCAGGAACAGTAGTTTCGAAGCATTCTAAGCCTAGATCGTATAATGTCAAAAGTGGAAATAAGGTCTACAGAAGAAACAGAATACACATCAGAAAGTCTTCTGAGAAAGCAAACAGATTTGACAACAATTATGACTTTCCAGATGACATCTCAGAACAACCAGAACCACTAGATCTAGAGAGTCCAATATTACAAACTACACTAGATTTTGAGCCGCCACTACACACTGCTTCTTCTAACACCTCTAGACCAAATCAACCTTATGTAACACGCTCAGGCAGAATAGTTAACAAACCCAAGAGACTTGATTTGTGATGAACTGATTAGACTTTTTAGTTGACTAGTTTGTTAGTTATTCTGATAAATAGATTTTCTAAATTAAAGAAGAGAGATGTAACATAATAGTAATATATGTACATTTGCACACTAGCGCGTCAGTGCAACACCGCTTGTGTTTACGTAATAAATGGAGTTCCTAATATGTCTTCCCTCTTAAACACTAGTTTGTTATTTGTGTAATGCAAATATTCTACAGTAGGGGCACCACACAGGATCTGTCAACCTTATTTCTCCATTCTTCTCTGTCATTTGCCTTTGACAGAGTTTCATTCTGATATTCTTTCTGAATATATTGAAAGCTGCCTTTTTACCTGCCTGGGTGGACCACTTCGGGGGCCGATTTCGAGTTTGTCTTTGTAACCTTGTTTAAGATAAGAAGATGATAAAATCTGCAAGTCCATTTTGGATTAAAGTTTACAAAATAAAAATAAAAGCATCAACGATAACCTTACGCAATGTTATGTTTATGATAATAAAAAAAGTGAAGTTCCCCTTTCAGATCTTGTGATCTATGGGGTAGATGATGTTAAGGTCATCTGTATCTGTGGCCCACGGTTATCGAAGGTGTTATGTGGCCAGCACAACGACCAAACGCCTTTACTTTTTCCCAACTTTAGTCAGGTACCCATTATAGCTGGGTGGACTCAGAGGCGCCCTAAAGATCCTGAAAATAAAAATCCCAGCCTTACCAGGATTCAAACCCAAGCGCTTTACTACCCAGCCTCCGCGCCTCATGTTTATAATAGCACTATAACATTTGCTTTTAAGGGTGTTCTATCACAGCTTCGACACATTGTCAAGAGGCGTAACTCCCATATCGTTTTAGACAAACTTGCACACTGCCCGATTTTACCAGAGGCCTTGATGTCCTTCCAGCAATAGATGTCTGGAACAGAAGAGCAGGTCAGGTGTGGACTCCAGAAAAACAGTGCGAACTTTTCTATGGCCATGGCACTCGTTACTGTAAGGTAGGCAGTGTCTCTTCTTCTTCTATCCAGCTTTATTGCTGCTGAGCTGTGAGCTCTTTTGCAGACTGTGCCAAGGAAAAATAGTGTGCTGTTTTCTTCAGTTGTTCAGCACTGCCGTACATGGTGTTGGTTGTGTTGGGCTGTAGTGGTAGTAGGGTCTGCCTAAGATGGATTAGGAAGGGGCATTCAAAGAGGATATGGTTTACGGTTTCATAAGGGTGGGCGTTGTGTCTATAAAGGGGGAGTTGTGTGGAATTTATTTTGTTCA
Organism: Biomphalaria glabrata; assembly: GCF_947242115.1. Lineage (NCBI taxonomy): Eukaryota > Metazoa > Mollusca > Gastropoda > Planorbidae > Biomphalaria > Biomphalaria glabrata. Next base: position 12,476,639 of record NC_074727.1, read on the forward strand.
GATGCTAATTTAATAGAGGTGTGTGTCCTGTTCTTAGTTGGAAAAGTGTAGATTGTACTCTGCGGGGGAGGTAGTTAATACTGTCCAGTTTGTTAGGTATAGTCATTTATTTGTACATGTCTCTGCCTGTGTTTCCTGATGCCCATTGGTTGAGCCATTCCTCTTTGTGATTGTTGACTAACATTGACCTTATGGTGAGGTAGTTAAAAGGTCTATTTGGTTGTTCCATAGATGATCCTGCCTTTGATAGCTTATCTGTCTTTTCATTCCCCATGATGCCAATGTGTCCAGGGATCCACTGTTGTGTGATATTGATATTTAGTTTTGATATCATCTGATGGATTATCACAGTAAGAGTTGTCAACTCTCTTGGGCTGTTTGAGGTGCTGCTGTTAAGTGCTTGTAGAGTAGATTGGGAGTCTGTAAAGACAACAATATCTGATGGTTTTCCACTGTCGGTAATGCTATGGTAATTGCCTCAATTTGGGCTTGGAAGTTTGAGCAGTAATCGCCACAGGGTGCACTTATTTCAAAGTGTTTTATTTTTAGGGAAGACTAGGACCTTAACTTAAGAGGTTCAATATTGAAATCTATTTCACAGGCTGCTGTGGGAGTAGTTCTCATACCTCCAATGATTAGACGCAAGGCTTGGTTTTGGATTGTGTCTAATGATGTTTGATAGGTTTTGTTGGCAGCTACTTGTATGTAGAGACAGTTATCCATTACAGATCTGACGTATCCAGTGTATAACTGTCTTAAGGTTTTCTTTTCAGCTCCCTAGAATGTTTCTGCCAGTTATTTTATTATGTTTAATCTTTGTGATGCCTTTTCTTTTAAATCTGCCATGAAGTGTTTTAGAGACTGTCTTTGGTCTAATTTTACACCAAGATATGTTGGGTTTTCTTCTTTATTTATTGGTTTGAGTCTATTTTTAGGATGTAGTTTCTTTTTGCTGTTTTGTTGCTGTGGCTAAATATTGAATAAACTGACTTTTCTTTGTTTATTTTCATTTTCCATAATTTTGAATGCGTGGAGATAGTTGTGAGGGCTCTATTTAGTTTGGATCTAGTCAGCAATGGATATTTCTCTGTAGTCCAAATTAAGAGGTCGGTGAGGTCATTCATGAAGATTAGAAAGAGAGTGCAGCTAAGGGCTGAACCTTGTGGTAGTCCTTCTTCCAAACTTTTTTAAAACTAGAATTGGGTTTGAATTGTTCTGTTTTTTAAGAAGGCCCTGATCCAGCTGTACATTCTTCCATGGATGCCCATTTTTTTCATCTTCAAAAATAGACCTTTTCTCCACACTCTATCATAGGCTTGTTGCAAATCTATAAATACTGCTGTAGTGTGATTGTTTTCATGAAACCCTTCTACTGTGTCCTGCATAAAACGAAAGAGGTGGTCTTCTGTTCTACTTGCTTTCCTGAAGCCAGCTTGTGCATTGTGGAGTGGGCAAATGCTTTCTACCCTTCGACCATCTTTGTTTAGATCTTGTTGTTCGCATGTTGAGGTCCACTTTTTCGTTTTTTTTCTGTTTAATTTTGTTGCTTGTAATCCCTGTCAATTTGTTGTACTTTGTCTTGTTCTCTCTAGTAAGTTTTTTTTCTATAGTCTTCCTGGCCATGTTTCTTTCTTTTACTAATTTATCTAATTCTGGTGTCCAAAAGGGTTTGTATTTCCTAACTTGACCTCTAGGGATGTGTTTCTTATCTTATCTTATATGATACAGATGTAACTTCAAAAAAAGAAGATGATTACGTCCTACGCGTCATGCATTTAGTCATGCATATTAACCAATGACCATTATGCTTGATAGTCTTGTGTCTGTTCCTTGTGAAAAAGCTGCCCAGTTAGCTTTTTTATAGTTCCATCTAGTCAGTGGCGTAGCTAGCCATGTGTGGGTGGTGCGGGCCGCACGGGGCATCAAGTAACGAGGGGCACCAAGCTAAGGACAAACTTTGTCAGTAAAAACTATACATTTGTTTAACACATGACGAAAAAGAAACAAATGTATTTTCGCTGCTTTGTTTTTCTCCTACATGCTTCCTTACATTAAATGTAAGCTGTAGATTATCTTGAATCAAATTAATTACATTTGTTTAAAGCTCTCAAGGCAACGCACTTTTACACTCTCTTCAGAGATACATGGTACAGTAATAACAGTATTACTTCATTGTTCAGTGCTCTGTATTTATAAGAGGGACAAGGTTGTGTTGGTACATTTCTTACTCAATTGTTCTGTACACTTATTCTTGCTTCCCCTGCATACCCTTCTCAACAACATCAAGTTCTAAATCTACATTTAAATCCAACAATAGATTCAAAGAGTGATGGAGGTTGTCTACGAACATTGAGAAGTATGAGACCAACATAGCTCACATTCAGGGAATTTGTAGTTCGTCTGTAGGGAACAGTATTGACAGCAAGGCGCAAGATTTAATTAAAGAATAGGGAACGAGTAAAGAGATTATCCAAAGAGAATCTTGAACATCATTCGTTTTCTCTCAAAGCAAAATCTGGCACTCCGTGTGTGGACATTGCAAACAAGTTAAAGAAGTATTAGAAGGTCAACAAAAAAAAACAATCAATTTCTTGCATTTAGTGAAACTAATATCCAATTAAGAACCACTGCTGACATAAAATGTGCTTCGAACCAAGCTGAGCTCCACACCAAATGCGTAAATGTCCCCAAAAACACAAAGCGAGTTTATTGCGATTTTGGATGAATAAAATCTTGATGGTGTTCCAAAACAATATTGACAATGACAATTTTCCTTTCGATAAAAAGAGACTTCAACGGTTGTCGCAGTTTCTTCAGAAGCCTCCAACTTATGAAACAAGGATTCGTTGAGCGCTTGAGTTTTATAAAAACATATTCGCTAAAATAATCAGTTTCGAATATCACCATCTTTATTTCGCATATTTCTGACGATTGTGGTAAATGTGGCTACATGCTGGTATAAAAAAGATTTTGATAAAATTATTGATAAATTGCTAGTAAGGAAGCACGGAGATTTATCTGTAGTATCTTTTTGTAAAATTGATTTTTTTCTTCCGAATTAGCAATACTTGAACATTGCATACACATTTCTTTAGAGAAAAAAACAACGTTTTAATGTTTCATTCTTTTTTTTTGGGGGGGGGGGCATCATGAAAGCCTAACGCACCGGGCATCAAATACTCTAGCTACGCCACTGCATCTAGTTGTTTTGCTGGGTTTGGTATCTACGTGGTGTTCCTATATATGGCAGGATGGCATCCTTTTTTAAAAACTTGAACTTCCAATAAACTTTCCACAGTTTAACGGATTCCTCCTCAGTGGCGTCACTACGGGGTTGCAGTCCGCACCCTCCTTCTCTCTCTTTCTCTGTCCCTCCTTCTCTTTCTTTCTCTCTCCATCCTTCTCTTTCTTTCTTTCTCCCTCCTTCTCCCTCTTTCTCTGTCCCTCCTTCCTCTTTCTTTCTCTCTCCCTCCTTCTCTCTCTCTTTCTCTCTCCCTCCTTCTCTTTCTTTCTCTGTCCCTCCTCCTTTTTCTTTCTCTCTCCTTCTTCTCTTTCTTTCTCTCTCCTTCTTCTCTTTCTTTCTCTCTCCCTCCTTCTCTTTCTTTCTCTCTCCCTCCTTCTCTTTCTTTCTCTCTCCCTCCTCCTCTTTCTTTCTCTCTCCTTCTTCTCTTTCTTTCTCTCTCCCTCCTTCTCTTTCTTTCTCTCTCCCTCCTTCTCTTTCTTTCTCTGTCCCTCCTCCTCTTTCTTTCTCTCTCCTTCTTCTCTCTCTTTGTCTCTCCCTCCTCTCTCTCTTTCTCTGTCCCTCCTTCTCTCTATCTTTCTCTCTCCCTCCTTCTCTTTCTTTTTCTCTTCATCCTTTTATTTATTTCTCTGTCCCTCCTTCTCTCTCTCTCTTTCTCTCTCTCTCCTTCTCTTTCTTTCTCTCTCCCTCCTTCTCTTTCTTTCTCTGTCCCTCCTCCTCTTTCTTTCTCTCTCCTTCTTCTCTCTCTTTGTCTCTCCCTCCTCTCTCTCTTTCTCTGTCCCTCCTTCTCTCTATCTTTCTCTCTCCCTCCTTCTCTTTCTTTTTCTCCTCATCCTTTTATTTATTTCTCTGTCCCTCCTTCTCTCTCTCTTTCTCTCTCCCTCCTTCTCTTTCTTTCTCTCTCCCTCCTTTTCTTTCTTTCTCTCTCCCTCCTTCTCTTTCTCTCTCTGTCCCTCCTCCTCTTTCTTTATCTCTCCTTCTTCTCTCTCTTTGTCTCTTCCTCCTTCTCTCTTTGTCTCTCCCTCATTCTCTCTCATTCTCTCTCTCTTTCTCTCTCCCTCCTTCTCTCGCCCTCTTTCATGCTCTTTCTCTCCCTCCTTCTCTCTCCCTCCTTCTCTCTCTTTCTCTCTCCCTCCTTCTCTCTCTTTCTCTCTTCCTCCTTCTCTCTCTTTCTCTCTCACTCCTCTCTTTTTCTCTCTCCCTCTTTCTTTCTCTAAAAACAAAGCCTTTTTATGACGTCTAATTCTGACTACTGTTTTTTTTTTGTGTGTGTTTTTTTTACACCCAACATCAATGACCTCATACATTTTGTTTTCCATCTCACCCAGGAACTACAATATAATGACGCAAGTGTGTGTTACAGGCTAAGGTGCTACAACCCAGCAGAAAACTGGTGTACACATATGCTTCCTCTGGAGTACACAAGTTGTGGAACCAACCAAGTAAAGATTCATACGCTATACTTCCACTATTTGCTTTGACCGAGCCGCCATTTTCTCAAACTATGTTGAGAAAATTGACGTCAAAAAAATAGTAAAACATGCGTGACTAAAATGGACATTGAATTATGGGATTTTTAGGGCGCCCTCTGAACCCACCCAACTCTAATGAGTACCTGACTTAAGTTGGGGAAAGTAAAGGCGGTTGGTCGTTGCGTTGGCCACATGACACCCTGCTCGTTAACCGTTGGCCATAGAAACAGATGACCTTAACATTGCGTACCCCATAGATCGCAATGCCTGAAAGGGCAACGTTTATCTAAAAAGTCTGGCTAACTTTCAAAAGGTTTGTAATATGCACATACAGCTCTATGGTGATTTGAATCCGTTAATTTTGTTGTCTTAAAAATCAACTGTAGGCAAGCGGATATTAGTTCGAAATCCAAAACACCCTCGAAAACACGTTCTAGCTTTAAAACACCTAGATCAGAGGTGCTCAAACTACGACCCGCGGGACATGTTCGGTCCATAACGTGGTATTATCTGACACATTCGAACTTCTGCTCATAGCGCATTAATGAAGTCACCGAGGATCGGTTTTATTGAAGCTGACTTTTTTCTTTTCTGGATATAATGTAACTCTAAGACAAATGAGTTCATACTTTTTCTAGTTAACACTCAAGAACGTGAAGTAGAGACAAAAGTCATCCTTCAAGGTACAGTGGCGGCACTGGAGGTAGCACACACATAGGGGAGTCCAAATATAACAAAATGGACAGGCTTCTATCTTGGTACTCTGCTAAGAACAGCTGCTGACTGGGAAAAAAATGATTACGCAAACAGTCACAGCACCGCTACCACGAACTGTCACAGCACCGCTACGACGAACTGTCACATCACCCTTACGACGAACTGTCACAGCACCGCTACGACGAACTGTCACAGCACCGCTACGACAAACTGTCACATCACCCTTACGACCAACTGTCACATCACCCTTACGACGAACTGTCACAGCACCGCTACGACGAACTGTCACAGCACCGCTACGACGAACTGTCACATCACCCTTACGACGAACTGTCACAGCACCACTACGACTTAAGTCGAGGGAAAAAATGAGATGAGAGATTATAAAGTAATTATAATGAGCTTCGTTGTCGAATATGAACACCATTTTATCTCTATGAACTCGGAGATTGCTGAGTAGTCCTATCTTCGCTTTGAAAAGCCGGTTACACACTATGGTAGATTGGGCCTGTTGCAGCATTAAAATGCTTTCGCTTTTTTTTTTTCGGCTAAACTTTTTTCTTTGAAGACATTTCGCGTCACACGTATATGAAATGTATATGGCCCAACACGAATAAAAAAAAAGTTTAACATCACTGACCTAGGTATTCAACCAACTTGAACTTGGTGTCGTCTCTTTTCGTTTCAGTGGTGTGTTGGAGGTATTTGTGTTCCTATGAACCGCTCAACAACCCCAGTCACTACAAATAGTCCAGCCACTACAAGAAGTCCAGCCACTACTAATAGTCCAGCCACTACAAATAGTCCAGCCACTCAAGAAGTTCTTTCAACTAAAGCAAAAGAGACATCAACTTCAACAGACTCTGCCGTCAAACCCAAAACGTCTACCACTACAGCAGCTTCTACCAATAAACCAAAATCGAATATCTCTACAGTAGCTTCAACCAATAAACCAAAATCGAATATCTCTACAGTAGCTTCAACCAATAAACCAAAATCGAATATCTCTACAGTAGCTTCAACCAATAAACCAAAATCGAATATCTCTACAGTAGCTTCAACCAATAAACCAAAATCGAATATCTCTACAGTAGCTTCAACCAATAAACCAAAATCGAATATCTCTACAGTAGCTTCAACCAATAAACCAAAATCGAATATCTCTACAGTAGCTTCAACCAATAAACCAAAATCGAATATCTCTACAGTAGCTTCAACCAATAAACCAAAAACAATTATCACTACAGCAGCTTCAACCACTAAACCAAATGCGAATATCACTACAAAAGCTTCTGCCACTAAATCAAAAACTCATATCACTGCAGCATCAGGTCCAACGACTGCCAAGGTCTCCGTAATGAATGCTAAGCCTGTTTCTATCTCAGCAACAACCAAAACCTCAACTACAACCAGGCTAACAGCTGGCACCACTACACCAGCTCATATAATGGCAGCTTGTTCCGTATATCTGCCTGGAGGGAGTGATTGGAATCAATGTATTAGGTAAGAGTTCAAAATCTTTTTTTTTATAGAATTATTTTTGAGCTTCGTAGTGGAGTCAATAAAAAATGTGAAGTTCTTTCACGCGTACTTTTAGTGTTAGATTTCAAAGTCCAGATACACACCTTGGACTAATAGTGGGGAAGCAACTCTTACACACGAGAATATAAATATAGTAGAGCCGAAGAGACACAGAATAACTTGTTTCATTTATGAAGAAATAATAGAGCAGGCGTTGTGAAATTTTATTGGCTAGAACTTACACGCCAGATAGATCCAGAATAGCTCTCAGCAATGATGGTTACCATCTTAACTATTATTAACATCGTTCTTAGACAGTGAACTCAGTGAAATACAAACATTATTCCGTATGCACATATATAGTGGACGAAGTCTTACGTAAAAGCCGAAAAACTGTCACTACTTATTCCTCTCTTCTCTTCAAAAAAAAAATACGTTCACTGCCCCTCTGTTAGTTTGTGTGTCTGGAGCAGTGCAGTAAGCTCACCAAGCAAAGTACGGAGAGGAGCCCCGGTCCCTTAGCGTTTTCCTGCAATCTGAGCTTCAGAAATTCCGTTTCCGTTTGATCGTCTTAGAGCTGAGCCAAAGGCTCTTCGAGCTCTAAGTTTGAAAAAAAACCTGTTTGAGCGTCAAACAGTAAAAAAAAAGCCTGCGTGAACTACCGTTCTGTCTGGAAGAGACCCAAGTCACTGCCTATGTAAAGCATTGCTATTTCCGATGCATCTGGCCCCCGGGCGCATGGGCTAGACATGGCCGAAGGCCGTATGCACCGGGGACCTCCGCCATTTTCCTATGTTGTACCAAGCTACCCGTGGAGGACTCGCCATTTGTGTAACGGTCCCTTGAGGAACGGCGCATGGATTATCGACAGGGCCGAGGAGCTCTCTTTCAACTCCGCTCCTTGCAATGGGACCACTCTCGTGTTCCCTTGGACACTCCCACAGGAGTTTTGTTTTGCTATTCATTTAGCCTAATCACTTCCTCTAATGGTCGTTTCCACCCGAGTGCCACGTTGAGGCAGAACAGCGTACCCGGGAATTCCGTTTCCTGACGTCTACATTGTACTCTATCTCCTTATTCAAAAGAGCGCAAATCAAAATAAAGTTCATCTAAGAAGGGGGAGGACGGGCCCATACTGAATTGTAAGAGACGTTCAAGGCAGCAGAGCATCTACGTTGTAATGCCTTGATCGTCTTTGAAGTATTATCTTATAGGTTACAGACGTTACATCAAAAGAGAAACTAATTACGTCCCACGCATTTTATGTGTCCATCTAATCATGCATGTTAATCAGTGACTTAAACTCTGCTAAGTCGTAGGTTTTCCTGGCTGATTCAGTCAACCCATTCCATTCTCTAATGGCACTAGAGTCCTTTAAAGTCGGTTCAGTGGTATGTTGGTGGCACTTGTGTTCCGATGAATACCTGCCTGGTCGTGGGGGATGCTCTTCGGACTTTCACCACCATTGTCCCGTGTTTGAACCCTGCTCGCTGCCTGCAGGTTTTAGCTTGGACGCACTAATCTTCATTTTTTTTCGAAGGACTAAAACGTATAAGACATAGCACCAAATAGCAGCAAGTGAAGGATGTCTGTCTGTCTGTCTCTCATACCTAGATGATACTAATCGTGCATTTCAAAAGAAAATTAAATTCATGGAGCTAAATAGTTGATAAAGTGCTAAATGGTGATACAGCTAATTGCAGTTTTGATGCTAAAAAAAAAAAAGTGTGTCAATTTTATATGTGAATTTTTTTCTTTACAGATCTTACCAACAAAACGAGAATTCGTAAGAAGATGACAGATTCAGGATGTACAAAGTATTTATTAGACAGACACCTTGACGACCCATAGATAGATACTTTGAACAGCTTAGTGATCCTTTATACTGGTTCTCTTTAGCATAACAAAATCAAGTCTAACTGAACAAATAACCCAGACTAAAACTAGAGGAACCTTGTCTGTTTTTGTGACAAACATTGTACACGTCTACTCTAGCTGTGTTTCATTTCATCTACAGATTTGCTTATAATTATATTCCTTTGAATTTGTTAGCAACTAGCCTACATTATCATTTTTATAATTACAAAATTTAAAAGTAAATTAAATAAAGTATGTGTTTTGTGTTATGCACACATTGCATTACAATTCTTTTCAAAAATAATATAGATACTATTATATTCTTAAGATTATTATTAAATAAAAACAAACAAGAATTTGATAGATATTTGATTTAATCCTAAAAAAACAGTAAAGAAAAAGAATTGGTGAAGTCATTGAGTAATACTGAATAAATAGCAACAAAACCAAACAAGGAACACAGATGTTACTTTGGTAACAAAGGTCAAAGTTCAACACAAAGGAATGTAGCGTTAATAAAAAGGCTATAAATGATTTAACAATACTGATTGAGCAAATCATATTTACATAATAAATTACAATACCACAAGCAAGAAAGTAACATGCCAAGTTTTAAACTGGGAACACAAGCCTCTTTCCAACATGCCCTGAACAGTAGGTCAAGGTCGACAAGACTTGTAAATTGCAGACGTCCTTCAGAAGTGAAGCTGGGACCACACTCCAGAGAGCAAACCACAACTTTTATGGAGGATGATGCAAACCTTGACAAATATGTCAATCAAATACTAAACAATGGGTTGGAGGGGGGGGGATCTGGTTAGTCATATACTGGACATGTGTACTGGAGACTAATGCACCACTGGTTGGCAGTCTTTTAATGGGAGCGGGGGAGATGGTGAGCTTGTCAAATCTAACTCTCTCAAACATTATTACATTCATTAGACCATTGGGTGTCAATGTGAAAATTCAGTATGGTTTTACAGAAGGAGGCAGTCAACTAGACCAAAGTGTATCTAAGAGGCAGTCAACTAGACCAAAGTGTATCTAAGAGGCAGTCAACTAGACCCATTTGTATCCATCAGAACATAAACACTTCTTAAATTTGAGAGAATGTGTCACATTGTACAAATATTCTGTATTCAGACAACAAGCAATGCAGTCCCAATGTGGTGTGTTTACTTTAATAAGTGATATGATACTTGAAAAAAAAAATAATGAAACCACATAAACAAGAAATGTAAAACATTCACGACAATTCTTCTCAAATTCATTTTGATATTAAGCTACAATACAATGGAGATATCTGCTGTGTTGTTTCATGGTAAAATAATAGATCTCATAAGCTACTACCTTATCATATGAATTATAATAATAATTGCTCCTAGAATGTCTTCCATCAAAAGAAACTCAGAAGAAGAGAGGAAGTTAAAGCCCATTTGCTTTTCTTTGTATTCATTTAAAAAAGATGACATTCTAATTTGTGAAATGACACAAAACAGGTTAGCACTAGTTCCATGGTGTGAGGTGAAGAGTTCAACTTAGTTCAAAGTGTGAAAAACTTGTAGGTGGTGTGTGCAAATCTTACAGAGTAAGAAAACAAAAACGATATTAGTCTCTGCTTTTTACTACTGACTGGTTAACAAAGCCAGAATCATACCACTGCCAAATTAAAGTTCCCTGTGCCTAAAATGTATAGGGAATTTTTATTTGGCCTTCATGATGCACAATAATATATATAAACTGAAAATTAATCAAGGAATTTCAAAAGATTTCATTTTGAATTATCAGGGGGAAAATGTTGTGAAATAAGCTAGTTACATTGCTCATTATAATAGCACACCATCATTGGGCTTTGGTGCTTATAACAGCACCGATTAGAATCAAAGCATCATACATAGGTAGAAAGTAAAATGAATAAATAATGATGAAATTCAAACTGCGGTTGAAGAAATAGACAATGGATTAATTGAGAGTCCTTTGATTAGTTATAAATAAAGCCCCCATTCGGACATCAACATATTGGCAAGTAAAACTGATCTGGTCACTGGAGGCAAGCATTTTATAGGAGTCTGCATTTAAATAATTCTAGAGACTTGAATTGTCTCTTGAGCTTGAATTGTTTTTACTATTAAGTGTGTATCAGTTTAATTACAGAACAAACTACCAAACACATCAACTTCACTCCTATTAAGAATGGTATCGAAATTCCATGGAAAACAAAGGATTTGAATGGATATAAGGCTGAGACCCTATTTAGCAAACAAAAATCATAATTTAATGTTCAATCTAAAATAAAACCAGTAATCAACAATACATAATTTTGGCACAGAGAGAAAGGTGGCTTAGCCAGAAACTGAATCCCAATGCAAAACAATGCATCTTAGTTTTCAAACTAAATAATTGCTTTAAACTAATCATGCACTAGTTTTCAAACTAATTAATTGATTTAAACTAATCATAAACTAGTTTTCAAACTAAGTAATTGATTTAAACTAATTCAGCAAAAAATGTAGATTGAGTAGAAATACATTTTTAAAATGTTTAAAAAAAAAACAAAGCCAAATCAAACAAAGCTTGAAGTTTAAAAAAAATAGAGAGCTCAATAATATATTCATCTTAAAACAGTAAATAGAATGCAAATAAAATGGACAATGCAGAACTATTTTCTTTGGAAGCATTATAAGTAACCAAATATGACATAGATGTACTCTGCCCATAAAACTTTTGTTTTTCATAAAAAAAATATTATTAATCATAACCTGAATAGCAGAATGACAAGAAATGAATATTTTAAAATTCATAATAATATGACAAGAATTAAAATTGATATTTGAATGGCATTAGTTAATAATTTTAATTTTAAATCCAAATAACAGTTTAAAATAAAAAATTTTATGACTAGAAGAAGAGGAAGATTAATAACAATAAGATTATATACATTCAAAAAAAGAAACACAAATATTTTAGAATATACTTAGAAAAAATAAACATTTTTTTCTGATTATTTGGTTGAACAATAAAAAAAAATCTAGTGAGAAATATATATAAAGTAAAACTTCTATTGTCTAAAAAAAATTATATTTTTGATTATTATGCATTTTAAAATGCTCAATGGTTGCACAATTAAACTATAAAAATTAACATGTACTTAACAGGTACTGTATGCTAATCACAAGTTCAAAGGTTAAACACAGAAAAACAATGACCGTATGGAGAAAAAAAAACAAATCTGCAAATACATTTGAAAGCATATTAGACAAGTTGGCAATGTTCACAAGATATAGTTCTATCACAATTCTTGATAAACATCATAAATAACTTAATACTTGAGGCAATGGGACACAAGTGATATCACATTGGCGCACTGAGTTTATTCACTTGTCTAGAGTATTTTCATAACTGAACAAGCCATAAAGCTTTGGATTTATATATGAGGTAAGCACTGGCGATGAATGAAGTATATCAGATTTGAAAAAAAAAACAAAAAAAACATTGAGGTAATAAGCATGTAGAATGACTTCGTCAGCAAAAGACACTAACATATTATTGCACCTCTATACTGAACTATTTTAGATTCTTTTTAACACAAGATAGCCCAGAGTGCCATGATTTTTCATATCTTAGTCAATTGCACCAGAAAACAGAATACAAATTAGATTGTATGTGAGTAGGCTACTAGATCTATGAGCTAAATCAATCTAGTCAAGCTACTGTCAGCATTTTGTTATATAGACCAAATTTTAGAAAGAAAAATGCATCAGGTAAATGAATAAGTAAAGAAAATGATTTAATTAAAGCTCTGCACGAGTTAGTTACATCCTTTAATTTTGGCAAGCTTTAAATTAACTGTTCTAAGTTGGAGCAAAAATACAAATGTATCAAATCAACAATAAGGCTCAGTATTTTCATCTAATCACTTATTGTCTTGCAGAGGAAGGAACTTAGATCTGAGAAAGCTTATTTGGATGGGAAGGTTGTTATAAAGTACCAATCTGGGAAGGCCTTTATGTTAGATTTGATCTTGGGAGGGTGTGTACAAATTAATTTTAAAATAATTGTAACTATTTCATAGGCTGCAGAGACTTTCAGATATTTCAATGTAATGATTTGTTTTGTTTGATGCTGTTCTAATTATTTAATACCTTGAAATTAAAAAAAAGGTTCCTAATCTCCATACAAAATAGTATCACTTATCACTTCATGCTACAAATACAAAATATAATCTGCTAGGTGTGTACATATTTTTCTACATCAATGTGTAAAGTCTAAAGCACATAAAAGAAACACATTGATAAATCTATATTGACATCAATCTGATTCTTTAATCAGTAGAGACTAGAAGAGAGCACACTATAACTATGATGATGTCTGACTCTAATACTTAAACTGCGTGTTCAGAGCAAATACTCATGAATACATTAAGAACATTAATTAAGACGATGACTAGTGTTCCAAAAGCATAAAATGGAAAGATGAGTAGCACAAATGGTGACAAAATATCAACAAAACTGTTACAACAATTAATGCAATAAATAACATTTTCGTTGTGGAAAACACTTTCTATGAAGGCTTTAAAGGTGGATAATTTTGTCAATTTGATTCAAACCATAATGTGAAAATATAAACAGGTAAAATGAAAACAATTTCTGTAAAAAAATAAAATTTACTACAAACTGTCAAACACATTGTTAATAAATGAACCATTTCATTATAACAAAGTGTCTTCAGAAGTTTTTCCTAATTTCATTTATCAACAATTTTATTATAAATTAACAGAATTTCAACTCCATGTTAGTATCTGAAAAATTCTATTTGAAGCTTTATATTTATGCAAACTCTACATCCATGCTTGTGGATTTTGAAATAAATGGGTACAGTTGGTCTTATTTAAGAATTAATATTTTAAAGAAATTGACACTTGAAAAAATATTTCTTAAATTACTAAAACTAGTTAACTACTAGTCTTTACTTGGAAGAGTTTGTTGATGGACAGACTGGCTTAAATCTAACATACCAGAGTTGGTACTCGTGCTGTCAATGTTATGACTCAAAAGATGTTTGTTAAGCTCATACTTCCTGACAAACTCCTTGCCGCAAACCTGGCACCCGTGAGGGCGTGACCCCGCATGAATGCTCTGGGTGTGTCTCTTGAGATGATCACTGCGGCTAAAGCGTTTCCCACAAACCCAACAAGGATAGGGCTTGAGCCCAGAGTGGGTGGCAAGATGACGCTTCAGGTGAATGTTTTTGGCAAAAGTCTGACCACAGCTTGAGCAGGTGTAGGGTTTTTCTATTCCATTAGGGCACAAATGGACCTTGAGCTCTTGTGCATTGGTGAAACTTTGGTGACACTGTGAACACTGATAGGTCTGAACTGACGGGGAATGTGTCCGCATGTGAGTGAACAGGGCAGCTTGGTAGGAGAAAACCCTATTGCATACTGTACATGGAAAAAGCCGCTGTCTGGGTGATACCTTCTTCTTGTGGTGCAATGACATTAAAGATTCCATAGGAGAACTTCTGTCAATACTTTGAGAACCATAGCCGGAAGCCTCAATGTTGGGATCAAAGCTCATTGAAAACGGGGAAGAAGGGGGATAACTGAGATAGGGCTTGACCCCAGGATGCAAGAAGCTATACTCTCCCTTTTCAGATGAATGACTTTGGGCAGTGGCCATGATTTGACCTAAGCTACTATAGTATTGTGAGATATCCATAGGGGAAGGAAAATAAGGACTATGGCTAGAACTGCCACTTTGACCTTTATTCAATGAGTTCACACTAGAGTTATTGGGATACTCTGAGGAATGCTTGCTCATATCTAGAGGACCTTCCTCCACCTTACAGGTGTCCTGCTTAAATTTTTTGGACTCCAGTGTCAATGTCTCAAAACTATCCTCGCTACCTGCCTCCACATTTTGCATACCACTAGCCTGTTTATTGTTCATCTGTATGTTTATAGGACAGATTGACCCCTTTGCATGATACATCGAGCATATCTGACATGTCTGTCCTTGCTCCATATACCATCTAGTAAAATCATTGTACTGCTGAAGATACTGCTTAAGTAAATCAGATTGCATGAAGCCAGTAATGTCTGACAAATCTTGCTTTTTCAATGTCTCCTCCTCTTCAAGCCTTGGCTTTTTGCTTTGTGCTAGCTGGTCCTGAAGATGATCACTATCATCAGCTATACCCGAGTCATCTTTGTCGGAGGTTTGGCTGTTGCTATTTTCTTTTATTTCCTCTTTTATGCCATGCATACATTTCCAATGATTGGATAGCATCTTTCTCTCTGTAAACGTCCGCTCGCAAATCTGACATTTCAATGTAAAGTTGGAATCAAAGTTAGTGTCACAGAGAAAGTTCATCTTAAAGCATTGATCACCGCTGACTTCCTTTTCATCAGTGTCATTAACAACGTCGATTTCTTCACTGATATCATCAGTGTCATCGACAGAGATGTCATTATTATTTGTATCATTCAAAGTTGATACACATGGCTCCGGAGCATTTGCATCAAGACTGCCACACATACTGTCAGATTTATATTCCAGTGCTGAATTTGTTTTTACATTATCCTTCCCACCATTGCAAAGTTCTGCAGGGTTTGGGGCGGCAGATAAACTTTCAAACTGTACGACAGAGGTGGATGACTTATTTTCTAAATCTGGCTGATTGACGTTTTTTTTTCTTTCAGAATCTGTATCATCGCTGTTGGAGATCAAAGACTTTTGACTGTGTTGCGTGCTGGAGGAGGAAGGTCTGACTGACTCATCACATACCTTTTCATGAGATGACAGTTGCTGCTGGCTAACAAAGGCATCCCCACATGACACGCAGATATGAAGGGGAACACTCTGGTCATTCAAGTTTGTATGGTCAATAGATGGACTTTGTCTAGATAGCTCATTGCCTGTAAACCAATAACAAAAAATAATAACTTACCAATAGGGAAAAAAAAAATCTCATGAAAAAGATACAGTGTAAATAAAAATTTAGTGTTTCTTTAAGAGCTCATGAATTATTATTTTGTTTTGTTTTATAAGTTCCTGATGTTCTTTAGAAATGAAGATATTGGATCCTAACCCAAACCTCCAGCAGGATTGGTGTGGGGGTGGGGTGGTGGTGATGTTTGTTTGATGGCAGTGGTTGAACCAATTACAGTCCAGAGCATATACCCCATGACCAGGCAGACATCCATCATAAAAGAAAAAAAAAATATTGCAAAAAGACAGGAGCTAAAAAAAGTTCATAGTGAAAAGAATATTTTTATTTGATGATTTTAATTTTTATAAACTCTCCAAAAGGCTTACATTTGAAACCTGTAAGCTACTAATGACACTGTTCTTTTTTTTTACCAGGTAAAGATATACTATAAATATTGGTATGGTTACCTAGTAATAATTAGTAATTGATACGCATTGAATTAATGATAATTTTTTAGGACCATACAAGTAGTTAAAAAGAAAACAAATGTCACAGAAATGAATAAACTTAATGGTTTCTGTCAACCTCATAACAAACTTTTCAATAACAATATAAGTCTCAGGGAAATAATGTGTGTCTTTTTGTTTGTCTATTACAAGTCTCTGGGAAATAATGTGTGTCTTTTTGTTTATGTCTATTAGAAGTCTCTGGTAAATAATGTGTGTCTTTTTGTTTATGTCTATTATAAGTCTCAGGGAAATAATGTGTGTCTTTTTGTTTATGTCTATTATAAGTCTCTGGTAAATAATGTGTGTCTTTTTGTTTATGTCTATTATAAGTCTCAGGGAAATAATGTGTGTCTTTTTGTTTATGTCTATTATAAGTCTCAGGGAAATAATGTGTGTCTTTTTGTTTATGTCTATTATAAGTCTCAGGGAAATAATGTGTGTCTTTTTGTTTATGTCTATTATAAGTCTCAGGGAAATAATGTGGATCTTTTTGGTAGTCTTTTTTTTTTTTTAAATAATGACAAAACATTTGCATGGTTATGCTCTCCCTTTTCAGAGTGAATTACTTAGGACATTGGCAGGGTTTGACCAAAAAGACTAAAATACTGTGAGATATACATAGTCTGGGGAAGGAAAATCGGGACTAGGCCATAAATTGCTTTATTGGTGTTTCAATGGATTCACTTTTGTGATGATTTTTCAAAGTGCACTTTTATGGAAGCAATGCTAAGAATAAACTGCAAAACTTTTTTTTTTACTTTCTTTCATTTTTAAATGTTTGTAATAAAAAAAAAAGGAATAATCTTAAGATTATAAATTTCCCCCGAAATGAAATAAGAAGAAGATGTACCAAGAAGTTCTTGCTGACTGCTAACTTGTTTATTTATTGTGAGGTAATGATAAAGATCATCTGACAATTCTGGGAATTCTTGGATTAACTGTCAATAAAAAAAATATAAATAAACATAAGAATAAAATACATTTTTAAAAAAGTAAGACTTTCATTAAAAAACAAAATGGTAGCCAATGTGTTTAATTCTAAAAATAAAACATTTAAAACAAATGAATCTCTTTATTTTAATTGTTTTTGGCTTTCTCAATTTTCCCACAAAACATTTTTATATTATTTTTTTTTACTCATTCTTCTACATTTGTTAACCTTCTTTAAGAATTTTGTTATATCTGCTTGAAAATTAATGTGTAATTGCAATAATTGTTTAAAAAACATTTGTAGTTAATACAAGATCATGTGCATCAAAAATATTTTATAAAAGAAAAAGTAAACAATAAATTGAAACTTCATAGTCATAAAATAAAAGGTGTAAAAAAGCAATATATTGAAACTTCATGTTATAAAATAAAAGGTGTAAAAAAGCAATATATTGAAACTTCATAGTTATAAAATAAAAGGTGTATCTGTTCATTTGATATTAAAAAGTTTTATGAAAGTTTTAAACAAATTGGTAAGAAGAGTTTTCTAATTATAAAAAAATAAACAAAACATACCCCACAATAACTTCCACTCCAACCAAGTAAGATTTTTTTTTATACAACACTGACTGTAACATAATGGTCTAGTACTTTTCATAATACTAAACATCTGATAAAATTAAATGTTTGATAAAGAAATGGAGACTGCATGTGTTGACTGTATCATTAGAGTCCTTAAAAAAAAAGGTTTGTGATAACTCACCATCATTGCTGTCAGCTGTCGGACTCTACTATTGTGCTGAAGCCAGGACTCAGCAAACTTCAAGTGAAGCATTGTTGGTATTGAAGGAGCATTCTTCAAGGTGCTCATCAGTTCCATCAGATCACTAGATGGCAAGCTCAGAACTGAACAATGACTTTTCAACTGTTAGGCAAAAGTTAGTTTATATTTGAAATAAAATGCACACATGTGACACTATTAATCAAAATATATTTAAACCTAAAGGCAAAACTAAGAACTCAGCAGTTTCCCAGTTTTATAGCCACATACAGGTTATTTAATACACAGCCAAATCAAACTATATTAAACAATCAATCAATATATCTAGATAGAATCTATATCTAGTTGAAATTCAAGTCTAGATCCAGATGGACATCTATGTCTATCCATTGATAATGAAAGCAAAACAAAAACAATATGCATGTTTAGAATAAATCTAGTTCTAGCAGCCCATGTAAGAATGATGCCATATGATTAGTTAGATCTAGATCTGCTTCAGAATTGTTGAGGGGAATGAGGTAGTCACCAGCATGATAAAACAAAATCTCTCATAATCCTATTTGTTCTGTGATTTGGACAATTTGATGTCTAATTTATTAAATATAAATGTTTTAAGTATTTGAATAAAAAATGATTTAATATTTACTATTACAACTTTTTTTGCACAGAATTTAAATCTCAACAAAAAAACATCTTAATTTTCCTTTAAAAAGAATAAAGATCATACATGTCTTTGCAATTTTTTTTTCCTCTTTTGATGATGATGAAATAATTAACAGGATGCAGGCCTACACTTGAAAATAAATAGTACTCTGAAAGCTACAATATTTTATACAAAAGTAGCTTATTCTACTAAATAGAGAGAAAAATCTTAAGAGGCTTCTTTGTGTACTTTCTTCCTAGTAGGTTTGACACTTTTGTTCTATGTACAAGACTTTTACATTTTATAAAAACTGCCACGATACTTATACTAATCATTTCAAGAAAGCAACTTTACTAACCTTTTTGTAATTGTCATTTATAAACTGGCTTGTACTGCTTAGCATGCTGACACAACTATGTCTGTGGGCCTCCAAGTGAGTTTGTATACAGGTGGATAGATTAAGGGCTGATGTCATAAATTCACAACACAAGTTGGTTATTTCTGAACACCCAAACTTCCTGGCAGCTAATAACAGTGGCCAGGCAGTCTCTTCATCCAAAGAAATTGCAGATGTGTAGCAGAACTCAATTATCTTCAGGGCTGAAATCTCGTCCACCTCTTGTAAATGATATTCAGAATTTGTTTTCATTGTCTCGCAAGGTTTAAACATCTGTCGAATTATAGAAAAGATATTAGGTTAGAGTCCATTTTTATCTTTCATTATACACAGTGAAATGTATTATATTTATGAAACTAACAATGTAACATATTATTTTTATGAAACAACAAAGTAATGTATTATATTTATAAAACTAACAATGTAGATTCCTTGAACACTGTCACACTGTTGTGCTTCACTGCACATTCAGTCCATTAAACTGGAGGTCAGAAAAGATGTTTAAACAAATGACTTTCTGGGTGTCCAGCAAAGCTTTAAGATGAGACTTTGACCAGTTGTAATATAGAGTGAACTTCACATTCACATTGATTAAGAAGATGTGAATTTAAATTTGTAAATGAAACAGGACACTGGTCAGTAAACAGACCCATGTCACTCAAGCTGTATTTTTAATGAAATCAAAGCTATATCAAAACTATTAAAAATGTAGCCCTCTGGTTTTCTTCTACACTATGCATAGAAATAAATGTGATCCCAAAGCTAATGATATCTATAGTTAAGATTTTATTAATAAATTGTACTTTATGCCCCTTGCCTTTAGTTAGAAGAACCACTTGAGGCAGGAGGTTTTTGATGAAAAAAAAAAAGAAAAAAAAATGGAGTGAAGTGTAGGAGGAAATAATAAACTCATCTGTGAAATTAAAATTCACAAACTATACTAGATTCTGTCACCAGCTCTGCTACTCAGTTCAGACCATTCTATGTTTGTTATACAGGCATAGAAGTCTTATCCTACAATTTGTATGCTACATTACACAATGTACTTTATTTTTTTATAAGGCCAGTTGCATAATATTCATATACTATTTTTTTTTTAATGATTCAAATGAAGTTTACCTCATAGAAAAATGGGGCTGAAGCAGACAATACTAGCTTATGGGCCATGATACGAAAATTGCCAATCACTATAGTCACATCACACAAATCTGTGTCGAGTCTCATTTTATTGATGGTACTCATCAAATTGTCGGAGTGACTGACTGATGTATAATGGAGAATGGATTCCATTGTAAATTAATGACTCTACTGCTACCTATAATTCATCCTGCAATGCAATATTTAAAGAGGGGAAATAATTAGTGGCGTTTATGAAAAACATTTTTTTGGTAGGGGGTTGGAGGAAATTTAAAATAAATCACAAATTTCCAACTATAAAAGTAAAAAAAATATTAAAGTATATAAAGGGTTAGTAATATTTACAATTATAATTCATAAAAAATTACATTTAAAAAAATGTATTTCATACAAAAAAATGTCAGTTTCAAAACAATAAGTCTTTTTTTTGTTGATGTTGTTTTTAGATATAAAAACTAAAATTTCTCATACCCATAAATACAACAACTAAATATTTTTAGATTCGAATTTTAGTAGGCCTTAATATCATCTTTAAAAAAAAAAGTGTTCAAAATTGTTAAAAGTCTTAGCTAATTCAATCTCACCCAATTAATTAGTTGAGAGTATTTGAGATAGCAGTTAGAATTTTATTGTGCTGGTAACATTACATCAAAATCTACCCACAGGCACATAAACAAGTAACAGATAATCAAGATGCTAAAAATTTTTTTTGAATATATTTAATTAACTACAAAATGTATTTTTAATGCTGTAACTGAATAGCAGTTGAAATAAAGCATTAAAATATTTATATTATACAATAAAATGTAACAGAAATGAAAATTTAATTAAAATCTATAAAAAAAAATCTAATGTATTAATTATCTTTATAGAAATACAGTTTAGGCCTATAGTAAATAGCTTTTAATTCTAATTATGTTATAGATATAGAGTCATAGTAGAGTTTGAATAATAGTGACATTAAAACAAAATATAGACCTACTTACTGTGCAACTGCTGAACATATTTACAAAGGATGATCTGCCAACAATACTTCAAGAAAAGATCTAGACACTAGTATATCTGAATACCTACTTAGACTATTTTATGTTTTCAACTCATGTTTCTAAAAAAAACTCCAATCTTTTTAACTTGTGGGGATATGACAGCTGTTATTTTTTGCGAATGATTAGGTAGGCGGGACAGTCTAGGCTGAAGTTTTTGTCTTTCGTGTCCCGTGCTAGCCTTGACGAGTCCCCACAACCTCCCGAGATAGGAGACACAGAGTTTAACTGATAACAGAATCAAGCCATGGCAAAACGAAAGTGGGATGAGATAGGGGAACAGTCAAGAGGGGGGAGGTTCAGAACTACTATCTTGTCGATCGCTTGGGAAAAAAGACAGCTGATACTTACTTAATTAGTGACGATAAGAGGACACTTATCTTAAGTGCGTGTACATTGGCTAAAACGGGGAGGTGAATCCCCCTTGACCCTCCCTAAGCATCTATCCATGGCGACCCTACTTAACAGCACAACAATTTATACACAGGGTGTTAAAATTGTAAGATGCGCAAAACGTCATTTTTTGTTTGCAAGGGAAACTACTGTGCTTAATTTGTAAAAACGAAACAATAACAATGGCCGAATGGCGGAAGTGGTGGGGATGAACAGGTAGATGAAAATTCTATAATAATTGAACAATTCATTAGATTTACATTAATTTAAAATTAGACATAAACTACATCTGATTATAGAGTTAGACTTAGACTGGTGCTAGATTATTTTTAAATTATCTATGATAGATAAATTCTATATAGAAAAGATGATCTACTACTCTAGCTAGTAACTAGATCTTACTGAATAACTGATCTAGCCTCTAGTCCTCTAGGTTCTAGTTCGATTCCTAGACTAGTGAACTAGTGCTAGATCTAGTAGTAGTAGTAGTGACACTAGTCCTAGATCTAGACTAATCTAGAGTAGATGATAGATCTATATCTAGCCCTAACTGAGACTAACTCAACTAACTGCCCTAAGCCGCCTAAGCCTAAGGCCTAGCGCTAGAGCCTAGAAAAAGAGTGGCTAGAGACAGAGAGTAGAGCGAGGCTAGAGTAGAGCTAAATAAGTAAATTGAAGATTCTGCTAGCAGCTAGACCTAGCTAGATCGATCATCTATATTTTATTTCAAGTATTTGATCTATACTCTAACACTCTAACTCTATACTATTAATTTAATATTACACTAGTGACTAACTGTAAGTATAAGTATAAATGAGTCATAATTAATGATAATCTGTTCTACTGATGACTGGTCATATGATGCTAGTCATGTTCTACTGATTCTAGTATTCTTAGTCTTATTATTCTAGTCAATCTAGATCTATTGTCTCTAGACTACTCTAGACTGTCACTGTTTGTCAAGACTAACTAGATAATAGATCTAGTGATAGATCTACTAGTAACTAGTTATAGTATAATTACTAAATTAGTGAGTCTCTTATATTAAATAATATTATTAGATCTAATAACCTAATCCCTAATAGTAATACTACTAATAATCACAAGTCACATATTAACATAGTGACATAGATCTAGATCTACTACTTACGTAGATCTATAAAATAATATAAATAAATAAATAATATATAATAAATAAATAATATAGTCAATAATGGTCTATAGACCTATTAATTATAATTATGCTTTACTTCTTATATAGAGTCGTTATAGACTAATTATAGACTATTAATGCTATTAATTATTAATACGTTATTGGGCTCTGGGGTACATGAATATATGAGTATATTTATTGTTTTATAGTAGATTTATATTCTAGATTTAGTAGCAACAAGCAGTGGCATAGCTAGGGAGTAGGGTGGGGGAGGAGGGGGAAAGAGTTTGAAAATCCCCCTGGGCCCCCAAATGAGTATTTTTTACATTAAATATTAAATATTACCCTCAAAGAGGTCAAGCCCACCAGGCCCCCAAATGATGGCAAATTCCTAGCTACGCCCCAGGCGACAAGGGTATTCTAGCATGTATACCCTAGTATAACAAGTGTATCAACCTTAATTTAAAGTAGAGACTTAAAAGTAGAGACTTAGACCAAGGCTAGTTGACAGATAGACATTGAGCTCTGCTATGTTTAAGAATTAATCCAAGTTTCGCAACTTGAAATACAAAATTTGTGGGCTCTGTGAGGCCACCGCCAATTGGAGGCCCTAGGCGGCTGCCTAGTTTACGTATGTGTAAGTTAGATCTAGTAAGTAATAGATTTAGTAATAGAATATGATATAGATCTAGATAACTAAATTCTAGCTAGATCAACACTCTGTCTAGAGCATGGGTAGGCAATATTTTCTATTGAGGGCCACATTTGAAAAATATTGGGAGTGGGGGCTGTATATATCCATAAATATAAAATATGTACTTTTACAACTTAGAACAATATAATAGTTAACTATGTATCATGTCTGTTAATTTACATATGTACTGTATTATAAATTACAATTAAATTAATCTTTTTACACTCTCAATTGAGGTATTACAACAAGAGTTCTGAAGCTAATTTTATTAGTTTTTTACATTTTATCGTCACTTTTACATCACAACATTTCAACACAAATACAGATGGCCTTTACATAGTCTGCCCCATATTTCGCAAGGTCTGAGAGAGCAACTTTACCTGTGCATTTTTGATATTCATTGCTTGCATCTTTGCACAAACTTTCCTGTGTAGAGTTTAAGCTTGGGATATTGATTTTAATTTCATAAACTAACCTATGTTATTCTCAGTAAAAGCTCGGGCTTCATCAGGTGTTACACTCGCCACCTTGTTCCATTTCCAGCCCAACACTTTCCACACAGTTCTTTATAGCATTGAATAAATACCTTTGTGAGTTTTCGTCTTTTAATGTTTCGAAATATTGCCAATTTGAATAATCTTCGTTTACTTTAAACTTTTTAGAATGACATGTATGGTCAATGTTTCTTTAGCCTCTTTATCATAAGTTTCAATAGTTTATAATATAGATAGGCCTACATATTTAAAATAATTTATTTTTAATATAGGCCTATATGCATTTTTTTATTTCAATAATCTGTGGGCACACTTTGCCCATCCTTGGTCTAGAGTACTCTATTTGATATAGGCCTAGACTGTAGATCTAGCTAGTAGATCTATATAGATAATAGTTTCAGGTCAATTTCATTTCATTTTGTATCTTTTCGCGACATGAGTGTTGGAAATTGGAATGGACCGCAGACCAAATAAGGTTGGGCATCAATGATCTAAATTTTTGAGCGACCAACTACTAGATCTAGACCAGGGGCGGACTGGGTATCAAAATCGGCCCGGGCATTACCATATTAACCAGCCCACAAAAACAAATAGGAGTGCCATCAAACGTCCATGCCGACCAACAAAATGATTAGGCCAAACATAACCTCGAAAACATCTAAGTAGCGTTTAAGTCCATGCAGCTAAAGCATAGCAAAAAGTACGGTCTAACGTTTTGCAAATGATAGATAATACTTAGTGTATGGTGCACATATTTTGATATTCTTGTTGAATTTCAAATAAAATAAATTGTAATTAAAAAAAAACGGTGTTCGGGCATCTGTGTCTGGCTGATGTTACTTTTTTTTTTTTTTAAAGTTGTCTGCATTGAAAAAAAAATATTTTTGGTTGCGACCAGACCGGCCCATTTTGGTGCTGGCCCACCGGGCATTTGCCCGTTTGCCCATATAGCCAGCCCGCCCCTGATCTAGACCTAGACCTTTGGGTTATTCAACTCCAAATAAAAGAGAATGTGACATTGTCAGCATCTCTTGCTTTCTGCGAAAACCAAAATGTTGTGCAGAATAGAAAATAACGTTTTTTTGTTGTTTTTTTTTTTTTAACTATTCTACTTATTGAAATTAAATTATTCTATTCGTTTTTCAGGTCCGTTTCCACAGCTTGTTTTTCATTGGCCTTATTGCCTGATATTTTAGCAAATCTAAAATTGAGCGTTTTGGGAAAAAATGGCGGGGGGGGGGGAGCAATAATTGGTTAATAATTGGTTTTGGGTTGAGTGTACCGGTACCGCGAATTCATTTTCATAATGTGTTGATTTCTAATTTAAACATAAGCTTATATGTTTAAATCACGCGTAGGGCGTAGTCAGTTTTTTTTTTTTTTGAAGTAATGTCTGTATTTTATAAGATAAGATCAAACTAATTGTATCTCAATGCCAGCACTTTAAAGAATATTACGAAGTCAAAAAGAAAATTAAGTCTTAAAGATACATTTTGGGAACGACTTAAAGATACATTTTGGGAACCTCCGATCACGAAATTCTTAATGACACATGCCGCAAATGCTCGAATTTAGTCAACAATCTTTTGGAAATACCTCCCTGTGTCCTCTCGCACTCCCCGTTTCACACACTGTGTAAGCACTAGATCCACCACACAATATAATTCAACGCTTTGACACGGGGGGGGGGGAGTGTTAATCCTCGTGGTCGTCTGTTCTTTATGTTTTGTAACATTAGATCAGCAGACGTCGTTTGGGGGTGTCTGGGACAAACCTTACAGTTCTTGACAGCAGCGTTTCTAAAAACGTTTTTTTAAATATTTTTTTTGTAAATCAAGAAGCCAAGCTCAGTGGTAAGACTAAGCTGTGTAACTCCAAATAGCTTAATCTGATCTCACCTGTAGGCGTATGTTTAATGCCAAGCTAGAAGCAAATTTAGCTTAAAATTAGAATCCCTTTTTAAGATATATTGCAAATCAGTTTTTAAAACAGCAAAATATAATGGTTACTTAAAAAAAAAAACATCAAACAACAACAAAGCTTATATTAAATTATATTGAGTTAAGGGGCAGCTCCGTTCAATCGCTGTCATCTCTCAATATTGCAAGACTTATCTCCGATTTTTCTATATAAAACAAAATTAAGTAATTACCACTAATTTATTAAATACTTGGCTACTTTTTTTTCCTTCTTTTTATTGATTTGTGTTCTATAATGTACAATGAATAATTGAGCTGAATTTTGACTTCATGCTAGAGTGAGAATTACGGAAAAAAAAGAGTATAAAAGAAATCCACACGGACACACAGGCAGAGTGAATTAATATCAGCTTTGGAATAAGGTAGTAAACAGGCAGAGTGAATTAATATCAGCTTTGGAATAAGATAAGTAAACAGGCAGAGTGAAGTAATATCAGCTTTGGAATAAGATAAGTAAACAGGCAGAGTGAATTAATATCAGCTTTGGAATAAGGTAGTAAACAGGCAGAGTGAATTAATATCAGCTTTGGAATAAGGTATTAAACAGGCAGAGTGAATTAATATCAGCTTTGGAATAAGATAAGTAAACAGGCAGAGTGAAGTAATATCAGCTTTGGAATAAGATAAGTAAACAGGCAGAGTGAATTAATATCAGCTTTGGAATAAGGTAGTAAACAGGCAGAGTGAATTAATATCAGCTTTGGAATAAGGAAGTAAACAGGCAGAGTGAATTAATATCAGCTTTGGAATAAGGTAGTAAACAGGCAGAGTGAATTAATATCAGCTTTGGAATAAGGTAGTAAACAGGCAGAGTGAATTAATATCAGCTTTGGAATAAGGTGGTAAATAGGCAGAGTGAATTAATATCAGCTTTGGAATAAGGTAGTAAACAGGCAGAGTGAATTAATATCAGCTTTGGAATAAGGTAGTATACACTCAGTTTGTATAATTACACCATGCCAAAACATCTCTACACACTAACACACACTCCATAACATCCTTAGATGGCGTTTTCCATTTTCTAAGTGAACCCTCGCCCTCTGTTATCACCTAGCTACAGAAAGTCTTATTCGCCATTACCATCATTCCATTGGGTTGGATTGCCTAACCGAAAACCTAAACGCCAAATCGAAAACCTAAACTCACAACCGAAAACCCGAACGCCCAACCGGTTTGCCCAGAAACAAGATATTAAAATTTTGTCAAACTTTCTTAGACAAGTTTTTTTACAGTCAATCCTCTCCCCCCCCCCCTTCCCCGTTGTCTCGTCTTTCACATCTATACTTCTTAAACAAAGAAAAACAAAATGAAGATTCCATTCCCTCCTTTATGACTCTGATAGCAGCCTACTTTTTCTCTTTCTATTTATTTCATGTGATGCTCCATGATTGCGAGGAGTCTTTCCAGGGAGTCTCTCCACCATCAAGTTCTTCTATTACAGCTAATGAATCTCTATTTTCAAATCTTTCCATGAAGGACAAGTCTCAAATCTCAATTCTCAAACCTTCCCAAGCCGCAACTGAATGGCGGTAACCTGCTTGCTACACATCACCATCGTAGCCGTTGCACAGAGATCTTCCTCTGGTTTCATCATCTTGAAATGTTCACGCAATACTTTAACATTAAAATAAAGAAAAAAAAACAACAACCTTATCCAAGGGGAAGAACTACACATTTACAATAATTACATCTCGATACTATAATATTTATTACCATTTTTTTTATATTTTCCACAATTAATTATTTATTACCACTATTTAATTAATTAGATGGTTAATTGTTTTTTCGACTGATTTATGTTTTGTTATTGACTCCGATAATTGTGAAAAGTAGAGACCCAAAACCGAAGCAAAAATCGCGCTTTTTTAAACATTGCGTAACATTTTTTAAAGTTTTAGGCGTTTTTCACCCTACCATATCTTTTAGTATAAATATTAAATATCCGATTACAGTAAAAATGGTACCGTTAGAAAGGTTATTTTAAGCCCTTTAATAATATGTATAACATTTTTCCTTTAGGTTAAAAAATAAGGGTAATAATCCTTTACGTGTAACATCACCGCATCGAATAATCGTGCTAGCAGCTGTAATCGTTTTAAACCGTGTTTTTTTTTTCTCGTCAAATGAGGCGTGTGTCAGACAAAGGATTTTTTTTTTAAAAAAACATGTATTTTATAGAAAAATGAACGAGCTATACAATGGTACCAATAACTAATTGATTACCTTTGTTTTTATATAAATAAATTTAAAAAAATCAAAAACAAAATTGAATTTCTTCACGATAAGGACAAGTACTTGTTTAGTTAATGTCACCATTGAAAAGCCTGTCCGTTTTTCTTTATGAGTGTGTACATTTTATTTTAAAAACAAGCGTTGACAACCGAACAAGGCAAGGCGCATAAAATAGCGATTGCGCCTGTGTGCGTAGTCTGCTAGAATGAGCGAAAATGCTCCATAGCAACACATGAGTCGTTATAGAAAAATGATTTTTATTAAATCTACATCGTATAATTTGTAAGAAAAATGTCTGAGATGGGTCAATTAGATGTTAGCCATTAGATATTTATTTATTTATTTTTACCTACTTTTATTCAGAATTTTTTAAAAAATTATTGATATTCCTGCGTTAATGAAATGTTAATGTGTAACAAATCTGTAAGTTTTTTGTTGTTTTTTTTTGTTTCTAAGGGGTCATGTCTTCGAAAGTAAACCCAATTTAAAAAAAAAAACATATTATGTAAAAGTGATTAAAGAGGATTTACAGTTCATAAAAAGTAATTGTTCAAGATATTTAATTAATAATTATAAGTGTAATAAACAGGACGCCGCGAGGGTTGTTGCCGCCTGCTTGCGAAATTTAAAAATGCCGCCCCCTACTTTTTTTGTCTAGCAAAAAAAATGTATTACGATAGAGCTGGACACTGTACCAAAAGAGCCCTTTGATTTAAATCCATTTTTGTAGACTTTTCTCTTTTTTTTCCCTTTCATTTTGGCACTGTTGTCGTATCCCTCATGCGGCCCTCTAAGATGTTTTATTTCCAGTTTTATCTTTGCATTCTTTTTGCTATTGTAACGTTACAAACTCCTTCTCCAGTTGTGTATCAGTCACTGGGTGAAAATCATTTTGAAAAATCTGGTTTGGGTCCCAATGAAAAGTTTCAACTTGATCCCAGAATGGGAAGTTGGAAGAAAAAAAAAACGTTTACAAACTTTGTACCAGACAGACAGACGGAGTGAGATGATATAAGCTTTGAACAAATGTGACTTGTACTGTATAGTCTTTATGTCTTGTCATTATTTGACTCTCTGTCTCATTTTGTCACAATAATAATTGCTATGTGACATTATTGCCAAAATTGCAAGAAGATATCTATAGTCGTTTAGTACTGTCTCTCAGATTATGGTGGCTGTTTGTACTGTACACTGTTTGTTTCTTTGTGCGCAGTTCTAGTTCCCACACATATTTAAACTATTATAGATCTGTTTAGATCTGTACACTTTTGTCTAAAGTATAATTTTGACATTAAATATTATTTTCCTTCAAGATCGATGTTTCATTTTCTTTTCAAATTCCCCTTTCAGACCTTGCGATCTAAAATAAAATCTATGATTCATTACAGTTCCTTTATTGATTACGTTGGAAATTATTCTTTTTATATCTGTGGTCTGAGGCATAACCCTAACCCCCTTTTTTTTTTAAAAGTGTACTTAGAAACCTTATGAGGCGTCATGTTTGAAATAGACATATCTTGTCATTGTTCCAGCAAAGAAATTATGTATGTAAACTGAAATCCATAGATCTATACAATAGATTGAATAAACATGTAGAAACATACATTTACTATTTATTCACCCACCTATCGCCCACTCCCACTTCTTCCGGCACCCCTCACACATCAAAGAAAGAAGGGAGCAGAAATTATCAGACACGATCAACTTCCGGTGAATCTGTAACTAGAAGGTTTTGTTTTTTTTTTGTTTTCTTATTAAAGAGGGAGGATCACTTACCTGTATAAAAAGAACGTGATTGACACATTGCATCTACTTTATTTACAGGTTGGGTTTTCCTGGATACAAACTGAGACCTCTATGACACACGTAAGTTGAATAGGTTTAAATCTAGATCTTTCTTAACTTCTTTTTTCTTATCTCTGCATGTTCTCTTATGGATTAAACGTTTCTCTTTGCAAATGTTTTTCTAATTGAACATTTTTAACATCTTTTAAAATGCGTCATTTATTTTAGAGTAATTTAAAAATGTTTCCCTTCTGGTAAGAAATGGATTTAGAGTTATTTCCCCTCTCAATCAGTTCGCGATGAGGATTTGCTTACTTTGCAATCTCTGTGAATGATAAGCTTGCCAGAAAGAAAAAAAAAATATATATGTCAGAACTTTTCCAGACAAACTGTTACGTTAAGGATTTGAAGGTTCGGAAACCATTCTTAAATAATATTTGAAGATTTTTGGACTGGAGATCAATATTAAGCCGAAACAAAAAAATTGTGTGTCACACTTTTCTTATCATAGCTGTAATACAAATATATTGTGCCAATAGCATATTCTTGACTAACATTATAGTCGCCCATTAGAAGACCTTTGTGATTGAGAAGTATCTATTTTAGTAGGGTTGAGACAAAAGATATATATTTTTTTGCAAAGCTTTATATCAACTCACTTTGCTTGGCAAAAGTGTGTACACGTTATTTCTCCGACTCCCAATCTCGGATCAAGCTGAAATTTCATACAATTATTTCTGTTACCTGATAACACAATAAAAACCCAATTAGTTAATTTACTATTGGTAATTAATTGCTTTGTTTGATATGTTGACTAAAGTGGGGGTATAAGCTGAATTAGACTTCTTTATAAGTAAGTTTGAAACAAACAAGACATAACTTTACAATCTTCTATAGACATAAGCACCTGACAAGCAGAGTGGTGAGTAAGTATATCGGCTTGAAGAGGCTTGAGTCATGAGTTCCAAAACAGATCATCCCCACCCCCTTTTTAGCGGCTCCCGAAAAGGGGAAAAGACGCTATTAGTTTTGTGTGAAATGTCTGTCCGTTCGTCCCGTTTAGATCTCTTAAACTAGAAAAGATAGTGAAGTCTGACCCTTTACAAAACAATTAGATCAATTAGATATTCATTATAAGACATCAGTTAGGCCAGGTTCGCATTTAATTTCACATTCACTTTCACCTATCCTTTGGTCTGCTGGACCGCTGGGGCACCACACAAGACCTGTCAACCTTCTTTCTCCATTCTTCTCTGTCATTTGTCTTTGATAGAATTTGATTCTGATGTTCTTTTTGAAAATATTGATACCGGCCTTTTTACCTGCCTGGGTGGACCACTTCGTCTTTGTCTTTGTAACCTTGTTTTTTTTTTTTTTTTTTTTTTTTTTTTTTTTTTTGTAAATGCTTTTAAAAACCGATTACGGTAACATTTACCCAGATGTCCCTTTCTTTCTCCCCCCCCCCCTTTTTCCTTCCATTTTTCCAAATGGTCCAGATAAGTGACAGGATCATAGCGTATTGAGAAAGCTAAAGGCGTGAAATAGCGTTAAACAAAAACAATTGATACAAATATTTCTAATCGCACAGATTTATTGTATTGTTGTTGGTCTAGATCTATTACAAATTTAATTACATGACTGATCCAAGCTAATTGATACAATTACACATTGTATAAGCTTTTCTTTTTTTTTTTAAGTATTTTCTCAAAATGTTTTTCTTGTTTTATAAAGTGGAGAATCATTGGCTTGCGTTGTTTGAATGGAGAATTTACACAATTTAGATTATTTTAAATTTGTCACTGTTAGATTTTAAAAAAGCTAGGGTCATTATTTACCTTCAGAAAAATTACATTTCATTTTCATTATCATTAATTTGATCTCGGTTTATGTCTCTCATAGCGTTACCAGCACGACTAACTGCAGACTTTAAATAGTAATTAGTGCAAGACAATCGTGTTTTCAACTTTTGCTCTCGCCAATAAAGTTGTTATATTTTTTTTACATTGTTTCAATATGCCCTTATGTTTCGGGATCAACATCGACTCGGTATTATTTCTCTGCTATCCCTGTCGAATGTCGATCAACAATAGTCAATTAATGATCATCCATAGTTTGGTTGAAGAAACGGAAACGGAAGGGGCGGAGCTAAATAGAAAAAAAAAAGTTCTTTGGGTTTATTCCTACTAAATGCCGTCAGCTTCTTAGACGCGTATTAAAATGAGCTCCTCATCCCACCCTCCCCTTTATATGTACGAGGTCGTGTTGACATGCGTGTCCTGTACAGCAACTGTCAACACTTAAATTGTGGTCGTTGGGAATATTTAGTGCCTCCTCCGTCTCACGCCCCTCCTCCCCGCTCAGCAGTTGTTTTTGTTTTTTTGTTTGTTTGTTTGTGTCTGTCTCCATCGTACAGTTAGAGTTTATCTATGCAAACACACACACACACACGCACGCAGAGCAGCACTTGGAGGATAGAGAATGTCGCCTGACTCTTCACAGTGCGGTCGCATTACACTTGGAGGGAGGGAGTGAGGGAGGAGAGTGGGAAAGAGGACTAAAGAGGATACAACAAGGAGGTCCACCTACCCACCTAGTGTGATATCCTCATTCTCGTTGGCTTCTTCATTCTGGGCAGAGACACTTCAGTGTACGTGTGTGTGTGTGTTTGAATATGATTAAGGCTTGTCTTCCAGTCCGAAAATAAAGGCTTATATTTATGTGCAGGGCCGGCCTTAGGCCGGTTTGACCGATTGCCCCAGAATTGGGGCCCGCAGTGGCCCCGCAATTTACATTTAGCATATTACTATCAGTCATGGCTGTTATCACAGTTCTAAATAATACACTACCTAAATGGTTAACATATTTAGTGTATCTTACAGTTGATGTAACTTTAATTAAGCCACTGGCGCCTATTGCGATTGAGTTGCTTCCTATGCAAGTTGTATAATACATGTTGATATAATGAATCGTACCAATTGTTATTGTAAAAAATAGATGAAGTTCATCGCAAGTAACCATTAAATTGGCCCCCACAATTTGTAAGGCGGCCCTGTGTATGTGAAGTCATAACAACCACGTGATACCAATAAAGACCCCTAATTTAAAATTATTATTTACAGATTTGTGTATGTTAAGTCCTGGTGTGTGAGTGCCATTACAAATATTAAAAAAAAAAAAAAGCAATGATGTGACTGGTTTCGTCATCTAGTGTCTGTGAAAAAATCCTCTCTTCAAAAATAGCAAAATCGCATCTGAAAATATAGACCCATCTTCGATCTACTTATTTTGCCATACTCCACTCAGACAAAGCCATTGTCTACAATGAGCTTATTTTGTTTTCTTTTCACCTACTTCACTAAGTCTACCTTCATGTTAGATTCAAATGGATGGATATCTTACCATCGAGTAGAGATAGTCTAATTACATTATTAAAAAAAAAAAGTCGTATGCCCAAATATTATTGCCTTATTTTCATGCATACTCAAATGCACGGTAGGTGTTAATGGGTTAACGGCTAATGGCGTGTTGCTGCCCGTACCGAATGTGCTGTCACGTGATGTCACACACACACACTACGGCAGAACGTGTCCAAACTCTTCATATCTTATTGTCGCCGCCTCTTAAAACTTGAAATCTTTTTTTTTTTTTTTTTTTGATTCTTGAGCATACACTCTTGTGCCCCCCCCCTCTTTTTTTTTCTCGTTCCCCATCAGCCTCCACATCTCTTGTCTTACTGTTTGTGTCGTATTTATAGAGATGACCTAATTACTGAACGTGACTTTAGACACCTTAACATGATTTTTTAAAGGTTTGTTTTTTTCTAACTCTCTACATAGGACGCTGCCCCCCCCCCCAATTTCTTTTTAAATTTTTGGTGTATAAGAAACTTCAAGACGATATTAGTTTTGAGCCGTGGTTTTAATAACGAAATGAATATCACGGCTGGACTAAGCCTTGTGTGCGCCCATATATCAGATAGAGAACGCGTGTAAACTATGTCAAGACTCACCCACTCTAGTCAGTGCTCTAAAAATGTTGGGTGCACCTCTTTTGTCCTTTAGACAAGAGGTCCTTGTAAAACTTAGTCCTACGCGTTTTGATGTCTTAAGATAGACCTCGGTGGTTTTCCTGGCCGATTCTGGCAACTTATTTCATGCTCTATTCAAAAATAAAAGAAAGAAAGAAAACTTATATGAATGTGTCCTAACCTGTGAAATAAGAAATGTGCCTTTGTTTCTTTCTGATAACTTCTTTGGTTAGTGTTTGTATATGTAAGTTATAGTTTGATGCTTTAGTGTAGCATGGGATAGGGGCCTACTAAAAGTATTCACAATCGCATTATATGTGCCGAATGTTTGATGTTTTCCTAGAGGTTTAAGAAGATGT
Source organism: Biomphalaria glabrata (assembly GCF_947242115.1). Lineage (NCBI taxonomy): Eukaryota > Metazoa > Mollusca > Gastropoda > Planorbidae > Biomphalaria > Biomphalaria glabrata. Next base: position 12,510,933 of record NC_074727.1, read on the forward strand.
AGTCCTATTGGGGTTATTTCCCGTAGTTCTCATGATGTAGGATGTAGTGATGTGGTGGGAGAAGCGCTTAAGCTCTCTCCTGAAGTGCGCAGGTTTGAAGTTAATTCCAAGAAACACCTAAGTGGCTTTTAACTACTTGTACCGGGTTTGCAGTGTTAGAGCAATCTGGTTACATGACAATGCAACTTTCACCTCAAAGTGTAACTCTACCAAATCGATGCTTGAAATCAAAGTAACTTAACGAATAATGTTTTGTATCGTAACTTTAAGCCGTAGCTTTTTATTTATTTTTTTGAATCCCTAGTCACACGTTTCCCCGCATTTCTTGATTACGTCATTCATTGCAGATTGCTGCAAATGTCTCTTCTCTAAGAATGGTAACCACTTAGCAGATTTTAGGGTCTCCATTGGTGCAGGAGAAGGTAGTGGGCACAACGTGAAGGGAATACTCAATGCTGGACAGAATTCCAGCGCCAAGAAGGGTATTGTTGGCCAAGAAGAAAGGCAGCGATGCGTCCTGTATCAGGGGCTGGTAGAAATGTGAGCAAGAAAAACATAAAAAATACTTTAAAAGAAAAAAAAACAGCTTATACGAAGTGTAGTTCTATCAATTTGTTTGAATCTGTCATGTAATAAAATTGGTAGTGATTGCACACCAACAACAAGACATCTCTGCGATTAGAAATATTTTTACCAATAGTTTTTGTTTAGCTTTTAGCTTTCTGAATACGCTATGATCTTATCACTTGTCTGGACCAGTTGGGAACATGGGGAATGATGGGAGGGAGGTGGGAGGAAGAAAGGATGGGTGAATTTTACCGCGATCGCTTTTCAAAACATTTATTAAAAAACAAGAGTTTGGGGGGGGGGGGGGGACGACGGGACAGTATCAATACTTGTTCATTTGAACGTTTTGCCCTGAGTCTTTAGGACGTTACAATTGAATTGACGCGGTCTTTTGTTTTCATGGTATCAGGAAATCAGTATCTGAGAGATTCTATTTTCTATACCTATATACAGGTACTTAATTCCGTTAAAACGAATGTAACGAAATGGTTTTCATGACATTCAACGAGTTACAGCTGCGACATTTTCATTGCTTGATGTCCACAGTAGACTATATTTTGGCATTCTTGGAATGCGTGCCTGGTTCGATAACATAAACTTACGGTTTTCTGGGCAGATGCTTCAGATTTTACGACATTCTGTTACGCCAGTGGTTCCCAAACTTTCGACATATGCGTACCCCTTCAATAATATTCGTAACTCACAGTACCCTTCGTCCCCCTTCGCCCCCCCCCCCAAAAAAAAAGAAATGGATAATAGACGAAAATAATAAACGAAAAAAAATAAGTATAAAAAGAGATATAAATAAATGTTATATTCTAAATTAAAATAACATTTATTTAGATTAACGAGAAGCATACAATTGTTTTGCTGAGATGACAGATCATCCTAATTAGGTTTCCTGGTTGCCAATTTTAATTTGACTTAATGTCTACAAAGACTGAAAAGGAAACTACTGTCTTGCAAACAATTTCTCAACTCAAATCTATCATAAAGAAAACATTGAAACTCATGTCAAAGTTCGTATAATCGATTTAGAATTTTCACATCGGTATGAAAAAAACAACAAAAAACAAGCTGGGTATGACTACTTTCCATTTATTTATATAGTAGCGAAAAGTAGAAAAGGTAGAGCATATTCTAAAAGATCAGCATAGTTGATGATTTGCAACGCGTACCCCCTTGAAAGTCTTCCCGTACCCCTGGGGGTACGCGTACCCCACTTTGGGAAACACTGTGTTACAACTAATATGCCTTAAAAGAAGGGCCTATAGCCTTGGGATGTATGTAACCTTTTCTCTTGTCTTTTTTTGTCTGTTTGGATACAAAAGTTCTGCGGTTCCTCTAAATGTTATGATAAACTATCGTCTCTCTCTCTCTCTCTCTCTCTCAACCTTCAACCACACGCGTGCTCTCTGTCTCCATCTCTTCTCTGTTTTCTCTGGCTTGCACCACTGCGTAGAAGTCGAATCTAATTCCAGACGTCGGTGTCTGAGTCGTAACGCCATGATGGAATGTACAGAGCCAGCAAATCGATAGTCGCGACCAATCATGCGTGGTACATGAACCAAACCTGTGGTCTCACTTATACCCTTGACGTTTTTTCTTCTTTTTTTCCCACCTTCTGCTACAGCAGCATCAGACAATCATTAGCTCAAAGTGTTTTGACTGGAGTGTGAGGTTTCTGTAGTATTTTTTCTCTTGTGTTCGAGTCCTAGAAAAGAATTATTTTTTTTTTAATTTTTATCTTTCCCATAGCGTCATTGTTATGGAGTGTGTGTGTTTCCTAGGTGATATGGAAAGGGGAGTATTTATTGTTATTTGTAGAGAGAGAGAGAGAGAGAGAGAGAGAGAGCATTAATTTGATGTTAGTCTTGTAGAATGATGCCAGATGAGCGTATCTGTCAGAAGCTGTGTTAAGTACGCCAGACGACTTCAGAATGCCAGAGTGTAAGGAGTTCTCAAGAAACCTTTCAGGCATTGCGATCTGTCGGGAAGATGATGTTAAGGTCATTTGTTTCTCTGGCCCACTGATAACGAGGGTGTCATGTGGCCAGCACAACGACCAGCCGTATTTACTTTTCCACAACTAATGTCAGGTACCCATTAGAGCTTGGTGGACTCAGATGCCCCCCTAAGGATCCCGAAGTTAAAAATCTCAGTCTTTACTAGGATTCGAACCCGAACTTTTCCCATAGCCTCAGTTTTTTTTTCTTTAGTTGGCATCACATTCTTTTTAACGACCTTTTGATTGTATTGTAAGAGTTCCGAAGTCTGTCGTGTAAATAACTTCTGAGACTTTTGTTGGGAAGCTGATCACTTGGGGGTTCTCAATGAGCTTGAACTTTGGGAGTTCAGGGGCTAAAGTTCAAGCAATTTATTTATGGGTGTATTGTTTGCTCATTGCTTTATATTGGCTTACAGTAAGAACTTCTTTTATCTTAACCAACCCCGTTCATGGGTCGACAGTTTCACTACCTCGCGCCGTCTCTGTCTCGGTCTTGTGCTCCTTATTGCTATGCTTCAAAGGGTTGGGTAGGTTCACTTCTCGAGGTCTTCCAATAAATTCAAAATCAGAATAATACGCGGCATTTTATTTTACATTTAAATCCAAGTCCTTTTTATAATGTGTTGACCTACGATTCATTCTTACTTTAATTAAAAATATCCCAAATTCGTTAGACATTTCTGTGTGCTATTATTTATCAATATAGTTTGGAATGTAGAAAACCTATCATATTAGGGTCTTAGGTTAAAAAAAAATGTTTGTGATATCAAATTGGTAAGTGTTTGCTTGCATAAAAAAATGAAATAGGCCTTTTTTGAAATGTAAACTGTATATCTGATTGGTAAGATATGCCTGTCCTAAATGATTTTATCTTCATTGTAATCAAGTCGTCTGGTTGAACGTTTTTAGTGGGTTATCGTTCACGCCCACCCCATTATCAAAGATGTTTGGATTTTCATTGTGTTGGGGATACGTGCAATCGGTGGTTAAAGGTGAACGCAAATACAAGTGATCAGAATTACTTATTGGTTTCATAGTGTGGGGATTGCGATATGTGATTAAAGGTTAATTCAGAAGTTAACAGAAATATATTTGGTTGCGCAGTGTGGGGATAGCAATATATGATTAAAGGTTATTTCAGAAGTTATCAGAAATATATTTGCTTTCTAGTGTGGGGATAGCAATATATGATTGAAGGTTAATTCAGAAGTATCAGAATTATATTTGGATCCGTAGTGTGGGGATAGCAATATATGGTTAAAGGTTAATTCAGAACTATCAGAATTATATTTGGTTCCGTAGTGTGGGGATAGCAATATGCGATTAAAAGAAGCCTTAATAATTATCGTAAAAAGACGATATCAAAGCATTTTGTTTTCTTTGGACGAAATTTCGACCCTGACTGACAAAAACTAGATCTGTTAGTTCTTGTTTTAAAAAATACGATGCTTATTATAACAGAAATATAACCCTTGCAAAAGTATATGAGATATTTATTCAATCATGGTGGTGGGGAAGGGGGGATACGACTGTAGTTTCTATGTTTTATTTTAATTCAATCATAAGTTAATGTCGCATTTTTGTTAAAAATTAGAATATCTTCAATTTTGTGAAGTTTGAACATCACAAGTGATTTTAATATAGGGTTAATATGGCTATAATTTGGTGCGAATTATTTCACATATACTAGTCTCAAATGTTAGAACTTTTTGTTTGTTAGAAGATTATATGTTTGAAAAATATGTATATGCAAGTGTTGATTATGTCACTCTACATTTTTTAATCATCATCTAAACATAAACTTTGTTTAATTTACGAATAATATAACCCTTTAGATCTAAATGAAAAAAAAATGTCTTTAGATTTACATTTTAAAATTTTTAACCGTAGACAATCCAATAAATTAAAAAGAAAATACTTTTTTTTTCCTGCTGTATACTAGTATCTATAGCCTGGGACAATGACAAGGGAGTCAACCAAAAAAAAAGAGTTATCTTTCATACTTGTTGAGATAAGTCCTCCGAGGGCTTGAATGTTACAAACTTGGTCTGTATACGTCACAATGGGGAGGGGGGAGACAAGCACCGTATCTGTTAGCACACACACAAACACATATGCACACACTTACTCTAGATACCGGGGTCACTTTTGGTGTAAACGAGTTAAGACATATAATGGTACATATGTGTCCTATGTCCTAAGTATCACTTGAGGATACGGACCTTCCACGACGCCCCCATGCTGCGCAGTGGTGAGATCCTCGGATCCTCCATATGTGACGCCCTACTATCGTTGGGTTTGGTTACAACACATTTACCCACACGTGGTCTATTTCCTTTTTAACAAAGCTTATATCAACTCACTCTGTCTGTTTGTCTGCCTGTCTGTTTGTCTGTCTGTCTGGTTGTCTGTCTGTCTGGTACAAATCTAGTGCACGTTATTTCTCCCACTTTTCATTCTCGGATCAAGTTGAAACTTTGCAGAATTTTTCTTGTCGATAACACACGAATCAATTAAAAAAATAACCCATTGATTCATTAATTAGTGGTAATTAATTTTATTAGATTTTTAGAAAAGGGAGTTAAATCTACAATATTATGATCTGTGCAGTAATTTGCGGTTATTCTACTATATAAGCTTTTGTTGTTTATTTTAAGTTTTTTTTTTTCAAATTGTTGCAATAAAAAGATGACCATTATACCGCGACTTGTAAAAAAATGCTTTAGTTTAATAGTCTTGCTAGAGACGGTTTAACATTTCATAATGGCTAGGATCCATCTCAATGCACCCACGGCACAATGAGACTCTCTATCATGTTTTTTTTTATAGATTTCACTAGCACACTATTTTACACTAGTTGAAAGAATAGTGCGTTACTGGTGTACATGTGTCGGTTGATATCTAATGTGTACTCATTGTAAGCCTGGGATGTGTGGTGAGAGAGGAGTGGGAGCAAAGAGGTATTCTCTTTAGGTGGACGTGGAGGAAGTCATTTAGGTGCAACTGGTTTATTGGTGAGTATGTTTACCCCGGGGGGGGGAGGGGTAAATCCTTCAATTACTGAATCATTTTTCTTTCACCAGTAAATAAGCAAAATATAAAAAATACTATTTTATAAGAAAGCTTATCTAAGATGAAGAACCGCAAAATCATTGCCATATATCTCAGTACTCCAGGATTTATCTCCCATTTTTCTATATAAAACAAAATTAATTAATTACTACTAATTAATTAACTGATTGGTTAATTGTTGTTTTTTTTATTCTTTCATGAATTGTCATTCACTATGAATGATTTTGCAAAATTTCAACTTGATCTGAATATGAAAACTGGTAGAAAAAAAGGTGTACAAAATTTATACCAGACAGACGGAAGGAGTGAGTTAAAATAAGTTTTGTAAAAATCTAAAATCGATTGTTTATTTAATGGTAGTCGACACATTTCGGCATTTAAAGTCGAACATAACAAAGGTTGCAAACTTGTCTCAGTCTTGCATCCTTCAGTATGAACACATTCTTGGAAAAGTGTTGGAGCAACATCAGCATCCCAATGGCATCGACTTTGTAGCTGAGAATAGAGTTATTTGTTGGGTGAATGCTGTGATCTGTTGAAGTTAGGGTTATTTGTAGGGTGAATGCTGTGATTTGTTGAAGTTAGGGTTATTTGTAGGGTGAATGCTGTGATCTGTTGAAGTTAGGGTTAGTGTCCAAGAAGGAAATAAATGAGTATATCGCCCTACAAGTCTTGACTTTGGTAGGCATACAGCAGAAGCTTCACAATGCCACCAAGAGTCCGAAAATGGGCATTCTGCTTTCTAGACTGCTAGTGCTGTCCTCTTTTTATCTCCCTTCATGACTTGTATTGCTTAAGGAATGTAAGTGGGGTCTTAAAAATCAAATTGTGAACAATTAGAGTGGATTACTGTAATGAACTACTAGCGAGAAGCAAGCCAACATTTCATTGTGTCTCACAACACTTGGCCATATCTCGTACAGCATGTGCCCTAGTGTGTCTTGCATAGCGTCTGTCCATGTGTCACGTGAAGCTTGTAGTTTTATATATTTTACAAAACGTGTGTCTATGTGTCTCACAAAACATGTGTCTATCTATGTGTCTCACAAAACATGTGTCTATCTATGTGTCTCACAAAACATGTGTCTATCTATGTGTCTCACAAAACATGTGTCTATCTATGTGTCTCACAAAACATGTGTCTATCTATGTGTCTAACAAAACATGTGTCTATGTGTCTCACAAAACATGTGTCTATGTGTCTCACAAAACATGTGTCTATGTGTCTCACAAAACATGTGTCTATGTATCTCACAAAACTTGTGTCTATGTGTCTCACAAAACATGTGTATATGTGTCTCACAAAACATGTGTCTATGTGTCTCACAAAACATGTGTCTATGTGTCTCACAAAACATGTGTCTATGTGTCTCACAAAACTTGTGTCTATCTATGTGTCTCACAAAACATGTGTCTATGTGTCTCACAAAATTTGTGTCTATGTGTCTCACAAAACATGTGTCTGTGTGTTTTACAAAACATGTGTCTATGTGGCTCACAAAACTTGTGTCTATGTGGCTCACAATACTTGTGTCTATGTGTCTCACAAAACATGTGTCTATGTGTCTCACAAAACATGTGTCTATGTGGCTCACAAAACATATGTCTATGTGTCTCAAAAAACTTGTGTCTATCTATGTGTCTCACAAAACATGTGTCTATGTGTCTTACAAAACTTGTGTCTATGTGTCTCACAAATCTTGTGTCTATGTGTCTCATAAATCTTGTGTCTATGTGTCTCACAAAACTTGTGTCTATGTGTCTCACAAAACTTGTGTCTATGTGTCTCACAAATCTTGTGTCTATGTGTCTCACAAATCTTGTGTCTATGTGTCTCACAAATATTGTGTCTATGTGTCTCACAAATCTTGTGTCTATGTGTGTCACAAAACTTATGTCTATGTGTCTCACAAAACCTTGTGTCTATGTGGCTCACAAAACTTATGTCTATGTGTGTCACAAATCTTGTGTCTATGTGTCTCGCAAAACCTTGTGTCTATGTGGCTCACAAAACTTATGTCTGTGGTTGTTCCTACTCCATTTTTTTAAAATAAATTTTAATGTATAATTTTAAGACTACTGAGCTCATATCCCCCCCCCTTTTTTCCCACTCTCTCTTTCCCTGTCTCTCTTTCTCTGTCTTTTTCTCTCTCTCCATCTCTCCAACTTTTATTTTCTACTGACTTGACAAAAATTCTTTTTTTTTTTTTGGGGGGGGGGGGTGAGGTTGCCGACGCTGAAAGTCATTCATCAGACTGAGCCACCTTAAAAGATTGATCCCTCCGTTATGTTTGACAGTGCCAGATTCATCTTCTAGTTCTGTTTAGCAGCCACAGTTGTTTCTTTTCGAGGTCTGCTGACAAACAAGGTAGTCCCATTCCCGGCAGTCCATAGAAAACATGGATCAGATGGGTTTCACGTGTGATACATTCGTGCTGTCAACGAATAATTTGAGGCAATAGGTCACACAGATTTATTTATGTTGGTCTAGCTAGATCTATTATAAGCTTAATTACATGACTGATCCAAACTGGTTGATACAATTACACTTTGTCTAAGTTTCTTTTTAAAGTATTTTTAAATTTTTTCCTGTAAATACTAGGGTAAATAAACCCAACAAAATCAGACTAGGATTTAAGCCACAACGATCTTCAACTTCAGTCTTCGTTGTCGTTGTTTTTAAAGCCAAGCAAGCGCCCAGAAAGCTGTACAGAACATATTGCTACTAAACATTTGTTTAGTGTTGCCAGTGTGTTATGTTTTTACAAAGCTTGTATCAACTCTCTCTGTCTGTCTGTCTGGTAAAAAGTGGTTACACGATATTTCCCTCACACCCATTTGTGTATCAGGTTGAAACTTCCTACAATTATTCATTGCCATAGACAAGACACGAATCAATAAAAATAAAGTAATCAATTAGTCAATTAATTACAATTAATTATTTTTTATATCAACAAGGGAAACTAATACTACAGTATTCACAGATATGGCTAAATTTGTTGGGCTTAGTCCCCGTAAATAATTGTTAGCGCTATTTCTCCCTCACGCAGTTCTCCGATCAAGTGGATGCTTCAAACACGTATTTATTGCACTCATCAAAATTAACATCAATTTAAAAAAAACAAAAAACAATTAGTCAATTAATTATTGGTAATCAATTAATTTAATTGATATCGAATAAGGGAAATAACATGTACATTATTGATATATATATAGTTTTAAGGGCGGATTTCTTCCCCTTTAGATAAGCTTTTTTAAAAATTATTTTTTTTTCTTCTTTTTTTTTTTTTCTACGCCAATAGTTCGTTCCGTGTTCCTTTATTTGTATTTCTCTACATGGCACGTGACCAACACGTGACGTAAACTGTTCCACGTGCATGCAACTCTTCCCCCCAGGGCCTAACTCTGGCCTTTCACAGCTCGTAAGCTGGCGAACACATTTTTGGCGGTAGTGCGGCCCATGAAGTAAGTGTCAAAAAGTTGTATGGCCCACTTGCCGGAAAGGGTTGAGCATCACTTTTCTAAGATAACTCGAGAAAACTGCTGTTTTGCAACACTTTAGTTTGGCTTATAAACCGTAGTAGTGGAGAGAAAGAGCCATTGCGGGATTTACCTGTAGGCAACATAAGTTATAGCTTAGGTCCCCCCCCCCCTTTTTTTTTCCTGCTTCCCCCCCCACACACACACACCAAAAATGGTTTTTCAGGGATATTTTCAATCGTTTTGAAGAAAGAGCAAAGGGAAAAATTGCCTTTCAAAAAGGGGGGGGGGGGCATATCTCTAATAGCTTAGGGCCTTATGAAGTCTAAATCCAGCATTGGAAAGAGAAGACCTAACTGAGAAATACTTGTATATCTTTTTGAAGTACCGTAGGAATCTCATTCCGCAATGCTTACTGGACGGGAATTCCCGAGACGATAGAATTCTTTGAATCTGTTAGATATCATTGCCCGTTATTTCTGTCACACCCATTCTCGGATCAAGTTGAAACTCTACACAATTATTTGTAGCATCGAACAAAACATTGCATCAATCCAAAAAAATTATCTATTAGTTATTTGATAATTGGTAATTCATAATTTTGTTTGGTATCGAACAAGGGAAATAAATGATACTTTTTGAGAGATGTAATTCCCCTTATTACGTTTTGTACACGTTTTTTCTAAATTTTTCGCATTCACGGATCAAAGTTTGGAATAATTATTTATCGTCGATGACAATACACGAATCAATCGAAAAAAATGCCAACTAGTAAATCAATACACGAATCAATCAAAAAATTAGCCAACTAGTTAATCAATTAGTGGTAATTAATTAATTTTGTTTTATATAACAAAAGGGAGCTTATTCACGCAGTATTGAGATATATACCAATGATTTTTGCGGTTCTTCTCCTTGGATAAGCTTTTTGTTTTATAATTTGGGTGCCATTTCGTCTCGGCCGTCTTGTGACACGTCAGAGTGTCCGAGTCCTAAAAATATAACCTATAAATTCAATTTAGACCTAGATTCCAGACGTCTCTTTACCTCCTGTTTGTGCTCTTGTAGCATGCTAATATATGTCTAAAGTTGTCATTGGCATACATTCTCAGCATGTTTAGTAGATGACGTCTTAGTTAGGAAGGAAATACCTCCTGTATAAGGTGTCTATGTTCACGACTGAATCACGCCATCAGCCAGCGATGAATCACTTGTCTCTAGCCATATGATTTCTCTCTAAGGTTTGAGCTACAAAGTAATTCGGGTAATAGTGTAGATAAGTCGTTTCTCGGGTAGATCAAAAATTATCTACGCGTCATTAGTCTTTAGGCTAATGTGATTCGCGGTGGCCACGGGTTAGCTCCCCTGTTGCTAATCGGGGGGAGTGGAAAAGAAGGAGGATGTGATTAATCATAATTTCAGCTTTGGGGGGGGGGAGTAGCCGTGTCGAAGGTGCCGGTGTAGCAGGGTGGAAAGGGGGGGGGGGAACAACTCATCGGCGGATCTACCTTCTGCTGTCATGATGGATGTAATTGTTTGTTTGTTTCCCACCCTACCTACCTGGCCCATCGCTGACAACTGGGTGAGGGTATGAAGGGAGAAAGGTGGGTGGGAACTTTGGGGTGAGCACTTGATGGCGCTAAGTCTTAGTTTGAACTTAGTAAAGATCATCTTTTTGTGTGTGTTGGGGGGGGGGGGCATTTTGTTTGACGGATATACATGTAGTAATCGCGTACCCATAAAATGTTGACTAGACTGGATTTAGGAGAAGGGGTGGGGCTGGGAGCAGCAATGGGTAAATCAAATGAAATATAGTAGAATTGAAAGAAAGAAATGCGATAAATAAAGGAAGAAAGGAACCAAACAAAAAAAAACTATTAAAAAAAAACTTTAAAAAATCAAAACACCAAAAGCTTATATAATGGAAAGAACCGTACATTTACCGCAATATGTCTCAATATTTCACTTATCCCTTAGTCTGTTGGACCAGGTTTGTAGAGGCTCAGTGCCTGACTGGTAAAGAGTCCCGGGTTCGAATCCTCGTGTAGACTGGGATTTTCACTTTCGGGATCTTTATGACGCCTCTGAGTCCACCCAGCTCTAATGGATACTCCACAATATTAAGGGAAAAGTAAAGGCGGTTGGTCTTTGTGCTGGCCACATGACACCCTCGTTAACCGTGGGCCACGGAAACAGTTGACCTTTACATCTTGTGCCCCATAAATCACAAGGTCTGAAAGGGGAACTTCACTTACTTTTACACGATTTGTCGACCTATCTTCTCTCCGTCGTTTGCCCTGGATAGAACCTCATTCAATGGCAGGCCCGTTCATTCTTTTATGTTCTCCTCCCATCGGCTTTCTCTGTCTGTCTCTTCTTCTTTTTCCTGGTACTGTTCCCCGAAGGAAGGTCTTTGCAAGCCCCGAAGACCTTATAATTTGGCCATAGAGTTTTAATTTGCGTTTTTTTTTTTTTTTTTTACAATAGTTATGTTAGCGTAGTGTAAAAATTTTAAGAGACTAGTCTCATCGTGTCATTCATGTGTATGGAAAACTACATATGTCGCTAGCTATGAAACCTGATGAAACCAATTCCTCTTCTCAGCTTGCACATTCCTAGTCTAGTTTTCGAGAACGTCTGTTACGATTTTCAAACTTTGACCGTTATAATTTTTTGAAGCATAACAGTCTAATAATTAAATGTTGCATGGAGGTCTAGACAATGGTTATCTTGAACACACCTATGTCGGCGGGTATTCCCGCATGTCGTCATTTAAAGAGTGAAATGAATAGACGTTTTGGAACATTTGCGCACCGTTTCCTAAGTCTAGAATACTCTAGATCATATCTGGATTTATAGGCCTATCACCACACTAGTATCTGTTTATAAAAATCACCATATTAAGAGCAAAGTAATCGCTCTTACAAAAGGTCGTCAGCTTCATAAAGGAGATATTGTCTTTAAAAAACAACAACTTTTGAAATATATATTTTAGTTTATTTCTATTCAATTCACTAAGTTATTAGGTACCAATTATCTCCTGTCAACATTTATGTGTATTACATTACTTGTTGACTCAATAGTTTTAAAGTTTAACAAAAAAATTATAAAAGATCTATATTCTATTCGTGCTGGTCGCTCCTCCCTTTAGTAAACCAATAAGAACTATTAGATTAATTCCAGAAATGGGCTGGCGGTATGTGTCATGAGTCCAATATCTCCAATAAATCCACTCCTCACCTTTTTTGTGACCTCACCTTTCTGTGACCTCACCTCACCCACCATCACAGCATGTCACCCCCAGCCTAGCATCCTCTCACCCCCCCTCCTTCCCGCCTCTTCCTCGCGCCGTCTGGAACATTATGTCTCGTCCAAAAATAGTCGCTCTATCGGCGGCAAAGGCTATAATAAAGCAGCAGAACTCGAGGGTAAATGATTTTTTTATTTTGGTGGTTATCTGCCGCTGTGCAAGTCCAATGTCTCATTCTCTGGTGGATATTTTTGTCGTAGACAATGTAAGAATTGTGTAAATCTATATCTAGATTCTGGTTACAGGTATCCAAGTTATACAGAGTTTAAAAATGTTTTTTAATGAAGTGTCTTAAAAATTGATATATTGGCGATTACATTGTTGTGATAGGTTTGGGGAAAAGGTGGAGGGGGGCTTTCTAAAGGTTATTTATAATTAACATTGTTTTTATAGAACTTATAATTTATTATATATAATATGCTACCAAATCCTCTTTGTGTAACGTAACGACGGACCAACAAGGACCGCCTGCGAGTTTTTAGTAAACGTACCGGGTAGTGTGTTAGTGGAGGCTTCCGAATCAGAAGTCTCGGGTTCGAATCCCGGCGAACTTCTATGAATTTAGTAAACTCTTTAATGAATGGAGCCTACATGCGGAAATACCAGAAGACGTTTTTGTTCAAGAAAAAGACTGTCCAGACCTCTAGCCAAATTTAAAGCATTTTTGTATTAGACTTTGAAAAAAATGGTAACGTTCAAACTAGAGTTTTCTCAGTGTGGCCTATTAGCCAGTAATTCTTTTCCCAAAGATATACATCAACTGCCATTTCTGTTAGAGCCGTTTTCGAGGTTTGCATTAATGTATTTGCCCATGAATTTACAAGCTGAATAGGGTACAAATGAAATGACTATGAAATGAATAATGTGACTAAATCGATCATTATTGGGGGGGGGGGTAGAACACTGTACATTCTTTACAAAACATAACAGTTTATGCTTTAACATTCACCCAAAAGTCAGACATTTTATTTCCTATTAATAATCAAACTCCCCACAGAGCGACTGGGGGGGAAGTCATAAATTTGAAGGGCAATAACTCTGGGTAGTGGTTCTGAAATAATGTTTACTGCCTGCCCAATCAAGAGTAAGAGGCTAAGGATTTCTATTTTGTAATTTAAGTTACAGTGGCGATAGCGACCATTATCAATAGCAGCTATTATGACAAGATACTCTCAACACTGTGAGATTCTATTTTATAAACACTTAATCTTGTTATAAAAACATGTTACTACAATATTAACAATTTATGTTCATATTTATTCCAAGAATATCCTATTCTCTCTCGGCCATCATGCGCACTCAATACATGCATTCGCACCGCTTTCTTTCACACCATGCTGCGCTTCGAACCTGACAGCGGCCATTGCTTTTATGCTGTCCGTCTGTTCGTCCGTATGTCTGTCTCGTTTAGACCTCAAAAGCTTAAAGCACTATTCAAAATCCGATTTTGCCATAGCATGATGTATGGCGCTTTAAATAGTTGCAATGAAACAACTTTAGGTCTTGTCTTTCATGGTTATAAAACTATATTGTGATGAAGAGGGCGAAATACAAAGGGGAAGTCATCAAAGTAGTTGCAAAGTCAACATTTGGGTCTTGTCTTACATATAACACTATATTGTGATCAAGGGAAGTAATAGAAAGGGAAGTAAATCTAACTGTTTTGTTCTTTAATACATATCTGTACATAAGTGTGAATGTCTCAACTTTGCAGTAATTATACATTAATATAACAAAATTTTGTTGGTTTAAAAAAGGTATTTTTTAAAAAGTGTTCCTGCAGACTTTAACAACGTTACACAACTCTGTGAGATATATGAACATGAATATCATTATTAATAAAGCTACAATACAGAATAGAAAATATAACTATGTAAGTAACTTGCTACAATAAAAAAAATACAATACAATTTTGCGTATTCTGATTCTGACTTTTGAGGAAAATATATAAAACGAAATGTGTATTGGAATATTTACTAATTGAAATTAAATAACATAAAATGCAAATTATTTTGGTGATTAATAACAACTTTTCAAACTATAGTTCTGTTGCTTATGATTGTTGAATATAAGGTTTCTTGTTCGCATCTTTAATATATCGGAAATAGAGATAGATTTATATTGTCAACATTTGATATCCTTCCATCATAAAGGTAGGCTACATAGACTCCTGAAAGTATCCGAACCGAAGGGTCCTTATATCATCTACCCTATAGATCGCAAGCTCTGAAAGGGGTGCTTTACTTTACTATAATAATGAGGCGTCCTAATTCACTACTTGCCTTATGGTTATCAATTTCTCTTGGAACCGATGCGCCATTGGATACTGTGCTTCCCAGATATGTAAAATGGTCTACCACGTTGAGGGTTTGTTCATTTACGGTGGTCCTTGGGGCTGAGTATTGGCTGACTTGTGAAACATGGCTTCTAATTTTCCAATGTTTATTTTTAAACCTAAAGAAGTTGCGAATTCGCGAACTCGTGTTCAGTGTGAGCAAGTAAGACGCAATCATTAGCATAGAGAAACTGTGTGACTCATTGCGGTCTGAGCGAAACCTGACGTAGATGACTTCGTGCAGTCTCTATCTCAACTGATTCAGCAGTGCGCCAATGAAGACAGCAAACAGCCCGGCTATACGCCATAGTAGGCTATGTGCTCTCTGATAGTGTGGTTTACTGGCTGGTAGAAGTACATCTGACGTGATATTCATCTTACGTCCAATGCTGGAGGAATGCAGGAAACAGAGCCTCGACCTACGCTGCCTTCATCGATCTCACCAAAGTATTTGACTCAATGAGTAGCGATGGTTTATAGAGGATTATGTCTTATCTCGGATGCTCTCCAAGGTTCCTATCCATTCTCAAGCAGCTTCATGTTTTGGACAAAAAGGCCAAATTAGACACAATGGTGACTTTACTGGTTCCATGTCAATGGTTCGCGCGTCAATTGTTCGCGCGTCAATAGTTCGCGCGTCAATTGTTCGCGTGCTAATTGTTCGTTTGCCAATTGCCTCATACTTTAAATCAATGAAAGATCACTAATTCAGAATAATAAACAAACTTAAACATAAACATAAACATAAAATCACAATGTAAGATACTATATATAGGCCAATATTTTAATTAACATCAGAATGAATATCAATCATAACAGTAAAGTAAACACTCCTCACAATAATTGTCTATCCTTGCTACGACTATGACAGATGAGCCAACTCACGCAAGTCTACCAAGCTTTTCAGCACGTCCAAATCCTTCTACGGCTTGTCGGACACGTTCATTCAAGCGTTGATAGCGACGGTTGATTGGATCCGTGCTACCTGTAACGCCTAACAGGAACTTTGCTTTCTGCTTCTGGATATCAGACTTTCCTAAAAATCCAAATGTTAGGATGACGGCATTGAAAGAGAGACTGTAATCTATAACGAAATCCTTCTATAATGTTTGTAATTCGAGCTATACCACTACTACCGGCTGCAGGTTTAGTCCATATTTCAATAGCAAATAACGGTGGGGCATAATGATCAGCGCGGCCTCTTACACGCCTACCTCTAACTTACGTGTGTTCAAAATAGGTCAATAACTCATCTATGTTTGAACTTGTTTCATCATGTGTTTCTGGTTTACTCTCTGCCGGTATATCAAATGCTTCAATCACATGTTCAGGTGGCACATAGGCCAGTGCTGACAAGCAACGTATAAAGGTTCTGATCTCATCATTACTTTCACATATATATATATATATATATATATATATATATATATATATATATATATATATATATATATATATAGTTCGTCCATCGTAGTTCGATGATGACCACTTTGTCATCGGGGGGGGGGAGGGCTTTGCACTGGGGTTTTATGCCTCCTCGTGTGGCTGGTGAGACCTATGTGAGCCCGGAATGTTCGGCCGCACACTGGGCAGGTTATGTGGGAAAAAGAGTCAACTTTAAAGATGCTACAATTGTTCATTCATACAAGCGAAAAGGAAACCGCCAAATCTGCGACAACCACAGAGGAATATCTCTTCTCTCTATTGCTGGGAAAATCCTTGCACGCATCCTACTAAATCGTCTCATGCAACACATAGAACATGGTCTACTACCAGAAAGCCAGTGCGGCTTCAGAAAAGAGCGTGGAACCATTGACATGATCTTCGCAGCAAGGCAGCTCCAGAAAAAATGCCAAGAACAAAATGCTGACCTGTTCTCAATATATGTCGACTTAACAAAGGCATTCGACACTGTTACTTTCATACATTACCTTTAGTCTAACATCATTAACTTTTCGTTGAACACTCTGGCACACATGAAAATAACAACCTGATACTTCCGCATTTGGATATGCCAACTGAAATGCGTTCATCGCTGCTCTTTCAACGTCAACTAAAATGGTTCTAGGTGCAGCTGTTGGAATGAGAAGAGCCAGCTGTCACAACATCTTTGCATATGTATCAACTGTCAAGTTTATCAATAAACAATACACAGCTGCAGGATTAACACTCTGAGCATAACAGAAATGAATGGTATATAATTGATAAAAAAAGACCTGGAACAACTTTTGGCCTTTGATCATTCTACATAATCATATTTATATATAAAATATTTAATTGGGGATGAAGTGACCGGGGGATGAAATGACCGGGAATGAAGTGACAGGGGATGAAATGACCGGGGATGAACTGACAGGGGATGAAATGACCAGGGGATGAAATGACCGGGGATGAAGTGACAGGGGATGAAATGACCGGGAATGAAGTGACAGGGGATGAAATGACCGGGGATGAAGTGACCGGGGATGAAGTGACCGGGAATGAAATGACCTGGGGATGAAGTGACCGGGAATGAAGTGACAGGGGATGAAATGACCGGGGATGAAGTGACTGGGGATGAAATGACCGGGGATGAAGTGACCAAGCGAACAATTGACCAGATACCGACTTTACTATAATACCATGTATTTGTTAGCTATGTAGAATACTACTAGATCTATTTACAGATCAATATGGATATTAACAACGTATGAAGACCAGAGTTTGACATATGTGCATTTTACAGTTTGAGACTTTTAAACAATCGTATATGACCATAGTCAACAAATTGTATAACTTGTAGGGTAACTGTCTCGTGGTGTACGCATCAGAAATGTGCTGTTACACATTAGCTTCTAGTAGCTTCGAGTTTAGACACAGAAGAGTAAATAATGTAAAGGAAATAGACATAAAACAAAAAGTAGTTCCGCCACTGGTACTTTCGGTTTGAAAAACTCTATGTTTGAAGCTTTATGTTAAGTCACTTTTGTGAATTTATTATTGAATTAGAACTATAAAGTGTATGTATTATTATTTAATAGTCTGTGTTCAATCTTTTCACCGACAAATCGTTCACTAGATAGTAACGTGACTTATCTGTCTGTGAACAATTTATCGTGTTCCCGACACTTGTACAAATTTGTCTTTCTGATCATTTTATTCGGTTAGGTTTTTGTAGTCATATTTTAAGGTTCCGGTTTTTAAAATGTATTATTGCTACCGGTACTTTACTTATTAGCTTTCCTGAATTGTCTCTCTATTTAGTGATTTTACGGATGGTGCTACTCTCGTTAAAGGGAATATTCGTTTGTTTTAAGTTTCATTGCTCTATTTTGTGTCTGTTCTAGTTTCTTTATAACAAAGTTTATATCACTGTCTATCTGGTAAATATTTTGAACGCGTAATTACTGCTAATTAATTATTATTTGATACAAACAAGGGAAATTAATTTTTCAGCATTTATAGATATGATTAAATATGTAGGGTTTTGTCCCATTAGATAAGTGTACACGTTATTTCTCCCACACCCATTCTCTGATCAAGTTGAAACTTTAAAAAATTATTGATTTTATCTAAAAAAAAACATTAATCGATTTAAAAATTAACCAATTAGTCAATTAATTATTAATAATATAACATTTATATTAAAAAATAGCTTCTACATTATTTAGAGACATGGTTGTATATGTGGGGTTCTTCCCCTTAGATAAGGTTTGTTTGTTTGTTTTTCAAAGTATTATTATATTTTGCTTGTGTTTTCTCGAGTTGTTGACGCTTTGGAAAGCACACACGGAAACTTTTAACATTTTTTTTCACAACAGTGATGGACGATCATGTTCTCCACCTCACGGCATCAAAGGCATGACACAGCGCATCATGGGAAGTTCACCCCCCTGCCCATGTCCGAGATGGGGACTAACAGCCCCAGGGGCGGTGCCGGGCTGAGTAGCGCCGCCAAGGACATGGTGACCGCCACCAAGCTGATCAGCCCCTACATCACCCTGAAAACCTTCCTGATCATCATCTTCATCTCGCTCATCATCATCGCCGTGGCCATCCTGGCAGCTGTACTAATTATAACTAGTGAGTACACGATGTTTCCTGTGCCAGGTGTGTGTATAGTGTACAAACTAAAAATAACTTTATTTACAATATAAGGAGAATTATCTGGCAAAGGGATAAAAGACTTTGTTGCTGAACTGAGACATTTTTGTGCAATATATTTCTAATTTTAATTTGTTTTGACATTAAGAAAATGTCTCTGTTCTGTCTCTTGGTCTGTTGGACATATTTTCTGTCAGCTATTTCTGTCTAGTTCTCTTTCTTTTGAAGGCCAGTCCATTCTTCATTATTGATTACAGATCACTTATTTTAAAATCTGGTTCTTTTTTCCGAATGTAGGCCTACTGATCTGTTATGGAGTGTGTGTGTGTGTTTCCAAGGTGACGGTAAGAAGTTAGTGATTGGTTGGTGGCTATTCAGTGAGGATGATGAAATAGGGTCTAGCATAATGCAAATGTGAAAAAGCAGACAATATAGGGACAGGAAAGAGGACAATATAGGGACAGGAAAGAGTAGAGATGTCTTTTGGGTCACCTTACCTTACAAAGGGATACAAGTTTAGTGTATGTTATTAGATTCCTAGATCAGGTTGGATCACTTTTTAACTAGACTAGGTCAATAAGTCTCCAGATTGAGTCTGTGGAGGTTTTTCTCAAATATCAATGTCCACCCAGCTATCTAAATAGTACCAGACATACAAAAGACTAAAGGTGATTGGTCTTTGTAATGGCCACATCACATGTCCATGTAATTGGCTGGTGAGTTCTAAAGCATGGTCCCACACACCTTTAGACCTGGTGCTTTCATTTAAAATTCTTACCTGGACTTCTGTTTAAGCTATGCAATGTTCATTGCACCAAAAAAAGATACAAACAAACAGTGATAATACACACATGTTGCCTTATTTATATTACTTCCGATTCAGTGTAAGAAAAGAAACAAAATTAGAGATTTCTGTAGAGCACAGTGCTTGACTGCAGAGTCATAGATCTCTGGTTTAAATCTTTTGTTTGAAGTCTTTTTGTGATTTTACTAAGTATTTGAGACATTTTTTATTACAGTTATTGTTGTCAGTCTTGAAGAGCTTTATATTGTACTTACATTATATACATCAGTTTATCTTAGTGTAAAGATGTCATTATGGCACCATTGAAATGTTGACAGTAGTTTACATTTCAAGTACATGTAGGTCTGATATATATTAACTCAGAAATTTCATTAAATTGTTGGCAGAAAGAACTATATAAAATTTCCTAAATATAAATATTTATCCACTCAAGAGTTTGACTAAAATTTTATCTCTATGTAAATGTCACAAGTTCTTATCATTGCATTTAGACATGACATCAGAAGCCAGTGAACCATCATTTGTCAACGCTTCGGAGAGAACAGAGTCTCCTTTATCTTCTACTACTACTCCTTTCATTTTGTCCTCCTCATCCTCCTCGACAACATCCAGAACTACAGCATCAACAAAGTTGACCACAACTACAGTAACAACTTCAACAACAAGCACAACATCATCTTCCACAGCAACCACCACCACCACCACTACAACATCTTATCGTCCTCGTAAGTAGATGTAGCTAGATTTTGGTATTGCAACACAAATTGGGATTAAACTCCTCCTTTAACTTTCTTTGTTCCCCTTTCTGACCTTGCGATCTGTAGGGCAGGTGATGTTAAGGTCATCTGTTTCTTGAACTTTAAGAAAGATATAAACTTGCAATCTATTATGGAGCAAGCAGACAAGAAATTCTGAACAATGGCAGCATTACTTAATGGCTGTTGAAAGGTGGAAATAATGGGGAATATATTTGGGCAGAGGATGCCTGGTGGCTGAGTGGTTAAGCCCTTGGCTTCCAAACCTGGGGTTCTAGATTCGAATCTCTGTAAGGACTGGGATTTTGAATTTCTAAATTTGTAGGGCACCCCTGAGTCCCCCCAACTCTAATGGGTACCTGACTTTAGTTGGAGAAAATAAAAGCAGTTGATTATTGTGCTGGCCATATGACACCCTGCTTGTTAACAAAGAAACAGGTGAACTTAACATCATCTTCCCTATAGATCACAAGGTCTGAAACGGGAACTTTTCTTTTTTTTTTTTATTTAGGCAGAGCAATACTAATTTTATAAGGATATATTGTAGACTAATTCCACTTAGTAATAGCTTGCTTAGAATCCCAGGTTAGTTCCCTAATAAAAATCATGATTGGCTGTATGTCTTAATCCACCAATCTCTAGAAGGGTGACATTATAGTGGTATAAATTATAGATGTTTTAAGAGACCTGATAATAGTGCTTCCACTTGGAGCTATTGAAAGCTAAACCCCTGATGAGTTTTGCTTTAGTGCCATTCACAATCTTATCTCAAAGCTGAAAAACTGACTATTGTTTTGTTTATTAGAATAAAGGAAAATATATACAAGTTTTCCTTTGGGTCAAGTTAAGTTGTCACAAAAAGCCCTTCTCTTGAGCTTGTAAAAAATAAAAAAAGACAAATAACATAATTGTCTATTGAACCTTTATTTATGTAATGCTACACTAAATGAACACAGATCTATCTCAGTCAACTCTAAACCTAAAAATGAAACAGTCATTACCAATCATCACACTATAGATCTATACAACCTTAAAAATAATTGTACATGCTTGTCCATAACATTAAAGAAGATTACCCATCACAAAGGGGAGTTTGCAATTAAGACAGTCAAAATAAATACTTATCACTCTTAATATTAATAGCAGGAGATGTAGAGTTAAACCCAGGACCTAGATCTATTGACATAAATGATCTACCAAATTGCATTAGTTCAGGAACAAAAGTCAAATTATTTGCAGATGATTGCATTATATAGAACAATAAAAAAATATATAAGATAAGAAATTTTACAAAAAGAATTAGAAGAATTACAGAAATGAGAATCAAATTGGAGTATGTCTTATCACCCAGAAAAATGCCAGTTATTAAGAGTAACAGAAAAACTAAAACAAATAAAAACTACTTACTTTATTCATGGTAAACCATTCATACAGACAAAAAAACTCAAAATATCTAGGTGTAATAATAAATTAAAGTTAATATGGAATCCCCATATTGTTGAAATTCTTTAAAAAATCAAGCAAAACTTTAGGGTTTATTAAAAGAATTTTTAACAAATTAAACAAGAATGTAAAACTAAAATGCTTTAGTTTGGCCAATAATGGTATATGCAACTAGAACAAATACCAAATAGAGCAGTGAGATTCCTAACAAATGAATATTCCAATTTGATTAGAGTAACACCATTAGTAAAATCACTAAACTTAGAGACACTTCAGGACAGAAGAATAAAAAGTAAAGTAGCTATAATACATAAAACACTAAACCAAAACAAAACAAAACCTAATGAAATACTTAGAAAGACACAAAGATAGAGGCACATTTCTTAGTTGTACAAGTACACCTTCTTTCCTAGTGCCATTAGAGAATGGAATGAGTTGCCTAAATCAGCCAGGAAAACCAAGGACTTTGCAGAGCTTAAGTCATTGATTAACATGCTCGACTAGATTGACACATGAAATGCGTAGAATGTAATTATCTTCTTTTTTGAAGTAACGTCTGTAATATGTAAGATAATATAAATGATAGTTAACAATTTAGTTTTGCCTGGATGTAAATCCACTGGGAAACATACTGAAACACACACTGTGTTACCACTGTTATTTCAGCTTGTAAGTCTGGAGAATATCAATGTGCCAACTACCAGTGTGTTGATCATTCCAAACTATGTGACGGCTACCCAGATTGTGAGGATGGAACAGATGAAAGTTTATTTTGTAGTAAGCCACATCCCTTATTTTTTTTACAAAGCTTATATCAGCTCACTCTGTCTGTTTGTCTGGTGCAAATCTTGTACACATTATTTCTACCACTTCCTATTATCAAGTTGAAACTTTGCTCAATTATTTATTGTCAAAGACAATTTGTGAATTAATAAAAAAATTAACCAAATAATAAATTAATTAGTGCTAATATTGTTTTTAAATAGAAAAAGAAGATACATCTTGCAATTTTGAGAGATATGGAAGTAATTGTGAAGTTTTTTGTTTCCTTATATAAGTATTTTTGATATTGATCTTGTTTCGTTTTTTTTATAAAGTATTTTACTATTAATGAAATAAAATATAAATTTTATAAATAAGATGATAGAATTATAAAAAGAAATGATTGAATTCAACATATGTTGTGACAAAATGTTAAAATACTAGGAATAGGCGGTAAATAATAATAATAATCTTTATTATCCGTAAGGAAATTTGTCTTACAATTTGTGCATTACACCAAACAAAAAACATTATAACTATAAGAAACCAAAGTGTACATTCACACCAGACTCACTCATAATTTACATGTGACAAAGTTTATACCAGATTGTTCTTATTTAATGATTTGATTGCCAGGGGAACAAAAGAGTGTTTGTGTCTGTTTATCTTTGCTATCGGTGTCTTGTATCTCTTTTGTGATGGTAAAATCACAAAGTCCTGACACAAAGGGTGATTCTTTATTTCGAGGATCTTGTTAGCTTTTTTATAGATGTTTGTCTCAAACAACAGCCCAAATGGGGTTTGTTTTTTGCCAATGATTTTGCCAGCAGCATTTAGGATTCTATTAAGTTTATTTTTATTTTTAATGCTCAGATTGCCATACCAGGCAGTGATATTGAAACTTAAAATATTGCAGATGTGAGCGTGATAAAACATAGCCAAGGCCTTTTCGCTAACATTAAACGAGGACAGTTTTCTTAGTAGTCGTAATCTTTGCTGCCCTTTTTTGCTGATATAATCAGTATTTGCAGTAAAATTTAGTTTATTGTCTAGGATAGTACCAAGGTATTTAAAGGTTTGCACAATTTCAATAGTCTCTCCAGCTACAGAAGCAATATCATTTCCCTTCTTGTCCCTACGAAAATCGATTATCATTTCTTTGGTTTTTTTTACATTTAATAATAAAAAATTATCTTTACAGTATTCCTCAATGTGTTCTAGTTCTTTGAAATACTATATAAAAAAATTAGGTGGTTGATTTTACACTTTTGTTTTGTTTTTTTTTTATTTAATTTGAAATGTGATTAGGAATTTAAAGCATCCCATTTAAATTAGAGTCTGTCCTTTTTATTGCCTACAAAAAAATCTCTAAATATGTGCCTTAATTTAATATAAATAATCTAAAAAAAAAAATAACAAAAGTGATCTTTCAAAGTAGTAGTGTGGTTAGTGGCTTTTTTGTTCTTAATGAAATACAAATTATAATATTATTTTTATGTCTAAAAAAAAATCCTAGAAATTACTTTAAAATTGAGTTGTTTTGTTTCTATAACATTTCAATTTTTCTAAGAAACATTGAAATAAAAAAAACCCAACTAATCCTAAGTTCAATGGAAAGGCTTTTTTTTTTTTAAATTGATATGATTATGCACAATCTTAATTATACAAAAATTAGTTTCCCCTGTTTTAGTATTTTAGCACCAACTGAGGAATCATTTTATCCCTTTTTTAATTTCACACTTTCAGATTGCACTGCTGAGCAGTTCAGGTGTTCCAATGGACAGTGTATCCCAAAATCCTCTGTTTGTGACAAATATTTTGATTGTTTGACTTATGAGGACGAAGCCAACTGTCCAGGTATGTTTTGCAGGCCTAAATTTTTGTTGCCTGATTTTTTTTGTCACTCTGTACTAGCTCTGCTCTGCCATGTTATCTTGCCTAGGTCAAAATTGCTATATATCTATATCTTATCTTTAGTTGTTGTGTTGTTTTTTTTTTCAGATTTATTTATTTAATAAAAACCTTTGAAAGGGGAAATACATTTATTAATTTTCTGTGGTCTGTTCCGTCCTACTTAGATTGGAAAATCTAGAAAAGATATAAAAAATCCAATATCATGATATTTAAGATCTTAAAAAGTTCTGGTGCTATGGTTACTTTTATCTTCTGAAAGTGAACTGTTTTGTTTGTAAATTAAATATGCATGCAATTTTTTTCCTAAAAATATACTTTTAATATTATTATACTTTAGTGGAGGTTATTTTTTTGCAATACATCACAGGCTTCCTCATTGCCTTGACTTCAGTAATAGATATGAGCAATGCTGTAGAAAACATTTGCAATGAAGGTCACAATCCAAAAATGAATTGGAGAAAAACCAACAGAAATGTTCTGAAAGAATTGAATTAATAGATTTAATGAGCACACAGAAAATTCAAAGTTTCAATACCCAATATAATTCAATTTCTAATAAATTTAATATCATGCTTGAAACTTTGGGACAAGCATACATAGTGTACTGGTACATAACCAACCAATTTATAAATAAAAAATGCTGAAGTCCCCAGAAATAGAATTTAAGTCAAAATAGGACCTTATAAATTTGCATTTCCTTATGTAATAGTTAGTTTACTTTTTAAATTTTATCAAGTGTAATTATCTAAGTAAATATTTTAAAGTAATAATATTTCATCTACATTTGGAAAAAAGTCATTTAGCTGGCCACATGACACCCTTGTTAACCAAGGACCACAGAAACAGATGACCTTTACACCATCTGCCCCACAGATTGTATGGTCTGAGAAGAGTACTTTACTTTTTTTTTTTTACTTACATTTGGAAATAAATACTTTTTCTTTTTCTCCAGATTGTGCTGGTTTCAGATGTAAGTCTAACAATGTGTGTTTGTGGGATAGCAATGAAAAACGTTGTGATGCTGTCTATGATTGTGATGATTTCAGTGATGAAATCAATTGCAGTAAGTCAAACAAAGCAAAGCTTTTGTATACCATTCCATTATTAAACTGACACAAAATTTAAAGAAGTAAATGGATGAATAGACGGTCTTGTACAGAGATCTTCAGATTCCGTAAAGACAACTGCCACCCAGTCCACCACAAATATGCCACATTGTCTCTAAGTGGGTGACTTCTGTCCAATAATATAGAATACCTTACTCTGTCAGATGATGGAGACACGGTGGTTGAGTGGTAAAGCACTTAGCTTATCAAACCTGGGGTCCCGGGTTTGAATCCTGTTGAAGACTGGGATTTTTAATTCCAGGATCCTCTGAGTCCACCCAGCTCTTATGGGTACCTGACATAAGTTGGATAAAGGTAAAGGCCATGGGTCATTGTGTTGGCCACATGACACCCTTGCTAACTGTGGGCCATAGAAACAGATGACCAAAAGATTGCAAGGTCTGAAAGGGGAACTTTACTACTACTGTAGTAGTGCTGCTTGTTGACTGAGGGATGTGAGAAAAAAATCAAGACGTATGTGTGTTGTGGCGAGACCATTCATTATAGAAGGCCTCAACACTGACCTGCAATGTCACAACCTGTGGGCAGTTTAAACCAATAGCTCTGTAACAATTGGTCTTTTTAATAGGATGCACTCAGTAATCAGCATGTTAAACCCACTGCTATTTCTTCACTTAATGGCATTGGGTGTACTTCTTTTTATGATATTATAAAATTGGAGAAAAAAGAAATTTTAGGAAAATAGATTGAAGACAACACCAAGAGAAAAATTCTAACTGGAGCAAAATACCTGACTTGAGTTAATGCAAAGGTTGGTTGCTATGTTGGTCACATGACACCCTCATTAACAAATGACCTTTACATCATCTGCCCTGCATGTTGCAAGATCTGAAAGGGAATTTTTTGTTGAGCAATTTGAGAAAGCTCTTTCTTTCTTGTAAATTGTTCATATTTTAGCATTGAAATATCTGAGAATATCTTATTACGCCATAATCAGAATGTCCTTGACATACACAGTTAAACTTTTAAATTCTTTGAAGTACACCTAACTTTTGATAATCTAACATTTTTTGTAATCCAACACCCCTCCCCCTAACACCTGGTCCTGTATCTTTCTAACTATTAAGAGTGAACTACAATTGTTATGAAAATAAAAAAAAAATCTAAATAATGACAATTATTCTTTTAGAAAAGAACTTTGCCTTCTAGAACCAAAAGTATACAAACAGTCAAGATGCAGTAGAGTAGCAAGGCTAATTTCATAAAAGTCTAGATATTTAAGTTAGAGAATTGCTTTTACATTTATTCTCACTAGTGTCAAGTTTTGAGTACCAGATTGTTGGCTCTTATATGTTTGTACTCACCTATGTCTGACCCTGGTAAATAATGGTTCTTCTATATTTGTACTTTCCTAGGTCTGGCCCTAGTAACTAATGATTTGTTTTCTACATTTTGTTCTGACATTTTTTTCAACTAAATAAATGTCTTGTTGCTTGTTTGTGATATAGATCTAGGATACGGTCACAGCCGATGTAAGAATGGTGTTGAGGTCAGGAGTTTGCTTTGGTGTGATGGAGTTGATGACTGTGGGGACAATACTGATGAAGAGAACTGTGGTAATTGACCTTATTTTTATTTTCTACTTATGTTAATACTGTCCAACTTGTGACATCACATAGAAAAAGGAAAGCAGCAGATGTCTTTTAGTCTTTCCCTCTTAATTTTTGTTTTTAAATTTTTTAGTAATCTGTTTTTAACATAAATTATTGTTAAATACAACAGATAAATACCTTGCCTAATTTCTTGCTATTTAAGTTTTATTGTCACTTTCACCAGCTTAATACCCAAGTACCTTTCTTTGCTTAGTAACTTTATTCCCATTTAGCCTTCTGTACCATCGGCTGACCATGTTCTGATATGATGTCCCATGAGGCTTATTCGTTATCTAGTATTAAGTTAAAATTGCCTGTCAGATCTGCTACTTAGTCTTACATTCTCATGTAGTTATATTTATTATCATATGTAAAAAAAAGTTAACTTTTTCACTAATTAGCATTACTATAAGAAACTAGTCACTAACTTAAAATAAATTTGAAATGGATCAACTCAACTTTATTGCATTCCCCAGTGTGTGAAAAGCTTCAGAAATTTGCTTGCACCTCAAAACCACAAGGGCAGTGTATCCCCAGACAATGGGTATGTGATGGCATCTCTGACTGTGAGACTGGGGCTGATGAAAGTTCATGTAGTGAGTCATTGTTCAGTTCAATTTAATTTTTTTTTTAAGTCTTTTAGGACATTCCATACTTCTTCTTCTTTCTCATTTTACATGTCAGAAGGTTCAGATCAGTAATCCTATATCTGAGATGAACCGTACAGTGGTTTCCAGATCAGGCAGTATCGTTTTTGTTCTAAGGAGGGTTTTGGGGCCACAGTCTTGTTCGGGCCTCTTGATATAGTAATTCCATACAAAATCTGGATAATTAATAATTTGGATTGTTAAGCAAAAAGCATTAGGCCTACACTTGGTTCGACAGATCATGAAACACTGAGTGTCTTAATTTAATTGTACTTTAAATTCTGCATCTCTTCAAAAATCTTTGCAATAAAAAATTAACATGCTGTGAATCATTAAAAATATATCAAAGCAACTTCCAACAGGTCTTGGGAAATGTACAAGATTTTTGTATCAAACAATAGGCATGATATAACTCTATGAAATACTAAATATAAATAACGTTACAGTGCTTTCTTTGTCATAATTTGTCATAGCTGAAAATCAATCAGCTTTATTGATGTCTGTATCATCCAATTAGAAAAAGACATTAACCAACCAGTCGATGACCTCTGGAATTTCATTAAAAACCATCTTAAAAGCATTATAGAAAATCAAATACCAACTAATTACACATCAAACAAAATAAATAAATGCTGGTTTAATAATAGACTAAAGAAGCTTTGTAAACAGAAGGAAAACCTATATAGAAAATTTAAAGAAACTAATGCAGAAAGAGTTTACAAAAAGTATATAAAAATTAAACACTTAACCCAAAAAGTAAGCAGACAGCTGCAGAGTGAATATATAAACAATGTAATATCTAAAGACAACAACAAAAACCTATAGTCATACATTAAGTCTAAGAAAATGGAAACAACAGGCGTAGCACCATTAAAAGATGAACATAACATAATACATAATGATAATGAAACTAAAGCAAACATTCTAAACAAATACTTTGCATCAGCATTCTCAGCCCCAGGAAACAAAGACATATTACTGAATTTGAACCAAGTAGACAACATAGAAGATATAGTAGTACAAGAAAATGGAATTCAAAAACTATTAGCCAACACCAAACCAAATAAAGCTTCTGGACCTGATGGTATTCCAGCTAGATTACTCAAAGAACTAAGTAATGAGCTAGCCCCAGTGTTCAAAATACTCTTTCAGGCTTCACTTAACCAGGGCAGAGTACCAAAGGACTGGAAAGAAGCTAATGTCACCCCCCTATTTAAAAAAGGAGAAAAATCTGACCCAGGAAACTACAGACCAGTATCACTTACCAGCATCACATGTAAAATCCTAGAACACATAATATGTAGCAACATCAAAAACCACTTAGACAAACATAATGTCCTCACACCATACCAACATGGCTTTAGGAAATATAGATCATGTGAAACACAACTAATAGGACTAATTGATGATTTTTCAAAAGGTTTAGATAATAGTGAACAAATAGATGCTATCTTACTAGATTTTTCTAAGGCTTTTGACAAAGTTCACCACCATAGTTTGCTTAAAAAATTAAAATATTTCGGCATTAATGGTCCACTGCATCAGTGGATTAAAGACTTTCTGATAGGGAGAGAACAAACTGTAATAATAAATGGCTCTAAATCAACACCGATAACAGTAAACTCAGGTGTACCTCAAGGAACAGTCTTGGGTCCACTACTATTTTTAATTTACATAAATGATTTACCAAATTGCATTACTTCAGGAACAAAAGTCAGATTATTTGCAGACGATTGCATAATATATAGAACAATAAAAACAACACAAGACACAGATATTTTACAAAGAGAATTAGATGAATTACAGAAATGGGAATCAAATTGGAGCATGTCTTTCCACCCAGAAAAATGTCAGTTGTTAAGAGTAACAAAAAAACTAAAACAAATTAATTCCACTTATCTTATTCATGGCAAACCAGTAACACAGACTAAAAACGCAAAATACCTAGGTGTTATAATAAATGAAAAACTGTCATGGAATCCACATATTGATGAAACTACAAAAAAATCAAACAAAGCATTAGGATTTATTAAAAGAAATTTCTATAAATCAAATAAGAACATAAAACTAAAATGTTATTTAACCTTGGTTAGGCCAATAATAGAATATGCATCCTCTGTTTGGGACCCCTCAACTCAAGAAAACATTAAGAAACTAGAACAGTCACAAAATAGAGCAGTGCGATTCATAACAAACGAATATTCACATTTGACTAGAGTAACACCTTTAGTAAAATCACTAAATTTAGAAAGCCTTCAGGACAGAAGGCTCAAAAGTAAAGTAGCAATAATACATAAAACACTGAACCATAATCTTCAAATACAAAAACAAAATTTAATAAAATACTCTGAAAGACACAAAGATAAAGGCACATTCCTCGTCCCATATGCTAGGACAAATTTGTACAAATACTCCTTCTTCCCTAGTGCTATTAGAGCATGGAATGGGTTGCCTGAGCTAGCCAGGAAAACCAGTGACTTGGCAGAATTTAAGTCATTGGTTAATATGCATGACTAAATGCATGACGCGTAGGACGTAATCATCTTCTTTTTTGAAGTAACGTCTGTATTATATAAGATAAGAAGATCTGCCATCAAAATATTTATTTGCGCTTTTAAAAAAATTCTTTGTGTTTCAAAGTTACTTTTTGTTTTAATACTTTTAAAAAATTCATTATGAAGTTGTTTTTTCCCTTTAACTCTTTCTCTCCTAATTGACGATGCCAACGTTGATTTGACTCCCATAAATTGTTTTGGGCTTATAAACTTTAATTTTTTTTGTGTAAAAAGAGCATGCATTCTCCTATAATTGAATACCAAATATAACATTTTCTGATAACTAACAAAATAGTTATTGAAGTTTAATCATAACATTATAGTGAAATACAAATGATTGAAATGAATAATAGCCTACTATTGGAACGAGAAAAATAATTACGGAGAGAAAGAGTTAAATATATATCTACAAATAATTCGATTTACTTCTCTCTTGGTTGTTATCACTGAAAAAGTTCTTTATCTCTACAGCCAATTGTTCTGCAGATCAGTTTCAATGCAAAGACTACTCCTGTATACCCCATAGCATGCATTGTGATGGGAAAGTTGATTGTGCAACTGTAGGAGGGGATGAAGACAATTGTGGTAGGTACAAACTCTTTGCGATGCCAACTTTAAACAAAAAAATTACTCAAATTTTTTTTTGTTTTAAAAGAAACCTATAGAATACATTTTCTCTTTATTAGACAAGATTTTTTATGTGCAATTAATTATTTCATTTTGAATTTCTGTATGTATAGTTCATATATTTTTCAAAACATTTACTCTGTGTGGATTAAAATATGTTTTTTCAAGTCTGTTTAATTACCAATGATATTCTTTTAATTCTAATTTTTATTTACATGTTCTTTTTAAATTTATCTTTTTGACTATAAATATTTTTTGATTAAATATTATTTTATAAACTGTTTTTCTATTTTAGTTTTATAACATTTTTTTTTTACATTTTCTCTCCCTAATAATAAAATATAATCTTTTTTTTTTTAAATTAAAAGCCAATAAAAGATAAACATTCAAACTTTTTGATATAATCATGTTCACAAATTAAAAAAAAATTGTTTTGAATAATCTTAAAATGATAAAGTTTTTTTTTGGAATTAAGTTATTTCTTTTTGGAATAAAGCTTTAACTAAATTGATTTTGGTTTCAGAATATATAATGTAATATCTGTTGACTAAGGAAAATCTAAAACATTTTTGCCTACATTTTTTTCCAGTTAAGGTAGACACAGACAATGAGCTAACTATAACTTTTGGAGGAGTAATGTTGCCAGTATGCTGGGACTTTTGGTCCAATGACCACAGCGCCTATGTCTGCTCTAGTCAACAAAGAAGGTTTTTTAAATTTCAAGTTATAGATAATATTCATTAAAAGTTGAAGAATTTTGTATTTAATTATAATTTTGTATTGTATATAAAAATTATTATTTCTTCTTACTTCTTAACATTTTATAATAAAACTCTTCCATTATAATTTAAATTTGCTGTGCCATCAACCAGCAGTAGTTATAGAAAAATCTGGGACAATCAATGCTAGCATGAATATAGTCTAATAATTCTCAACAGGCTAGTCTCAAGTTGGCCTACAAAAAAGTTGTCACCTGCCTCAAGGTTTGCTGTTCTCAAGAACCAATCTTGGAATATTGCTGATCCAACCAATCAGACCTTCTCCTTCAGGTAATTCTATCTCTTTTTAGGTGGTATCTGGAGAGTAGGAATTTCTCTCTCCTTCACAACTAGCAGGAGCAACAACCTGGCTAACAACATGTCAACTGCTGCAATTAGTGTTTAGGAAGATGCATGTGGAATGTGAGAAATGGTTAGCTTTCTTATTTCTTCCATTTGGTTGTGCATGCCATCAAAATTTATTAAACTCTTGTCTTGTCTTCTTATGGGGCTGTTAAAGCTGTCAATCATAACCAGTGAACATTTTATTTCTGCTATCTCAAAGTTCTATAGTGAACAACTTGACCTGTTTCATCTGTGTAGTTGCATCTGCATTGATATGGTTCATAACCAGGATGCATATTGGAGATTTGTATTTTAATTCTTATTGTAGTTTAAATTTAATCCCTCTAAAATGATCAGAGCTTACACCTGGCTCCCCTTTGTCTAACCATTTCCAAGAGCATATAATGTTTGAAATGATTTCTCTCTTCTTTTTTGTTTGTTTTTTTTTTTTTGCTTGTTATCTACAAACCTTTTTAACAGAATTTTTTTTATCACTTCCTCTTTGTTTTGCCATCTTTAATTAAATTTTTTTTTCCTTTTTTCAATTTGCTGTGACATTTTTGAGTTGTATTTGTTTCTGGTCCTGAGTGATAAGTGTCATTAATTTTCTCATTTATTTTACTGAATATACTTTTTAATGTTTTCTGTTTTTGTGTTTTTAAGTCATAGAAATAAATAAATGCAATTCATTTTTATAATTTGTTTTTAAAGCGGGTTACATATTTCTTGGTATAGATTTATACAAACTCTACACAAATACATAATTTTATCCAAACTATAGTAAATTAGTGCAATATTCTATCTTAAGTGTTTTTTAAGCTATCACTTTAAAAATGTTTCATCCATTGAAATACTTCATCACATTTTGCCATGCTCTGATTATTTTTTTTTTTTTTTTCATTTTGCTTGGGAAAAAACTACCTTTAAAATTTTTGGTTGATAAAATCTAAATGTTAATTAAACATTTCAATTCTTTCATAACTATCTACATTTATGTTTCTCAATATTTATTTATTATTAGTTGTAAAAAAAAAAAAGCAAATGTTAACATTGAAAAAAAAAAAAAAAACTATAATGTTCTTCTTCCTACCATTAATTTCGCTTATATTTTTCTTTCTTGCCTATATAAATATTTGTTTATTATTAAATCACTGCAAGCAGCTTTCATCACTGCCACAAATATTATTAGTCTTGCTATTTTCTTCCTGCTCCATAACTTGTATGACTCCATTTCCAACTTGGCTGTCTTCTGCACACATTTGTCTGATCCAGTGAAGCATGTCCGTCTGGAGAAATTGTAAACATAAAATGTCAAGATCAAGGTCAGTGCTGCTCATATCACCCAAAAAATAGAACAGTATAATTTTTAGGATGGAATGAATGAAAAATTATTGTAATCAGCATATTGTTGACTTTTTTTTTACATTCTTAATTATTTTCCCATAGGCATTGATACAAACTTAGGGAAGCATATACTGAAAGCATTATGGCTTTTTTTTATGACTCATACAATATGTCTGATTGATTAGTTCAAAATGGTTCAAAAAATCTTAAAGTTTCTGTAGACCCACATTTAATGATAAAGTTTATGAAAAAAAATGTGATCATAGAATAAATTGGTTAAATGCACACACAAAGAAACAAAAAAAAGAAAATTCATCAATGTTTCTATAGGGCTTATTATTCATCCATCCATCCATCCCAGTGGTGTTACAGCACATGGAGGGCTCTGGCCTGCTTCAACACATCCTTCCATTCAGATCTCTCCTGGGCCTATCGTCTCCAGGCCCTAACCCCAAGCTGTTGCAGATCTGCTTTCACATCATCCATCCATCGCATTCTGGGTCTGCCTTTGGGTCGACTGCCTTTATTATTGATGTCTCAGTAAAATGCAAAAAAAAATAATTCTATTATTGATGTAAAATCGGAAAAACGTTTTTA
This sequence comes from Biomphalaria glabrata, assembly GCF_947242115.1. Classification (NCBI taxonomy): domain Eukaryota; kingdom Metazoa; phylum Mollusca; class Gastropoda; family Planorbidae; genus Biomphalaria; species Biomphalaria glabrata. The sequence continues at coordinate 12,545,059 of NC_074727.1, forward strand.
GAAGACAATATGCATCCTCTTCACAGTAACTATGTCAGATCATCTCTAAGTTGGGGACTTCTGTCAATTTGGGCTAACGGTTACGAGGGTGACATGTGGACAGCACAGTGACCTGCAGCCTTTATTTTTCATTACTATGATGTCAGGTACCTATTACAAGGGGACTTAGAGACATCCTAAAAATCCAGAAATTAAAAATCACAACCTTCATAAGTATTCTAAATTGGGGAACCCCCCCCCCCCCCCCCCCCCCCCAATTAGTTGATAAATAGCAATGTTTACATTCCCAGAAGCTTCCACAATAATTTAGACTTTTCTTCACAACCATTTTTTTTTGTATTTTGACATTTCTACTTCCTTCTTGCACTAAAATTGTCACCCCTGAAACATAGTTCAACTTTTCCATCATTAGCATTTACTTTATGTCCCCACATGCTGTCACCCCTGAAACATAGTTCAACTTTTCCATCATTAGCATTTACTTTATGTCCCCATATGCTGTCACCCCTGAAACATAGTTCAACTTTTCCATCATTAGCATTTACTTTATGTCCCCATAAGCTGTCACCCCTGAAACATAGTTCAACTTTTCCATCATTAGCATTAACTTTATGTCCCCATATGCTGTCACCTGTGGTGGGGGGACGATGGCCTGCGACTCCTAGGGGTAAAGTCTTAGAGCCACAACGTGGTAAATATTGGGTTGATGTTATATAGGCACATAGACAGGCACAAGCAAAACGCAAAGCTTATTGGGTTTGTGGAAGAACAAGTATTTAATAAAGATAAATTGAGAAGAAATACAGTCAGTGAGTGAGGGGAAGGATGTACAGGAAGATTTAGGATTTTATGATAACGTTTAAGATAATATCATCACTGGGATGTTGCTCATAAAGATTCGTGTATGGTTTGCTTATTCGGCTGTCTCTCACTTATCTGTTATGCAAGGTTCTCCTTCGGGGTGGGGTAAGTTGAAGCTCTGTTGTGCTGTAGCCAATTGTTGGTGCCCTGCAGGTAGGCAGGCGCTAGTGCGATGAATATGAGGATGCCACGCGGTGGGCTTACTCCTGCAGTAGTTGCAGACCGGTCCTGGGACGTCAGCCTGGAATGCCTTCGGTTCGGTTCGAGGGTGATGAGTGACTCACCCTCAACGGGAATGTGTGGAGAGCTGCTGAGGTCTGCCTTCAGGCAACAAAACACGCCAGCCCTGGTGTAGGAGGCTATGAAATGAGACATGAGAGGAGCCTGAATTATTAAACCATACGGGCTGGTTGGCGAGGGGCGCATCCTTGATAGGAGCGTCTCCCTCAGGCTAACTAAGATACTTGTCAACAACATTTTACTAGGTCTAGTAATAATTGCTGTACAAATAATACAATAATAATAATACAAATACAAATATAAATGTACAAGGCAGGGGCATAAATGAGGAGGGAAACAGGGGGACCATATTACAGGGTTGTAGCCCCTGTGACCTCATTGACCCACAGGTAAACAAGTCCGCGGTCACTCGTGACCAGAGGACCGTGACAAGAAGAAGGGAGGGGGGGGGTGCAAAAGGGCACATAACTATGCAGGTCGACAAGCTGAAAATAGTGGGGTAGACATGCGAGACTGATTCCCGGGCCTAAGGTTGCATGGTAACAGCACAGTATGTGCATAACCAAAACAAGCACAATCATAATGTATATATATATGTGCACATATACAGGTACATATGCACAGGTAAGAAAATGATCTAGACGCGAATAGGTCCAGATGGATATGGATATGAATGAATAACAAATGCATAAATAGACATTAGGGTTAACTGAATCGCAAGGTGGATGTCCACCGTTGGGACTACAGTCAACATTGACGAGTAAACGAGGAACACATATTCAAAGATATTTACAAATGTAATATTTGGAAGCAAACAAGTATTAACATGGTAATGATACATGAACGTAAATGTTACAGGCGAAGACACACTAAATAATAATGATAAAGTTTTTCCAACTCACCCGCTTTGCCTTACACAAGTTCCCAAACGAATCGTTGACTTGAGAGTCTTCTGACTTCTCAGTGATTCTGATCTAGAATGGCATTAACCTGAAACTTTCGTCTCTGGCTTTTATAGGTTCCCGAACGGTATGTTAAGAGTAGTGATGATCCAATGGCCAGCGAGTCTTTTGAGTTTAGAATTGTTAAATTGGACCAATCTTTTCATTTGGGGCTCATTCACCTGACTTCTTTAACCCGCGACCCGGGGGGGGGGGGGGGGGCAAAGGAGGATGAAAGCGGAACCATACCATAATTATCAGGCTGCACCATCGCTCGATGGTACAGCGGACGGAAACGATTTGAATAGCCCTGGGCGTTAGGAGTGTCGACTCAAAGGGATGTACGTGGACACCAAAATTTAATGTCCCTGGACTCTACGGTTGCGTGCTTTTGTTTCGGCGTTTGGGGCGTAACTTTCAATTTTAATGTTTTGAACTGAACGGCTGCGTACGTTTGTTTCGACGTCTGGGTGTAACTTGGGATGTGTGTTTATGGCCTATAATTTGGGGGTTAGATCTAACCTTGGTGTAATAGATTGTTCGTGTTCTACCCTGGTCAGTTTAGTGTAAAAGGGGCTATACAATGCAAACTAGTGGTTAAGAGGGGGGGGGGGTAGCTCCGCACTGGTCAGTTCTGTATTGAGAAGGGACGCGTTTCGTCACATCACCCCTGAAACATAGTTCAACTTTTCCATCATTAGCATTTACTTTATGTCCCCACATGCTGTCACCCCTGAAACATAGTTCAACTTTTCCATCATTAGCATTTACTTTATGTCCCCATATGCTGTCACCCCTGAAACATAGTTCAACTTTTCCATCATTAGCATTTACTTTATGTCCCCATATGCTGTCACCCCTGAAACATAGTTCAACTTTTCCATCATTAGCATTTACTTTATGTCCCCATATGCTGTCACCCCTGAAACATAGTTCAACTTTTCCATCATTAGCATTTACTTTATGTCCCCATATGCTGTCACCCCTGAAACATAGTTCAACTTTTCCATCATTAGCATTTACTTTATGTCCCCATATGCTGTCACCCCTGAAACATAGTTCAACTTTTCCATCATTAGCATTTACTTTATGTCCCCATATGCTGTCACCCCTGAAACATAGTTCAACTTTTCCATCATTAGCATTTACTTTATGTCCCCATATGCTGTCACCCCTGAAACATAGTTCAACTTTTCCATCATTAGCATTTACTTTATGTCCCCATATGCTGTCACCCCTGAAACATAGTTCAACTTTTCCATCATTAGCATTTACTTTATGTCCCCATATGCTGTCACCCCTGAAACATAGTTCAACTTTTCCATCATTAGCATTTACTTTATGTCCCCATATGCTGTCACCCCTGAAACATAGTTCAACTTTTCCATCATTAGCATTTACTTTATGTCCCCATATGCTGTCACCCCTGAAACATAGTTCAACTTTTCCATCATTAGCATTTACTTTATGTCCCCATATGCTGTCACCCCTGAAACATAGTTCAACTTTTCCATCATTAGCATTTACTTTATGTCCCCATATGCTGTCACCCCTGAAACATAGTTCAACTTTTCCATCATTAGCATTTACTTTATGTCCCCATATGCTGTCACCCCTGAAACATAGTTCAACTTTTCCATCATTAGCATTTACTTTATGTCCCCATATGCTGTCACCCCTGAAACATAGTTCAACTTTTCCATCATTAGCATTTACTTTATGTCCCCATATGCTGTCACCCCTGAAACATAGTTCAACTTTTCCATCATTAGCATTTACTTTATGTCCCCATATGCTGTCACCCCTGAAACATAGTTCAACTTTTCCATCATTAGCATTTACTTTATGTCCCCATATGCTGTCACCCCTGAAACATAGTTCAACTTTTCCATCATTAGCATTTACTTTATGTCCCCATATGCTGTCACCCCTGAAACATAGTTCAACTTTTCCATCATTAGCATTTACTTTATGTCCCCATATGCTGTCACCCCTGAAACATAGTTCAACTTTTCCATCATTAGCATTTACTTTATGTCCCCATATGCTGTCACCCCTGAAACATAGTTCAACTTTTCCATCATTAGCATTTACTTTATGTCCCCATATGCTGTCACCCCTGAAACATAGTTCAACTTTTCCATCATTAGCATTTACTTTATGTCCCCATATGCTGTCACCCCTGAAACATAGTTCAACTTTTCCATCATTAGCATTTACTTTATGTCCCCATATGCTGTCACCCCTGAAACATAGTTCAACTTTTCCATCATTAGCATTTACTTTATGTCCCCATATGCTGTCACCCCTGAAACATAGTTCAACTTTTCCATCATTAGCATTTACTTTATGTCCCCATATGCTGTCACCCCTGAAACATAGTTCAACTTTTCCATCATTAGCATTTACTTTATGTCCCCATATGCTGTCACCCCTGAAACATAGTTCAACTTTTCCATCATTAGCATTTACTTTATGTCCCCATATGCTGTCACCCCTGAAACATAGTTCAACTTTTCCATCATTAGCATTTACTTTATGTCCCCATATGCTGTCACCCCTGAAACATAGTTCAACTTTTCCATCATTAGCATTTACTTTATGTCCCCATATGCTGTCACCCCTGAAACATAGTTCAACTTTTCCATCATTAGCATTTACTTTATGTCCCCATATGCTGTCACCCCTGAAACATAGTTCAACTTTTCCATCATTAGCATTTACTTTATGTCCCCACACCTTCCCTTCAAGAAAAGGTCATCATTGAATGCATTGCTTTTCACATATCTGTTTTCTCTGATGCTTCAATGACATATGAATGTCTTCTAACATGGACAATAAGGATTCCAACACATTGAAATGACTGTTAATGAAAAGAAAACAATTGCCATTCAGGTTCAGAAAAAGCCATTTATTAACGAAAAAAACTAAAGTAAATAAAAAATACTTACTTTATTCATGGTAAACCAGTCACACAGACTAACAACTCAAAATATCTAGGTGTAATAAGAAATGAAAAGTTATGGAATCCCCATAGTGATAAAATTATTTTAAAAATCAAGCAAAACATTAAATTTAAATGTAATTTTACTTTAGTTAGAAACTAGAACAAATACAAAATAGTAAAATCCCTAAACTTAGAGACACTTCTGGACAGAAGAATAAAAAGTAAAGTAGCTATAATACATAAAACACAAAACCATAACTTACAAATAGAAAAACAAAACCTAATAAAATACTCAGAAAGGCACAAGGATAGAGGCTCATTTCTAATTCCATACTCTAGAACAAATTCTTACAAGTGCTACTTCTTCCCTAGTGCCATTAGAGAATGGAATGGGTTGCCTGAATCAACCAGGAAAACCAACGACTTAGCTTGACTAGATTGACACATGAAATGCATAAGACGTAATTATCTTCTTTTTTGAAGTAATGTCTGTAATGTATAAAATAAGAATAAAAGATGTATCCTCCCTCCTAGACTGAATACCTGTAGGTCTAAACTTCCTCCCCCCACTGCCTCACTTTATGAATTGTTTGTCTGACATGTTTTTGGATGATCTTACAGATTTGTAAGATTATTACATCCTAGCCAAACCCTATTGGTTTCGGAATTAATCATTACATTTTTAACACTTTGACTGATTTCCCTGTTGCAGGTCTGTGTGGGCTTAGAAAAGTAGAGTTTCTGGAGAGCTATGTGGCCGGTGGAGGGCTGCCTCCACTTGGCAAGTGGCCTTGGGTGGTGTCCCTTTCATTCCTTGACACTTTAATATGCGGAGGAGCTTTAATTGCAAGACGTTGGGTCTTGACTGCTGCACACTGTCTTTCCATGTGAGTACAGGTATCATTTTAATGAAGGTGTTACTAAGGGAACTATGTTTTTTCAGACGAATGTGCAGTAGTTGCATGCCTTAGAAGTGTTAGTTTTTAAATTTTCTTAAATTATGTGTTTTTACTTAAAATTATATTCAACATAAACCTTACACATAAAATAATATGTAGCCATTACAAGAATATTCTTTAATTATCTTTTCCTTCTCTTTGTTCATCTTTTAGTCCTTCCTACACTCACTGTTATTCATTATTCATTACTTTTTGATTAGTTATTACTCCCCTTTAGTTCTCTTTTTTTTTTCTCCATTTAAATCAGGCCAGTTCCAGACAGGATTGACTTAGACTTTACGAAGACACCCTTCTACTTCACAATCACTGCTGGAAGCATACTGAAAATTAATGATCCCAAGACTAAACTCTCTGCCAATGACTTATATAGGCAGACTGTTCGTGTTGCAGAGATAATCAACCATCCATATGAATGGGATCTGGCATTACTGAAACTAGAGAAGGAGGTGACCTATACTGAAGCAGTTCAACCATTGTGTCTCCCTCCTGAGGACTATGTTTTCTTGCCCAGGGCTTACTGCTATTTAGCTGGATGGGGTCATTTCAATTCCAAACAGTGTAAGTGCACAAATTTGACAGAATGTATATATTTAGTATTTATGATTTTGTTTATAATTTGAGGAAGTATTTGATCATTATCTATTGAGCTCATGGATAAATCTTTTCTTAAGACATATACACAAAAAGGTAATTTAAAGTAAAACTAATATCTCTGTGTAAAATTAGAACATAAAAAATGAAAAAATTTTTTTTTTTTTCTAAGTCATATTTTTTTAAACATTATAAATAGAAGGTTGTGATTTCATACGAAATTAATGTAATAATTAGTGCGGCTCAATACTTATATTATCTTATAAATTACAACATTACTTCAAAAGAGAAGATAATTACATCCTATGGGTATCCATGTGTAAATCTAGTCATGCATTTTAAAAGAGACTTTAACTCTGCTGCTAAGTCATTAGTTGTCATGGCTGATTCATGCTACCCATACAATACTTGACACATTAAAGTAATACATTGAAGAGCGCTTACACTACCTGCTACGTTAATTTTCAGAAAAAGTGAAACAATAAGGGGAGAGAAAATTTGAAATCATTCTAGGCTTCCAAATGCTCAATTTTTTTTTTAGAGTCTATCTTTCCTTTACTAAATAGGGATACGCCACAAGAAGATGTATCAGAGGTTGAATCCATTAAAAATATAATATAAAGCATGAGACTTTCTTGACTTTTCCCATGCTAGGTAAATGGCTGACAACTGTTAATGACTTGACTTTTGTCAAATCATTTTATTCTTAGTTAGACCTACTATACTATGGTCTTCTTCAGTTGCAAAGCTAACATCTGCCAGGGTGTAGCACTCTCTGCTGCAAACTGCTTAAGGGTCATCTGCTCCTGATGTTTATGCACAACTGCTTTAAAAACAATTAATTAATTACAAGTTTCTTAAATTATATTTTTTTAATAAAAACAAATACATAAGAGACTGTCTAATGGCAATAAGAACAGTAAGCCAAAACAATCTTGTTCAATTTAACTCTTTCTCTCCTAACTGACGATACCAACATTGATTCTACCCCATTAAATAAATTTTGGTTTTATAAAGTTTAATTTGTGTTATATATAAAGAGCATGCATGCTTCTATAATTATATACCTTATATAGCATTGCCTGATTATGTACAAAAATGTTATTGAAGTTAAAACACACACAATGATCAAAATGAAAAATTCCATCAGAACTTGAAAAATAATTACGGAGAGAAAGAGTTAACCATCGTAGTTGCCTTATTTACAAGGAAATAACAAAGCTTACTTTGTAAACATAATTCATGTTATGATACTGGTTAACTTTTGTTTGATTATATTGTACACAATCCTTTATAGCACAACAATTACTAGTTATTATTATGTTCTCCACAGTGTCCGATTCTCTCTTGAATGTTGTAACTATAAAACATAGTAGGACTGTAGAATTCTATTAGACTTTAACCATTTTTGGAGTGACATTGTCAGCTTTATATTCAAATTAGGATTACAATGTTGAGAGACTAGAACTACTCGGACAGAGGTCACATTTATAAGAACATTCTCATGTATAATCTCTTACTTCTATTGAGTACCAGTGTTACAAAGCCTTGACACTATTATTATTGCAGACATGAGACCTCAGACACTGAGAGATGCCAGGCTACAAGTATGGACTGAAAACAGGTGCAGCAAGAACAAAGTTCTAGGAGAGACCATTGTTAATATTAACTCCACAATATGTACTGGCTACAGAAGTGGTGTGCCCAGCGGATGCACTGTAAGTCACTACGTACATCAGTTTATTACCTATGTCTTTACTTATTTATTTCAAAAAGACTCTCAGTGCTTCATTAACTAAACGCATTTGTTATACAGCCTCAGCTAATTTTAAGTCTTTCTAAAGCCTTCATTTTATTCTGTTGTATAAATAAATGAAGCTTATACTAAAAAGTTATACCAAGTATATACATCTGGAACAAATTAAATTGGTCTTGTGTATTTTGATAATTTTTTTATACCTGCTCAGGAAAATAATGAATACCAAAAAAAGTACATTTTACATATTTGTAAAGCAAATCAAAAAACTCAAGAAAAAAGAGTAAGAAAATCGACACATCAAGAAATTAATTAAAAACTCAAAACTTTAAGAAATGAAAATCCAAAATTTCAAAAATGAAATTTCTAAAAATCTAATATGTAGAAATAATATTAAAAATTCCAACATTCAGAAATGAAATTTTAAAACTGTAGCATTCGAATAAATAAAATGTTTTAAATATAAATAGATAAGCAATGTAATATTTTCAAGTTTTTTTTAAGTATTCTTTAATTCAGTAAATGATCACAAACAGCATTGTGGTCTATATTTAATGTTTTAACTTAAGGATCTTCTTTGCAGGGAGACAGTGGAGGACCATTGATGTGCTTGGATCCAGCTTCTGGACTTTATACATTGGCCGGAATAATGAGTAGAGGTGCTTCTGTTTGTGGTCAAGGGAGGTCATTAAGCAACAGGTTTGCTCGTGTTTCAACATCGGTTCAGTGGATAAAGAACATAATGGGAAAAAGATCACCATGACAACATTATAGAGAATGAAAATATGTGTCAATAGCATCTTTTTATGAAATAAATGAGAAAATTGTATTTATATAGATTCTAATAATGTTGCTTTTCAATGCAACCAAAAATCAAAAGCCATTTATCTTCTTTACGCCCTTATTGTAATAATAATGGCAATTTCTTTGATACAAAAGATATATAGACAAAAAACTTTTACACATCAAATTTTTTTATCAAACAATTTAATTTATTAAAGTACATTGTTGTCAATTAAATATGTGTTTATATATATATATACAAGCTCCTTTTTATGTTTACATCATTTGGAGTTTCTTTTATAATTGCAATTACACTCAGTCCTATCTTTTGAGAGTAATTATCTTTTTTGAAGTAACGTCTGTATTATATAACAGAGTCAAGGCCTACTAAAAAATGTTCCATTTTTACTTATTTTAGTCAAAACATTTTTTATTGTTCGTTTGCTTTCAAAGAAAATCTAAATCAAAAATTCATTTTTTTTAATGTATAATCTTTGTAACATTTTTGCTATTCAAAAAGTGGATTTTTAAAAATTAACAAATGTTTATTACATGTTTAATGATTGTGAAAATTTAGTGCTTTTTTTTGTATTCAATGAAATTTTTTTCTGAATCTCAGTAATTTATTTTATATTCAATGTGCCTGCTAAAATATTTGTTTATAAGATTCTCACTTTGAAAATATTTACAATTTTCAAATTTATGCTTCAAGTTAAAATCATTTATTAAGGCTAATTTTCATAGCTGAGATCTAGAGCTTCATAACCAGCTTATTAACAAGTTTGTGGCATCATTGAGCTAAAAAGACAAGCTAAATAAAAAAATCAAAATGATTGCATCCAAGTTGAATCAGGCCCACAACTTATTCAGTGCAAAATGTAACTATCTTTTAAAGGCAAAGATTGAAGTGCATGGCCTTCTTTGCATAAACATAAAATAAAGATATGATTATAGTAAATGCTTTTTTAAACTCTGTCTTGTAGCACTGGGTCTTAATTAAAACTCTTTGTAAATTTGAACCAATTTCTTTGGTATTTTTCTGTGTTTGTGAAAGTTCTCAAAAAGTCACATGGTTGTTCATCAATTCGATTTTGTGTTCCAAGTTTAATCGTCAGTTTTCATTTGCCCTTTTGTATCCAAAAAAAAAAATTGTTTTTATTTTACAAATTTATATCTATTTTCTTTTTTCAATATTTACTTACATATCAAATTGAATGCTGAACTTGCCTTATGTTGTTTCAGAAGTCTACATTTTATTGACTCTTAGACCAAAGTCTTTCTCTGTGTTTTTATCAGCAGTTATAGCAAAATATGTATTTTAAAAAAAGTATTTTTGAGAATGTATGACTCTATGTACACTTCATTTGTGTTTGGTGGCTAATACAGCTTTTATTTGTTATAGATTGCTTTATGGCTTTTGTTCTGTACTTTGCATGAGTTTTCACAAGGCAAAAAAATTTGACAGAATTATCTTTAATTTATTGTGCTGCTTTAAGATATAATTTATTTTTTGTAATCATATTTTTACATTTTATTCTTATAGTCAATAGTTTTACTTTTTTTGTGTGTAAAATTTAAGCACAGACTAAATGTATATTGCTGAGCATGATGGCCGAGTGGAAAAGTGCTTGGGTTCCTCTTTGAGGAGTTTTGAGATTGAATCTCATTGAAGAATTTCAGGTACTCAACTCTAATGGGTACCTGACATGTTGGGGATGTTAAAGCTGGCCACATGACACCCTCGTTGACTGTCAAATATCATCTGCCCCCATAGATCGAGAGGTCTTAAAGGGGTAACTTTTACAATTGTACTTTATATGTATTCTATATATTACTAAGATAAAGAATTTTCTTTGTTTCTGAGTGTATAACTTGCATTAGTGAAAAAATATCATACCCTTTCAATGTCAATACACCTTCTTTTTGTGTTTCTTTAACCAGTAATTGCAGAATGTCTGCTACTACAAGAACATTAAAGCTGGCATTTTTAACAATGGAATATTTCCTTTCCCTCTTTCTATACATCTGATCTATTTGCTCCCTGAAAATGCCAATTATAGTAATTAGGTTTCTTACCTTTATTTTTTTTAAATACAATCATTTCAAAATATTTGTATATAAATCAAATCTGGTATATGTTTATAATTACCCTAGTAATATATTTTTCTCTCCCTTTTCTTGTATTTTTTTTAACCAAATTTTTATTAAATGTAAACTTTTGTTCATTTTCTGTACAACTGCTGATTGAGGCTCTTTCCTGTTTTAACAGAGTTTTACTAATGTGTTCATTCTTAATTCAATGGTTGTGAATATATCATGATTTATATTTATGAGTATTATATATTAAGCATTACAGTGTATTTTTAACCATATCAATAGTACTTACATTTTTTTTAACATATCTTGTTATACTGTTATAGAATTTACATTTACTTTTGGTAGATACAAATGTACATTTTTGTGTACATAGATATACCTTTTATTGTGTTAACTTTTTTTTTTTCAATGCAATATTGTTTCAGCTTTCAAATTTCAGAACTACTAGATCTATCTTTTAATAGTCACATACTATCATTGAAGATGTTTTATATTTAGCTCTGTCCTGTGAGGTTTAATTGTTTTTTTTTTAAAGTTCAACATAGATATTGGTAGCAATGGGTCTTTGAAATGGTTGTAAAGAATGATACAGCTAACATTGCATCATTCCATAATGTACTTATCTAATTGGCTGTTAATAACTATTAACTTTTATGTGAGAAATCAAAAGGTCAAAGGATGGCTGCCTTGTCATATGGAATGTGCTCCAGACTGTCAATATAGATAGTCCCAGGTTTGAACTCTGTCCGCAGCCATCCCACAGGAGGTTTGCGCAAAATAATCTTCATTTACGTGAAGGAAAGTCACAAATGTACAAGTGAAGTCTTTAATGCCTTGATAAAGTGAAACCTTTTTTACTCGTAGTTCTCAATTTGATAAACTAAGTAGATCAGCTTTATCCACCAAGGAAAGAAAAGAAATAGACAGTGATTTAAAAAAAAGGAAAATAAAAAGGAATTACTTCATAGTATTTTTGTCTCTGTGTGCTGAATGATATTCTTTGGCCATTCAATTCAGTGTGCAACAGAGAAGAATTGTCAACAATAGACTTATAACCGATATGATACACTCTTACATAATCAGTTATTTTTGGACATGACTTGAATGTATTAAACACTAAATGTTTAAAACTACTACTAATAATAAGATTGTTATGTTTTCCATAAGGATTCAACAATACTCATAAAATAGAATGACTTTTTCAATAGACAAATACATATAAATAAAATGTACATTCAAAATCAAAACTTTCAAAATTCTTTACACAGAAGGTAACAATTTTTTTATTAATAATTTAATTGCTGGAGAAATTAAAAAATGTTGTCTGTATTCTTTTAATTATTGATGCTTTTTTTCCCTCTTAAAATTGACATTATGATGTCAATAAAAAAATATGTTGTCAAAACTTTATTCTTCTGTATTATGTGCTTTGCTTTATTGACAAAACACAAACATTAAAATCTTTAGTCCCATAGTAAACTTAACTCCCTTGGGGAAATCAGAAATGACTTACCACAAATGGGAAAATAAAAACTGGTAATCATCTAACTGACCAGGCAAAAAGTTCACATTATGAGGATGTCTTAATTCCTCTACTCCACAAGAAGAGCTGTGTCATTATAAAACTCTTCTCTTGGACAACATCAAGAGCTTAGATAGATTAAATAGTTTTCACTTTGCGGTGTATGAAACACATGATGTGCATCTCCTTAGGGGATTGTGTCTCCAATCAGGACGTTTTGAAATTGGCCAATAGGCACAGTAACTATGCTACTTTGACACTTAGAAGACTGCGTTGTCTAGGACATGTCACCTGCATTCCAGATGGAAGGAGGGAATCAGACCTAAGGGCCACCCAAAACTAACCTACAGAGATGTCTGTAAGCGAGACATGAAAATTTCAGTTATCTATTATAGTGGTTTGGGATGAAATAGCAACATAGAGACAAGACTGTGAATGCTGGTATAAGCTCGCCGAGAGCAAAAGAAACGAAGCAGCCTTAGACAAGAGAATGAGAAAGAAAGGTGCCCTATGAGCTAGCCCTAAGACAAATACATACACATGCTAGAACTGTGGCAAACTTTGCTGCTCCAGAATCGGCTTGATTAGTCACAACATTCTGCCCCGGTTCAAGAAGAAACTAAAACCAGTGGAGCGCAACCTTTGTCATGCGAGACCGAAGGTACCTTATATAATTCCTCTATTCTACAAGAAGAGCCATGATATATTTAGACTCTACTTGGTCTTGTGAAGGAACCGCTGGTCTAATACTGTGATTAAATATAAAATAGCATATTAAATTCTCATCTAGTATTACTTCGTAATTCCAATTGTCTCTCTGCCTGTTGAACCGTTCACAGAACCACACATGATGTGGACCGTCTCTGTCTGTCCATTCCTCTGTCTTTTTTTTTTTTTTTTTTTAAGGATTAGAGTATTTGTCATAATTTGACCTATCCATTTCCTGAAGTTGTCTTCCCATCGATTCTTTTGTCGAACTCTATTTTCTTTGGTACTGTTCCCAGCAGACCAAGTTTTTGTTTTCCCCGAGAATCTCGTAATTTGGCCATGCTACTTAGCTTGTATTTTTTTTTACAATGGCTAGACCATGACCATTGACCGCAGCTGTCTGATTTTTTTTTTGTGTCGAGGATTATAGTAAAGTGACCAAACGTCCCAGCTTTACTTGACAGTCCCTCTATGAACCGCCTGTCACGCTTTTCTTAAAAAGTCGGGCGGGACGGCCAGTGTCTCGCTTTTATTTTAAGTCGATCAATGTCACGTCTTTTATTTTACAATCTTTTGTAATCTTTTAACTAATAACTTAAAAGTACCGCCTTATGGCGTTTTTTTTTTCTTGATCCTTATTTCATGTTCGCTGCTTAGCAAGCTCCTGTGTTAGAGCCATGAGTAATGCTTTTACTTTGTGGCATCCTGCGTACTACTCAAAAACTGAGGTCAGCGCGTTTTCTGGCGACTTGTGGCGTGTTGTCGTTCCGCATGTTTCTCACTGATTCTGTGAATCAATTCCAGCATACAGTATTCCTTCACTTGGCTCTTCCTTCTGTTCAATTCCAGCATACAGTATTCCTTGGCTTGGCTCTTCCTTCTGTTCAATTCCAGCATACAGTATTCTTTGGCTTGGCTCTTCCTTCTGTTCAATTCCAGCATACAGTAATCTTTGGCTTGGCTCTTCCTTCTGTTCAATTCCAGCATACAGTATTCTTTGGCTTGGCTCTTCCTTCTGTTCAATTCCAGCATACAGTATTCTTTGGCTTGGCTCTTGCTTCTGTTCAATTCCAGCATACAGTATTCTTTGGCTTGGCTCTTCCTTCTGTTCAATTCCAGCATACAGTAATCTTTGGCTTGGCTCTTCCTTCTGTTCAATTCCAGCATACAGTAATCTTTGGCTTGGCTCTTCCTTCTGTTCAATTCCAGCATATAGTATTCTTTGGCTTGGCTCTTCCTTCTGTTCAATTCCAGCATACAGTATTCCTTCACTTGGCTCTTCCTTCTGTTCAATTCCAGCATACAGTATTCCTTCACTTGGCTCTTCCTTCTGTTCAATTCCAGCATACAGTATTCCTTGGCTTGGCTCTTCCTTCTGTTCAAGTGGATGACAGGGTAAGAAACGTTGGAGACAAAACGAACATCCGCATCACAGCGGTATCTAACATCTCCAACAGACTTCCTCAGGAATAGATATACATATAACTTTACTTATTAAATCACGTCCGCATCACAGCGGTATCTAACATCTCCAACAGACTTCCTCAGGAATAGATGCACATATAACTTTACTTATTAAATCACGTCCGCATCACAGCGGGTAACAATAACGACTCCTTAGTACAGAAAACTAACTACTAGAAATATATGTCCTGTCTCAAGTGACCACTGGCCTCGACTCTATTCAACTCAAAGTTACTACCCGACTCTCAAAGTTGCTACCGTCCAGACCGGACCAAAAGATACTACCTAACTGCTGACCAAAAGGATACTACTGCATAAATTTCAGTTTGGTCATTCTTACTTCCTGTTTCTATGTCAGGAGTTTCACGTGTCATGACCTAAGGTGAACATATAACAGGCAATGTCAACCGAGACTGTGACAATCCTCTGCCTGAAACAATAGCTTCGAGATATTTAAAACTTCTGATAGGAGCCTACCAGTTTTTCGTGTCCTATACTAATGTCTACTTTAAAACAATATTTGCTGTTGGTAATAATGTGTGTGTGTTGTTTTTTCGGCATTGATTTACAAAACGTATGCTGCAGAGGTCACCAAGTCAGCTAGGAAATAATAATGAAGATTAAGAAAGATACTAGATACAGTAAATTCCTTGTGCTGGTCATCCTCTAAATCTTGGTGGTAGTGCAGCGATTGACTCCAGTACACTTTTTAAAGAATTCTTTTAAAAATAAACCATTTCTTGTAAAGGTGAATCATTTCACAATCTATATACTTCGTAATTGTGAAACCCTCCTATTATCCGAAATTCATATTTAGTACTGATAGCCTCTATGACACAAAGGGCCCACACGATCTCAAATTGTGAAGTCTAAATCCGGCCCTGCAAAAAGGGGAAAAATAAAACTTAAGATTATTATTTATTAATATGTTAGAAACTAACGAGTAGGCCTATTCATCCCCTGGCACTGCCAGGGTCGAGTTTCGTTAAAGAGAAACAAAATTCATTGTAATCCCTTTATCGGTGCCCACTGGGGAATTTTCTGGTGATGTGACAGGCCTGTAGCAGTTCCACCCCCTGACAGGCAATGAGAACCTTCTTAGGAATGTTAAGGGCCTTGAAGGTATCTCTGAGGTCAGTTGTCATTATACCCTCGTTTGATATAACAATGGGGTATATTATTATTTTTACATAACTTCCATAAACGCTTAATCTCCAGCCTAGGTTCCCATATTTTCTTTGTTTTTTCTATTTCAGTTTTTCTTATATTATGAGACAGTGCCTAACAAAGGTACGGCGATGTCAATAGTGGTAGCTTTTTTTTTTTAAACAATAAACAGCTGATCAAGGCGATTAAAATCTACGCTTTGTCAGTCAAAATAGGCCTATCCCAGTAAAATAGGCCTAAGTGATCAGTAGACTTGAGAACTTCTTGTGGTGACTATTTGTAATAGGGAGGAGTATCCTTATTGATCAAATTGTGTGTCAAAGCCAAGTGTTGGTGTATTAATTTTGCAGCTGGGTTATGGCGACCCAGGTAGGCAGATCCTGATAAGGCTGAACATCCTACCATAATGTGTTCATTTGACTCACCCACATTTCCACATTGTCGGCATTTGTCAACAACATTGATTTTTAGGACATGCTTCTCGTCATTTGTTGTTCTTATTGCTCTGCCCTGTATTGCTGTAACAAAGCCTTCTGTTTCAGGATAGAGATGACCAGCTTTGAGCCATGTTAAGGAAGCAGCCTAGTCAATGTTGTCACCATGTAATAGGGCCGTTAATTTTCCGTGCAGTGTTTTTCTTTCTCATTGGTGAAGCTCATGCCCTGCGTCGTCCCAACCAACATTAAACAGCAGCATTGATTAGGCTGAGAGGGGTTGCTTTGGAGTCCTATTTGGTTAGGAAGAAAACTAGTTCATTGTTGGAGGCCTGCAGTTTTGATCGTATTTTTTTTAAACTTGCATCTTACACAATGTGTAGATGTTCTTCAATACATGACTTCCTGCCTTTATGGGAGGACTTGGTATGTAAACATCGAAATTCGGTTAGTAGTTTTCTCATGAGTCTGTCAATATCATTTAGATCGGTGCCATAAAATGGAGTGACAAACTGTTATGTAAAGGAGCATTGGAACGGCCTAGCTATTTATTGCAGTGCTGAGGTTACTGCCAGTCTCTTTAGTGTTGAGGATTTTTATAATTTACTCGTTGCTTATATTTACAAAAAAAAGTCTTCTTTTATTTTTGTTTATGGTTTATCGTGACATTCTGGTTTAATTCCAAAATATTTTGAAGAGTAGCAGAGTTCAATTCCTCGAAGCCATCAAATGCAATTTTAGTATTGGCTGACTTGCACTTTTTAATGCTTATGATGCCATAGGGCAGGGCCTACTTATCCAAGCCAAAAGACATCGTCACGGAAGCGTTTTATTGTTTTAGTTTAGGTTTGTAATTTTTGCTCGGTTTCTGTATATAGCTTTAAATCATCCATGTATAATAGGCGAGACACACTATTTGTACATTTAGAGTCAACCCTAAAACCGTCTGTAGTGCTATGGAGTAATTTAGATAGTTGGTTAATTGCTAGGCAAACCAGAGCGGAGATAGTCACCCTTCTTATCTGGACAGAACCTAAATTTATCCCCATTAAGGCTTATCCTTCAATTGTCCATACATACTCTCAATAGTTTTTTTTTCTTGAGTTGATTCTATGAATTATTATTATTATTAGCGGCCCCCAAAAGGGGAAAGACGATATTAGTTTTGTGTGGTCTGACTGTCCGTCCGTCCGTTTGTCCATCCATCCCGTTTAGATCTCGCAATTAAGAAAAGATATTGAAAATACGATATCATAATATTTTAGACCATTCAAAGTTCAGTTGCAATGGCTACTTTTTTCTTTTCTGAAAGCGAAATATCTAATTTTTAAAATCAATTATGTAAGCATTTTTTTTTCTTCATAAAAATACACCATATTTACAACTATTCACTATTAATAGAAATAAACAATGGAGACTACCACTATTTACCATATCCAAGCACATTTATGCAAACGTTTTTAGATTTTTTGTCCAAAACATTTTTTTTTACAATTTTATTGCTAAATTAAGTAAGTTCTGTCATACTAACTACTACATTTACAAGAAAGAAATGTTTATTTTTTTTTTGTAAAGAGAAAAAAAATCTATTTAGTATGCATATAAGTGGAACATAATTTAAAACAACAATTAATTAGTAGTTTTTCATATTATCGCGTGAACTGCAACGCTATGAGCCTACTACAGTTATGACACACGTAACTAAAGGATTTTTTAAAATTATTTTTTTTACGAATTGTTTTTTTCTTGAGGCTTTGAATAATAGATTGGCCCTTTACAAAACAATTAGATAATCATTATAATACATCAGCTAGGTCATGTTCATATCCAACTCTGCATTCTTCTGTCATTTGCCTTTAATAGAATTTCATTCTGATAATTTTTTTTTAAATATTGAAACATGCTTTTTAGCGCCTGAATGGACCACTTCAGGGGCCGATTTTGAGTTTTCCACACAAACTGTCTCCTAATTAACTTTGCAATCACCTGCTGGTATGGTAATACTTCACTAGCACAACGACTTAGACTAAATAGACTAATTAAAAAAGCATCGTAGGCCTATATCACTCGAACACAGCTACCATCTCTTGAAAAGCTTTTTCATGAAAGATGCCTTTCCAAAACACTTGATCACGATTCTTAAAGACAATATGCACCCATTAAACCACTGTTACATAAGAACTGAACGAAGTGGTCGTCTCCTTTCCATTAGGACTAAAACAGAAAGATTTAAAAACTCCTTCATCCCACTTTCGGTCAGAGTGTTACAAGATCATCTGTCGTCATCGAGAAATACATAGAATTCTAATTCATAAAGCGCTGGTTGTGAGTGTGTATGTGTTTCGTGTGTGAATGTTCGTATTTTCATCTATACCGGTATTGTTATTGTAGGCCTACAATAGTTACGCCTAGGTTGTCAATTGTAGTCAAACTGAATTTCCATTTGATTGGATCAATAAAAATTATCTTATCTTATATATCCCTTGGTCTGCTGAACAGTTGCGGCACCACACAAGATCTGTCTACCTTCTTTCTCCATTTTTCTCTGTCATTTGCCTTTGATGAAATTTCATTCTGATAATCTTTCTGAAAATATTGAAACCTGCCTTTTTACCCGCCTGGGTGGACCACTTCGGGGGCCGATTTTGAGTTTTCCACACAAACTGTCTCCTTGTTAATTAAAAACTTTGAATTATTATTGAAAAGTAATGAAAAAATGGTATTTCGAAAGTTATTTTAACCGGAAATGAACTTTATAAGAATACACAATATGGCGCGTAGTTATCGTTGTCTATAAATATTACTTTAATGCCTAAATTTAGAGCTGCTTTTGGACAATGGTAAATAGATCTAATCTAGAGCTACAGAAATTTAGATTTATGCCAATTAAAGTGTTACTTAAAATCTTATTTAAAAATTGATTAGACATCAACAAGATCTAGATCTATATCATTTAGATTTTCTATCATCATAAAAATAATAAATAATAATAATAAATCAAATAAATGTCATAAATCATAAAAATAAATAAAATTATTACCAATGACATCATCATGATCATCTACTATACTACTAGATCTACATCTACTCTAGTATGATCTAGTGAGTGACAATTGTAGCTAACAGTTAATTTATTATAGATCTATTTAATTTTACTTTTGAAAGGACTGTCACTTTGTTACTTTTACACTTAGAACTAAGAAAGTGAATGCAATGACTTTGATTAGTTTTGATTTTTGTTTAAAAGTCTATGTTTTGACTCGACTACTTTAGACTCTAGAGCAGAGGACTTGGTGACTAGATTGTCACTAGATTTAGTTAGTATCTAGCTAGACTAGTATGGGAGTATGTGTGTGTACTACGTAACATATGATATCATGTTCTAGATCTAAATTAAGAGTATTATACTGTGGATTTAAAGATTATGGTCAGGGTAATATTACTATTACAATTATTAGATCTAGTTACTTTATTTTTTAGTAAAGGAGACTACTGTTACTAGAAATCTAGAGTTTACAATCTCTGAGACTAATTCAAATTGTTTTAATTTGGCCTGTAGGATATCAGGAACTTTTTCAATCCAAGTTCAGCATCCAAAAGCTCAACTACACCTCCTAACAAGGTACCATATATTAAATTAAACTAAATTTAAATAGTTGGCGATGAATAGCAACATTTATCATTTATAGTTAATTACCTTTGTCAAGAGCAAATTCATTAAGAAAATAATGGGGCTTTTTATTGGGTCATGTATCATTATTCTATGAGTTTGAGATCAGTGGTATAATTTATCCAAATAATTATCAATAATATGTTCTTATATATTATATTTAGCATGCTTTCATCTCAGTCTATTATGTTTTTTTTTCGTATATATTTATTCCTTTTTGTATAGGACATCAGAAAATATTTTGGGTCATCAGCAGCAAATAAAAATAATACAGTACCTGGAAAGGAAACAAGTATTACTGTCAATAAAAAAAGTATGGTTAGGGCAAAAGGTGAAAAACTTAAAAGCCCACCTAGTAAGACCCAGATAAAACCCAAAAGTATTGGCAAGTCACCAAAAAAAAGTGAGCCATCTGTTCCAACAAGATCTTCCCCCAGAAAGAAAGCTAGCCTCAGTGTGGACATAGAAGAGCCAGTTTTAATTGATGATGATTCTGACAATGATGTTGTCAATGATTCCCAGGATTTAAGTGATACTTACAAGAAAGTAAATGGTTTTTATACAAACACTGCCAGTAAAAACAAAGGGTCAGGAAAAAAAGAAACACTTACTAGTAAAACTAAAAAGCAAAATGACACTAAAAGTTCAGCTAATGCTAAAAAGTCAGAAGAAATTGTGGACATTGAAAGTGTCCATTCATCAGGTTCTAGTAGTTCCAAAACTGCTACAAGGTCAAAATCGAATAAGACAAATGATAAAACTAAGAAAGGCAAGTCAAGTGAACCACTGGTTAAAGAAATTCAGAAAGAAGAAAAGACAACCAGGCAGAGTCCTAGAAAGTCACCTTCCACAACAGATAGTAAGAGGGCAAAGAAAAGAAAACAGGTAACAGTATAGTATATTTTTTAAACTGATGTGTAATATTTATCATTAATGTAATAAGTCTTTACAAAAAATATTTTTTTGTTTGCCTTGAATGGACTTCTGGTTAAGATCAGAAATGGGAATCACTATATATTTATAGGTTCCCCTTATGGCTAGTTCTAAAACAGAATTTACATTGTAAGAATATGCTACTTGCCATTGGGTAGACCACAGAATAATTTTTAGCTCAGAAACTAGAAAACTCTATTTTTTTATTTACTGGCTGAGTTTCTGTAAGATTGTTCAATGCAGGATACAAATTTATTGTATTAGCAGATTTCTAGTGATGAAGAAGAGATTCTAATTGTCAAAAATGATTCCTCTGACGACGAAGATGAGCCACTAAGGGGTAGGCAAAAGTCCAGATCAAGAAGTAAAACTGTAATAAAGTCTTCGAGAATCCTTGACTCAGGTCTGCAAACAATTTGAATAACTCCACCATGTTTTCTTTTATAATTTTTGTTTTGTTTTTGTTATAATGTTTGTTTTTTAAGCTGTTTTAAATTAGTCAGTGGCTGTTAGGTTTTAGATTAAAATTGATTCTTTCCCTGATTCTTTCCCTGTAGATTCAGATGATGAGAATCCAGTAATGGAGGAGAAGCCTAAAGCCAAAAGAAAAAAGAAAGAATCCAAAGTGTATGTAGATGATTCAGGTGAGATTTTTAGTGGGCTGGTTTCTACTTGACTTTATTTGTCATTTAGAGAAAATAAGATGGTTCTGTGATTCTGCTTTTAGATAGTAGGGGTGATGTGGCATATAATGCAAAATACACAATAAGACATGGCGGTTATTTTTACATTTAAACCCAACTTGGAGAATGTTGAAGTAAACATTATTTAGTTAGAAACAAAATTTGATTTGATTTGCAAGCATTTTGTAGATTTTTAAAATTAATTATTAAAGTGGCATAGATGCTTTTTATGTATAACCAAAAAAAATAACAACAGCAAAAGCTAGGTTAAAATCATCATCATCATAGCTAGTAATTATATAGACTTTCTCATAGCAATAAGATTTTTATGTGTCATATTGTAATAATCTAAAGAAGTCAACTCAACGGGGACAGATATTTATTCACAGGACATCAGAAACACATAAAAAGATCTGCCTTCGGCATAGCTTCTTCTTTCAACCCCTAGACTTGGGCTGAACTCTGTTGTCTCTCTAATGTCAACATGCCTTCAAAGTCTAGCTTCTAGTAGTGCACAAGCTAGAGCGCACCTTCTGCATTACCTGATTGGCAGTGTGCAAGGCAGGATTATAACAATATATCGGGGCGAGCACACATTTTTTTCAATCTTATTCATTCTGAAGCGATAAGCTTGTTCATAAGTTAATAAGAAATTATAGTGTGTAAATCTCTTTCTGCAGATAATGAAAAGAAAGTGACAGCTCTAGACAAGTTTGTTATTCACAAAACTAAAACAGACTCTGGACTTGGGCAAGAAACTAAAACAGAGAAAGAAAAGTCTCAGTTGAAACTTGTGAATGTGAATGCGGCAGATTTCTTTGGTACTGCAGCGGTCACTAGAAGTAATCGGTCAATGGCAGTGACCAAAAGAAAACATGAAGAAATGGAAAAGGTAAAAAAAAAATGTACAATATATTATTCTATTTACCTATCAACTATTGTTGATTTTCTTGCTGTATTTATTGGCTACTTTCTATAACAAGTTTACAGTAATAACTTTTTTGACAGTCTTGCGAGGTGGTTGATGTTGACATAGTGTTTGACGAAGAGCTGCATGATGATGAGGACTTTATGAAGACCCTTGACCAGCTTGATGGACCTAATGTTAAAAAAGTTAGTGCTTTTAAATACTATATTGTTATAAATGAACAAGTGACTCTGGTAGCCATGTGTGTGATCAGCTGACACAGGTTATACATGCTAATGTACTGTGAACAGACTCATGTAGAGACTTCCTGTGTAAATCACCCATGAAATGGAATAGAAAAGGAGTGTGTCAGAGTCAAGTCAGTCTGATACAGGAGTACAGTCAGTTCAAGACAAGACAGAGATTCCAGTACAAGTTTAGCACAGCGATTTCAGTCAGACATTTCGTCATGCGAATTGTTAGTGTTTGATTATTTATTTCTTACCCATTAAAGTTTTTAAGTTCTTGAGTTAGTTATATTGTTTTACCCGCATAGAGTTGTAGCTATATTTTATTCCAGGCAAGGTCCTACAGTGTTACAATAAATGCAGACATGATACAGAAATTTTTTTATATTTGTGATTTTGCCTCAGATCCTATGCCATAAACAAGTTTGCAAAGTATAACAGTTTTAATAGTTCATTGTTGTTTTATTTAATCTCTATTTTTGCACTTCTTTTTTCGTACTCAGTGTGATATGTAAACTGTAGTATTATGTGGCTAGTACAATGACCAAATATATTAACACACTTAACTGTTATCTGATAAAATTGCATAATACCCTTGAATCTGACGAATTTGTTGTGTAAAAAGCTGGATTTTAACCTGAATTCAAATTCAGGATAATTGTTTGTTTTTTTTACTCCCCTTTCCCCAAGCAACCATAACTTGAATTTTAGCTATTGTTATTCTTACTCATTGTTGAAGCAAGCACTTTTTTAAAAACATTTGCCATAGATAGCTAATTATCAGAAAATCTTTTTCAGGTTAAACAGTGTGAAGCTGAGGTCAGGGAAACCACTAAAGAGGTTAAACCTGGTAAAAGTTTCACTTCTCCTACATATTCTTATTTTCTTTATACAAGTTCAACTGTCTCTATGCAGGCCTTACATGATTTTCTTTTAAAGCTTCATTAAAACTGCATCATTTTAATATAGGTTATTGTTTCATTGCTCTGTGTACTATTTTATAGGTAAAACCTCTGTTACTAATATTTGTGTACAATTTTAAAGCTATATTTCTATTGCTAATTCTTGCACCACTTTGTATTTCAGTCAGTCTGGCTAGTAAATTGAGTGCTAAAGTCAAGCAAGAAAACTTGAAAGCTGAGAGAAATTCAGGCGATGAACATGAGGTGTGTGTTATTTAAGTTGCTACATTTCTTGAAAGCATTCCTGTGAGATCATCCTATGGAATATCTGCACATAATATTTCAAGTGACCACATTTTAACTAGTTGATTTTGAAATAGTGTAATCTAATTCAGCATTTTCTAATTGTTTTAATCCTATGACCCTTATGTAAACTTTTTTTTCTTTACATCCCACACATTTATTTGGCTGAGACAGACTTTCACCTGTGTATACACACACATGTACTTTTTTTTCTAATTTTAAGCATTATTCACCACTGCCTTCCTCTGTCCTTCAACTACTTCAGTCCAGCCTTGTTATAACAGAATCCATATAACCTTTGCATAGTTGTTTTTTTTTTAAATGATTTAAAATTATTTTTTTTTTGAACATAGGGCAAAAATTCTTGAATGGACAGTTTACCCTTGTTAATTTCTTGAATGGACATTTTACCCTTGTTAATTTCTTGAATGGACAGTTTATCCTTGTTAATTTCAGGTAACCTGTGAACTACTTGAACTGAAGGAAACACACAAGAATGTGAAACTGGAAACACCCCTGAAGCAGATACCACAGAAAACCTCGCCCTTGAAGCAATCACCCCTGAAACAGACAGTCCAGAACACATCACCTCAGAAGCAGTCACCATTGAAAACATCTCCCCTGAAACAGACACCTCAGAAAATGTCTCCTTTCAAACAGACAACCAGAACTCCCATCTCTGCCAACAAGCGAACACCTTCAGACAATGTTTGTTCATTTTCTAATGTCTTTCTTGTTTATTTTATCTGCATTTTACTAAAAAAAAAGTGTCCTGTTCAGATATATATCATTTCTAAAACTTTCACTGCATTCATTAGCTACTTTTGCTTGATTATTTTGCTTTTAGTGGGGAAAGTGTTTGTCAGAAGGTAGAATTGATCAATTTGAGAACCAATAGGCTGTAAAATGTTCATTCTGAAATGTGGCTTGGTTCCTTGTGGGTAGCTTTCTTGATGCTGACAAGCTATGCTTAGCCTGTTCGGTGACTTATTTAATTCCATAATTATTTGTTAACCATAAAATCACATTAACTTGGTCTGTCACCAACTTGCATCCTATTTTTTTCCATGATCCCATCTGGTTTTGCCAACAGTATTGCAACAAATTAAAAGTAAACATTTTTTTTTAAATGTCTGTTTTCTCCATTTATATGAAACTAGTTATTCTGGGTAAAAGTACAATGCAAATCTGTCTCTAAATTACAAATTTATTTTATTGGTAAAGTCATTTAGTAACTTTTCTTTTTGTGTAGTTTGTAAAATACATACAACAGCTCCTATAATACAGTAGCAACTATCTTTCACAGGATGGGTCAAGTGCTAGGAAGTTGGCTGGATTCCAGGCTTATAAACAAAGAACTGGACCACAACATCTAGGTTCCAAAGAAATTCCTGAGGTAAATAAACTTCCGTAAACCAAAAGAAAAATAGAACCTGTTTCCCCAAAACCAAACCTCAAGTTGGCTTGTATTGAAGACATGATTAGTTCAAAGTACTTAAGTTATGCTATACACATTTCTACATTATTATTTTTTTTTTTTAGTATTGCTTGTATATAGCACATCTTTCATGCTTATTGATGCTCAGTGTGCGCTCTAGTCTCTTTTGTGGACCAGTGAGGGGGTATGTATCGGGAGAAAGTTTTTGTGCTACTTTTAGGTGCTTAGCAGAGACAGGATTCGAACCTGAGCCCCCCTTGGTGGCCAAGCACCCTCTCAGCCCCACATCCCTCATTATACAGAACATTTGAAGCATAAAGGTGTTTTAAAACAAATTCGTATGAATCAACTTGTTGAAGATGGTCATTATTGACAAGAGGTTACTTAGAACAGCCATTCTCAACATACTGTCAATTATATCAAAAAGTTTACCCGATTTAGAATGTAATGTAATTGCTAATGTTACTATCTTAATTAATATTCTTTCATGATTGAAATGAAAAACTTCACAGCTTACAAGCATTTTAATCAGTATAGACTATGCATAAAGAACTTGAAAGGTCTTTTTTTTTTTTCAACATTATCTTAAGAGGCTAATAATTTTTTAAATTTAAATTAAGTTTTTTGTTTTTATATTTAAAAAAAAAAAGTGAAGTACCCCTTTAATAACTTATGATCTATAAATGTTGTAAATATCATTTGTTTTTTTTTATGGCTGATGTTAAACAGGGTGTGATGTGGCCAGCACAACCACCTTTACTTTCCTAAACTATTGTCAGGTACACATTAGAGTGGGGGTGGACTTGGGGGTCATTCTAAAAATCCCAACCAATCATCCAAAGGCACCACCTAGTCATATAAATGAAATATTAAACATTATTTTGGGTATAAATCTTCTTTAATTTAATGACTGCATAAAGGATTTATCTTATTAAATTACAGAAGTTACTAACGAAGAGAAGATAATTACATCCTACGCTTATCCCTAATTCGATCTAGTCATGCATGCTAATCAGTGACTTAAAATCTGCTGTCAGTTTGTTTTCCATGGTGATTCTGGCAACCCATTTCAGGGCTCTATTAAGACTAGGGAAGAAGGAGCACTTGTACAAGTTTTTCCTTGCATATTAAAAGAAATGTGCCTTTATCTTTGTGTCTTTCTGAGTATTTTATTAGGTTAAGTTTTTGAACTTGTAAATTATAGTTCTTTATTTTAAGTATTATTGCTTGTCTTCTGTCTTGAAGGGTCTCTAAATTTAGTTATTTTATTAATGGTGTTACTCTAATCAAATTAATATGTCGGTTAAACATCTCTAGGCTCTATTTTGTGTCTGTTCTAGTTTCTTTATGTTTTCTTGAGTTGAGGGGTCCCAAATTGAGGGTGCATATTTTTACATTGACCTTACACAAAGGTTATTGTGTTCATTAAGCCACATTATTATTATTATAGTTATATTTCTTTGAATTTGCAGGGTGCTGACAATTGTCTGGAAGGTCTGACATTTGTTATCACTGGAGTTTTGGATTCTATCGAGAGAGATGATGCAAAGTCTGTGGTGGAGAAGTATGGAGGTAAAGTCACAGCCAGCGTGAGCGGTAAAACAAGTTACCTGGTAGTAGGGCGTGAGCCAGGTGAAAGTAAAATTTCCAAGGTAAAGGACACATCTTTAAATGTTCAACTTTTGTTGTCTAGTTTGAGAAATGATTTAGGGTATGTCTTCAAAGAAATCCTATGAAGTATAATATTAATGCTATTTCATCCTACACCAGGCCTCCAAGCTCAAAGTGAAACAAATAGATGAAGATGGACTATTGGATCTTATCAGAACATTGCCAGGAAGAGTTTCCAAATATGAACTTCAGGCCAAAGAGCAGCTGAAAAAAGTAATTAGAGCTATGTCTCACTCTATCTGCTCATTTGTTTTCCGCATGTTTTATCAATTAAGCTGTTAGGCTTCAAGTTAAATTATAGTGAAGGACATTACAACTAACTGCTGATGTGCTTTCATGCCTGTGATAAATGTCATACACTTTTTTGTTTGTAATTTTACTTTTTTATATTTTAATTTTAAATACAGGAAGCTGCTATCAAAGATTTGCAGAACAAAAATTCTAAAAAACTGGAATCTTTCAGATCTCCTAAAGTTGAAAAACAAAAAAGCTCAGTAGAGCCATCCTCATTTACCCAAATAAAAAATGCAGTGGGAGTCAGCTCTGTGGGCTCTGGGTCTCCTGCTTCATCGAAGTTACTAAGTCAGTCCCAGCCTTCTCCTTCCTCCCCTGCCCCAGCCACCCAGTCGGAAGTTTTGTTATGGGTAGACAAGCACAAGCCGACCACTTTGAAGAACATTATTGGTCAGCAAGGGGAGAAAAGCAATGCCAAAAAACTTTTACACTGGTTGAAGCACTGGCATGAGAACATCATCGTAAAAGGTATCAAGTCATCAGGTAAGCTATATTGTCTTCTGGTATAACCTCTTGACTTTTTAACAATTATATTTGATTAAAAAAATTTTTTTTGTTTGTTTTATTTGTCTGGGATGTTCCTTCAGAATATTAGATTATTACGTCTGAACCCAAACCCGCAGCAGGATGTCGAGGGATGGGGGCAAACATGGTTTGAACCCGTGACTATGAAGGCAACTGTTCAGAATGCATACCACATTACGAGATACCAGGCAGCCATATTCTACAGTAATGAGTAATAATCTCAATTTTCCAGTCAATAGAAAACACTCTTTTTCTGAGGCAGTTTTGTTCTTAAACTTATTTAGAAATTGATTTTTACAAGAAATGGATTTTTACAAATATTTAAGAATAATAAAATATTATTTAAGTCATTTTTTTTTAACATTTAATTCTTAAAAGATAGTTCTCGTTATGTTGGTATGGGGGATAATACACATCTGGGTTTCCAGACATAAAGTGATGCAATAACAAGCATCTTGAGTTGTATATGAACAGAAATCCATTGTATGAATTTGAATACGTTTAATGTCAGAAATTGGAGTCATGCTATAATAAACCGTACACTATATTCCAAACGATATAAATTACTCTGGAAAAAAAAAATCACAGAAGTAGAATAAATGTGAAGCCAAATAACTGATGGATCCAGAATTCTCAGTTTCCTATTTATACCCTCTGTCTTCAAGTAGATTCCAGAAATAAAACTTGATCATTACTGCATAGTTTTTACAACAATTTGTTATTGTCTTAATGATTTTGATGCATTTTATTTACATGATAGTTGTCAAGTAGTTCCTTAACTTAAAAACAAAACAAACAAAAATCCTGATAACATTACACACCAAATATGTATGTCACTGCTTGGTTTGCTTAGCTTCATGAAGTACTTTTTTCATTGAACCAAAAACAATGCCTATTGATACACTGATCTGTTCTGGCTGTTTGTTAAAATGATTTTAATCCCAATTAAAAAATGATCCAGTGAATTTCATAATGTGCACAATTCTCATTTTGATTTTCAGAGCCACTTGCTTTTTTTTTCCAGGGACTTATTAAATGAAGAATTTTCAACTTGCCTGCCCCTACTGGGGAAACTCACCAGCCCTAATGTTTGTTAACTCACCTGCCTTTTTATCTTTAAAGTGGCAAAAGTTTGATAGTCTGCTATTTTCTACACAGGAAGTTTTTTCAACAAAGGAGATGGTGCTGGGAATAGGGCAGCTTTGTTATCGGGCCCACCTGGCATTGGAAAGACAACCACAGCAACTCTTGTTTGTCAGGTAATTTTGATTATCTCCCTTAGAAGTTTGAAGCCCAAAGCTCAACTGAATTTTTAAAAGAAAGGCTAGTCAAATATTAAAAATAGTTAAAATCATAAAGGTAAATTAGGAAATTCTACTCCTTTGCTGATGGCTAAACTGCTCTGAGTCAAGCCAGCACCATATAAGTACTCTGCAACAGATATGGAAAAAACAGAATGTCTAACTGTGTATTAATTGAAATAAATTGTTTAAAACTTAATTCTTCAATGTTTTAAAAGCAACATAACATAACTTAAAAGAAAATGTGAAAAAAAAATATTTTTTTTTGTGTGTTATTTCACAGGAAGCTAAATTTTCATATGTTGAGCTCAATGCTTCAGATTGCCGCAGCAAAAGAAACTTGAAGGAAGTTGTGGCGGAGTCTCTGAACAACCAGACCCTTGTGGACTACATGGGGGATCGCAAAGGATCAACCCTGCCCTCTGGGCAATCACACTGCATCATCATGGATGAGGTAGATGGTATGGCTGGCAATGAAGACAGGGGAGGACTCCAGGTAAGAAGTGTTTCTATATTTTCTGTCGGACTATAATGAAAACAATGGAATATAAGACGATAGTGAATATTTCATATATATATATATATATTAACACTGGCAGTCACAACTTAGCCATTATGTATCAAGGATACAATCCTGAGACTTAGGTTGTCAGCCAACCACTTTGTCAACACCCATTGTATTTGAAGAATATGATCAACTTAGGTGCCATTTTGCCCTTACTGGCATAGAGTAAAGTAGCTGGCAGCAGATGGCCTCTGAAACAGACAGCTGGAGAGTTCTCACAAAGACCATATTGAAAGCCCTAAGAAAAGTCCTTGTAAAAGACAGATGCAGAAGATGTAAGGACCAGTAGACAACAGCTTTGTTTGCATCCGATGGGGAAAAATATAATTACTACTGGACTCATATGAAACACTGCACTCATCCTCAGTATGGAATTGATGACATTGGCATTAGAAGAATATGTCAGTGTCAAGTTGTAGAGTTGAATCAGAGCGTTGAAGTTGGCCATTTTAATTGATTATATTCCAGTTGTAAGGATTTACTATAGCTGTCTTAATGGATCTACCTGAGTTAAGTATTTTGTTTCTCATGATGTCACAAAGCAATTAGATTTTTTTTTAAAGTTATTTGTTCTACTTAAGTTCTTTGACAGTCACCTTACTCTCAGGGCTGTAGTCTTACAAGTCCTTAGTTCAAAATCTTTATACAGGTCAATTAGGGTAAAGAGACAAAAACTGTTTAAAATCACTTTAAAGTTCTTATATGATGCATTTTAAAACAGTTGTTAGTAATGTAGCTGTTTCTTCTTTCTATAAATGTTATAATGTAGCTGTTTCTTCTATCTGCTGTTTTAATTTATGTTTCTTCTTTCTACTAATGATATAATGTAGCTGTCTTCTATCTGCTGTTTAAAATATATCTGTATTTTATTTCTACTAATGTTATAATGCAGCTGTTTCTTCTATCTGCTGTTTAAAATATATCTGTATTTTCTTCCTACAAATGTTATAATGTAGCTGTTTCTTCTATCTGTAATCTAGGAACTCGTACAGCTCATCAAGAACACCAAGATTCCCATCATCTGCATCTGCAATGACCGCAACTCTATGAAAATGAGGACTCTGTCCAATTACTGCCTAGATTTGAGGTTCCAGAGGCCTAGAGTAGAGCAGATCAAAGGGGCTATGATGACCCTGGCTTATAAAGAGGGCCTGAAGATTCCGCCGGCTGCACTTAATGAGATTATAGCAGCCTCAAATCATGATATCAGACAGGTAACTGCATTTGATTTCTTGGTTTCTGTCATTATTTTGAAAGGTTGGATAATATGTAGTGCCATTTGAGTAGAATTTTCTTTTTAAAATTTTATTTAAAAAAAAAATATTTCATCTGGTATTTTTTAAGTGTATTTTTATGTTTAAATATATTAAAGAAATTTTTGACTGCTGTAACAGTCAAATAGAGGCATGGTGGCTGAGTAGTAAAGCGCTTGACTTCTGAACTTGAGGGTCCAGTGTTTGAATTCTGGTAAAGACGGATTTTTTATTTTGGGGCACCTCTGAGTCCACCCAGCTTTAATGGGTATCTTACATTAGTTGGGGAAAAGTAAAGATGGTTGGTCATTATACTGGCCACATGACACCCTCATTAACCTTTGGCCACAGAAACAGATGACCTTTTACCTTTCAGACCTTGCAGATGATGTTGTCACAAGTCAAAAACTCGCTGTCAGAGTCACTCAAATTTATCACAGCATTAATTATTATTTTTCATTATTTATTTATTTTATTTTAATTAATTCCCCATCCTACCCCTAAATTCTCCACCTGCGCCACCTTTTCCCCTCCAGGCTAGACTTAGTTGACCACCTTGGAGATATTAAGGCGCGTCTTTCGATTTATCTTCCCTTGACCGGGGCAAAGATACGTACAGACTCTTTGATCTCATCGGCAGGATGTCTGACAGCCGCAGTGGACACCACCTTGTGTGGAATGCAAGTCACTCCTCCCCCCCCCTTTCTCCTACGTCTCTCTTTGATCTAGGAGATTACTCGAGTCAAAGTGCCTCTCGACGCTCCCATCTTAAGTCTAATTCACCCACGTGTAAGATAATTCTAAGCCTAGGACATTTCCTGTGTCCGCCCACATTTTCCAGGCCTTTGTATATAAGGTAAATTAAATCAAGTCGGACCCTCTCCTTCTCATTCGAGCTGAGCCATCGAGTCTGGACTATATCATTTATTCTCCCTCCTAGAGGAATACCTGGTGGTAAGCCGAACTTAATCACAAGTTCCATCTTAATTACTTTTGTGCTATTTCCATTGGATATCATCATGTGTATTTTGCTTAGTTCATTTATATTTAATTAGTGCATTGTGTATTTCTCACTGGCGTAAGTAGAAAACATAAACATGTGCTATGTATATATTTTAGTATTGCATTAATCTATTAATGCTACGTTGCTCAATTGATCGTTGATGCAACCGTGTATATATTTGTACACCTTATTTTATTTCCTTTATCTCGGTTGATCGCCTTGATGATTTTACTATCGCACTAATACTGCGCTTAGAAAGGAGATATGAGTTATCTCCCCCGTATTGAATTATCTCCCCTTTACTCATTTTACCCTAATGAGAGTTGCGCCGCTTGAACGGACACACCATTCAAGCGCGCTCCATTGTTCTCGACCCACGGTCATATGTAAACAATCATCTGGGTCGCTGACCACCGCCCAATTCAACCCCCCCCCTTTTCTTTCTCTATCCACCTGTGTTGTTTATTTGAGATTATTATTTCCCCTTCTATGTACATTTTTATATTAGTATTTCCCCTTTTATGTACATTTATATAATGCTACTATCTGCCATCTATTTTCCAAATCCCATTTGTCATCATCTCCTCATTGTGCTCTAAAGCAATTTCACCAATCTGACGAATGCACCTCAGTCGAGGGCATCGATAAGATGTATGAGAGACATGTCCTAACTTGTCTTTATTTATCCGCAGCCTCCCTCAGGTGTCTGCCTATTTGCCTACTGGCCTATCTATGTGCTTAGTGCTAATCAGCGCTGCACTTGCCTAGTTGCTATCAAGAATCACCTATTTGCCTACTGGCCTATCTATGTGCTTAGTGCTAATCAGCGCTGCACTTGCCTAGTTGCTTTCAAGAATCACCTATTGCCTAGTTACTGGATCAACGATCCATTTACCTGCAGTTGTGCTTAGTGCTATTCAGCGCTGCATTTGCCTACTGAGATCTACCCAACTCTACTACTTGGCGCTATCGGCATTGCCCGCCTATTCGACAGCCCACCTGTCAAGCTATTAGGCGCGACGTCCCTATAGAGTCAGATCTGTGCGAGACGTCATAGCTACGCCAACCCTCTGCAACTCACTGGACATATCCTGTTACTCACACTGCCCACGGCAGATCAGCTCTGCCCGCAGTAACCTTGTGCCCACGGTATCCGGCCACCCGCCATACTGTGCCCACTACAGATACTAGAACTTGGGACTGAGACTCCACAAGAGCTATATCGCCGGCGTCCCTCTATCCGCTAGAGCGCCACCTCCAGCTGCAGAACCTCAAGCCAGGACCCAGCCAGCTGCGACATCAACAGGACAACCAGCTAAGTCAGAGGACAAAGTGACATACTCTCTTATTATGTGCAAGAGTGATGATTAAACATAGAACATACTAGAGATAGATGCAAACCCTCCCCCTTTTTATTATTATATGTATATTTATGTAAATAAATATCCTTTATTTTAACTTTTGTATCTATCTTTCATTGCTTTGTCTCGTTGCGTGTCTGCTCCCGATTCATATGCTGATAAGTGGGGGTGTGATAGCTTTAAAAATAATCATCCCCTAGACATTAAACGCGCCAAACACACGTCACATTTCCCCACCTGTCACAGATGTAAAAGATCTGTTTCTTTGGCCCACAGTTAATGGGGATGTTATGTGGCCAGCATATCAACCAACCACCTTTGCTTATCCCCAACAAATGTTAGGTACACATTCAAGTTTGATGGGCGCCCTAAAAGTCCCAAATTAAAAATCTCAGTCTTGAACCAGAATTGAATCTTAGATCCTTTGGTTTTGAAGCCACGGGCTTAACCACTGGGCTGGGCTTTCAGTTGAAGTAATATATCACCAAATTTCTTTCCTTGTTTTAAAGTAAAAAACTTTGATTATGTGAAAGTCTTTGTCTTGGCAACACACTGATCTAGTTTTTGTTCACTGCCCAATTCCAAACATTATAACTTAGTCACCCCCCTTTCTATTTAGATTATTCACAACATGTCAATGTGGAGTGCCAGTGATAAGACATTGAGCTATGAGCAAGTCAAATTGGATGCAGCCAAAGCACACAAGGATGTCCGACTTGTAAGTAATATTATAAGAGCTTTGTTTAAATAAATTTCATTACATTCATTGAATGCATTGATCAATTATTAATATGTAAATTGTTGTTTACCATTATTAAAGCTAAAAATACTCCTACAGCTGCTTACAAGATAGATAAATAGTACAATGAAAAAAAAAAGAACTTGTAATAGATTTTCTCCTGTTTGAAAAAGTGAACTATAACAGCTAATAGTGTAAGTTATTGAGTTTACCATCCAAGACTCTTAGAATAAAACATTGGAATTATTATTACTGTTTTTTTTTTCAGGGTCCATTTGATGTCTGCCGCAAGGTGTTTGTTAGTGATGAGGAAACAAGAAAAATGACCTTCAATGACAAATCTGATTTGTTCTTTCATGATTACAGCTTTGGGCCACTTTTTGTCCATGAAAACTATCCAAATATCATTCCAATGTCTGCAGGGTAAATACCTATAAATTGAATGTGTAAAAGTCATGAGCAAAAGTTGTTTTTTTTTTTTTCTTAAAATGTATATAAGCTGAAAAAAATGTTTTCTGTTGATGTGCTAGAATCTAGAAACTAGAATTTCTTTCTTTACTTTGGTACATTCTTCCAATGGAAACCTCCTCAACGTGCAATAACCTGTGCAATAACCTGTGAATACAGTTTCAAAGGAGAGTACCTTCTATCAGAATCAGAAATCCTCCCATTCACTTTGATCAAGCTAGAAATGTTTGGCTTTATAATTGAAAGCCTGGCCAGATGTGAGCATGTTTTGTTTTTCCTTATATGTCTGTCCCTATAGGCACATGGAGTAAAATTATTCATTTTCTGATATAATTAACTAGTGCGGCCATTTGTGTAGTCATCTCAACATTACTCCTCTGGATGGACATTCTTAGAATAGGTGCAAATACTTTGATAAGAGGCTAGAGCTTAGGGACATCTGTCCTTGTCTTAGACTTGTTTTCTCTCAGTTTATATCATTTGAACAGGACATCCAGGATAAACATTTGTACTTTACCACTATGCAGAAACTTTAAAACTCCTAAGTTTACCTTTATTATTACTGTTTTAATATTATGAATTAATTTTCACTTTCTGGCACTGCCAGGGTAGAGCTTCATTAAAATGATTTTTTTTTTTGGTTTATATTAGAAATCACAATGGCAAGCATTTGTCTTGTCTTTCTAAAACTATAGACAGTATATGTGATGGTGATTTGGTGGACAAGTTGGTCAGGAAGGATTCTAATTGGAACTTATTACCCACACAGGTGAGATACCCTGTTCTATATCATTTCGCAGGTTGAGGTCTGATAACCGACTGTTTTTTCTTTTCCTTGGTGCTGGGTAAACTTTTAAATGTATTTACATTATGATGGATGCAAGATTGCTGGCTATAAATGGCATGTAGGCAAAATTACATCTAAAAAAAATAAGTTGGCGGTAAATGCCAATCCGACTGATTGCGGATATTGGACTAAATTTTGTTATTTTTAGATTTTTTGGTTTTTGAACAACTAAAATTTAATAATAAGTCCAATTTAAACAAAGACAGGAAGTTACATTTATTGAATTGCGGTGCATGCGCTAATTCTTATACTTTTCCCCATCTAATGTCAAGTATCCATTAGAGCTGGGTGGACTCAGGCTTCCAAAGATCCCAACATTAAAAATCCCAGTCTTTACCAGTATTCAAACCTGTGACCCCTAGTTCGGAAGCCAAGCGCTTCACCACTCAACCACCATGCCCCCTTTGCTCCTTCTAGTTTTCTATAAATTAATTAAACAGTTTATTCAGCTGTTCCACAATCTGTTGCCTTTAGCAATCTTGTCTGATTGATTAATGGATATACAAAAAAAGTAAACCATTTGTAAATAAGAAAAATAAAGAATTGAATGAATGTTTTTCTTTTGTTTCTATATTTCTCAGTCATCAAGCAATCCATGTAAATATTATTTTCCAGGCTGTGTTTTCCAGTGTCATTCCAGGGGAGGTAATGAGAGGTAGTTTTCCTCAGATGCCTGCCTTCCCTCAGTGGCTGGGTAAATTTTCCAGCACCAACAAAACCAATAGGATATTACAAGAGTTGGCATCACACATGAGATTAGTGTGAGTATATGTGTATCTCTCAATGTGGGCTATGAGAGTGGCATTGTGTTTAGACTGTTATAATCTAATTTTGATACAGCTACTGTTTGACACATTCCATTAGAATTTAGAATTTTTCCAATTTAACTGATTCTAGCAATACGCACATCATGTATTATTTATATTGAACAAAGCAAAAGGAGAACTTAAGTCTTCAAAATGTTTCTTTCTATTTACTCATAATATTGCTTTTTTTTTTTCCCAAATAAGTGAATAAATGCATACTTATTGATATTTACAGAACATCCTGTGACAAACGAAGCCTCAACTTGGATTACCTCCCTGCTCTCAGGGCATGTCTGACATCTCCTTTGGTACAGAAGGGATCTGACGGAGTGGAGGAGGTCATCAAGCTGATGAATGATTATGACATTATTAAAGATGATTTTGACAACATATTAGAAGTCACCAAGTGGCCCAACAGTTTAGATGTTATGTCCAAGATAGATTCTAAGGTAAGACTTAAATTTTCAATAGATCAGCAAATGATGAATGATTTGCATGTTGTGTGAGTTTTAATCTTCAAAAAGATTGATTTTGTTGAAACATATAATGTCTTAAAACTGAATTTAATTTTCGACACTTTGACAGGCCATTGTTATTGGCTTTGCAGCATCTGTTTGTGTTTGTTACTACATATCCTGCCATTTTGATTTTAATCTTATTATAATTTTACCTTTTAATTTTTCTGTTTGTAATACTGTCCATGCAGTTCCATAATTTTAAATAGTCATCTTGCTATCCCATGAAATTTCCAAATGAGTTGAGTTCATGACAGAGAAATTAGAACAGAGTATACAATCTTTCACTAATTTATTTTTTTTTGGCTTGTCTTAAAGTTTTCTTAAAAAACAAAATAAGCCTGAAATATTTGATGACTCTTGAATTACTCTTGACCTAATATGTTATGTCCTGTACTTCTTGAACATGCTCCAGTTTTATTACCTCCCTGGTTCCTGATTTTTAATTCCTTTAGTGTGTTATTATTTTAATAGAAATAATGGAGTTTTCTGGGGCAAACAAAAATCTGCAGGGGTGTAGTAGAGTTACTAAACTGATGTCACTTTTTCATTTTATTATATAAACTAACAGATTTGATTTTATTTTAAAGGAAAATGAATTGGCTACAAAATTGTAATAAAATATGTTATTCAAAAAACATATTTTTTTTATTAAAAATTAATATTCTGAAAGATTTAACTTTTATACATTTAATCCATAAATACTGAAAAGTAAAAAAACTAAACACATTTTATCACTTATAAATTTCATAAAAAAAGAACAAATGCACTAAGAAATTCTATTATTTACTAAAAATGAGAAACTACTAGCTTAATGTCTTTTTTTTTTTTAGAAACGTGTTGGTTTTGCAAACAATGTACAACCAAACAAAAAAACTGTCACATCCAGAAAATAAAATTAAAAAAGAGTGAAATAAAAAGTTTAACATTAGAAAGTTAGTGAAATAAATATTATATGCCAAGTTATTTCCTGAGTGTGACGTTGCACAGAAAGAGTCTAATTGCATTGTTATGTACATCAGTCTATGACTTTGTCCCAGTTTTCATTAATCCTTTTTCTGACATTTTTAGATTTAAGTTATGAAGTGTTTTTAGACATTTTAAAACCCTCATTGTACAAACTCTTGTGAGAGACGCTTGTAAATAAGAAAAACTCCGGCCATTTGCTTTTTATATCCAAATCAGGGATTTATTAACAACTCCATTTTTTTGATTTCATTTCTAGACCAAATCAGCTTTTACCAGACAGTATAACAAGGAGGCTCCTCTCACTCCCTATGCCACTGGTACAATCAGCAAGAAGAAGGGAGGGCGTGGAACCAATGTTGAGGAGGAGTTTGAGCTTGAGGAAGAGGGGGAGGGAGAGGTTGGCGGAGTGGACAGCGAGGAGGAGAATGAAGAAGAAAGTCTGGAAGCTGATACTATGATTAAAGTAAGCTGTTTAAGGATCTAAAGAAATAAGGATCTAATCAATAACTCGTTCAGATTTGCTCTACAATAGTTATTCATAATTATTTTTTTTTACACAACGCAAATAATTTTGGTATATTGCGCCATCAAACAAAACAGCCAGAATTATGTGTACAGTGTTTCACATTGTTTTATTATTTTTAAGTCTTTAAGCCTATTTAGTTATAATGATCTAGTAAAAAACTTGATAGTTATTAATATTTTTATTCTACTTTGGTCTTTTTATGAAATATAAATTAAATATATTACGTAATTGATAAAACTTGTAAAGTGAACTTAGACATTTCAATTGTGTTTCCTTATAAGTTATAATTTTCTCTTTTTCCCCCAGGCTAAAAAGCCATCCACCTCTAGATCTGCTAAAAAGTCATCCACCTCTAGTTCTGGTCAGCCTAAAAAAGGAGCATCAGCCGGAAAAGGTGGGAATAAAGGCAAGGCTGGGAAAAAAAACAAATAAGGAAGTTCCATTATTCCATTGTGTTCATGAAAGACTTGCAGTGTGTGGTTAGTCTCTGGCTAACAAATCATTTAAACATCCCCTGTATTGTTCTAATGGATTATGGGAAGTGTTCCAGAGACATTAAGCATTTTTCTTTGCTGAAGGAATTTGTTGAATATATTAACTGACCTACTGAATGTAACATTTGTTATCCATTAAACTTTTATAACAACTTTTGTTTTTGACTGATTTGTAGATGTACAGGAGTAATTGAAAACAAATCATTGAAATTTATTCTTTTATGTCCTAAAAATGTTTTAACACCAAACCACAATTATTGTTGATTTGAGTTCTTGGCAGAGCAGTCTAGAGAATACAATGGTGAGAATGTAGAATATTTGTATTGTAGCTATCCTCCAGCGACTTCTGAATGTGATTGTGTTCCTTCACTTTGGATCTGGCCAGAATGGCAAGTGTTGAGGTGTGGGCAGCCCAGCACTCGCAAATTTACCTAACAA
Source organism: Biomphalaria glabrata (assembly GCF_947242115.1). NCBI lineage: Eukaryota > Metazoa > Mollusca > Gastropoda > Planorbidae > Biomphalaria > Biomphalaria glabrata. Next base: position 12,584,388 of record NC_074727.1, read on the forward strand.
AACATGAATCAATAAAAAGAATGTACAAATTAGACAATTATTATTGGTAATTAATTGTTTTGTTTGATACCAAAAGGGAAATGAATTCTTCAGTGTTAAGAACTATGGCTAAATGTGTGGAGTTATGTCCCCTCAGTTGTGCACCTTCTTTCTTTCTCTCTCTCTCTCTCTCTCTCTCTCTCTCTCCCCCCCCCCCCCCCCATTCTTGGATCAAGTTGAAACTTAACACAATTATTTATTGTACTCAACAGAATGGAATTCATTCACCAATTGTAAACAAACAACATTTTGTCACGTGATAATATTGATAAAACAACGAAAGAACTGTCACGTGATAGCCATTGTGAAAATAAAAAATTAGATCGTGATTTGTATAGAAAAGATAGAGAATCATGTGGCTAAATGTTTGTTTACGATTGGTGAATGAGGTCCATTCATGCGATACAACACAGTTGTCAAGTAATTATTTTGATTGATATCGAAAAAGATATAGTTGTAAATGTGGTGGAGTTCTTCCCATCAGATAAGCTCTTTTTTTTTTCTAATAAGTATTTTTATATTTTGCTTGTTTTTTTTTTGTTGTTTTTTTTTTTGTTGTTTTTTTTTTGTTTTCTGAAACAGTTTGGCATTTAACGTTTGGTGTGTATGGGTCTGTGCATTGTGTGTCTAGAAATTGAGAAATCATTCTTCAAACAAAATTAAAACTGCTGTTTGTGCTTGTCATACGGCGCCAAAGTCTCACGAGATGTGTAAACAATATGTTTACTTGCACGTTTGTCTCGAGAAGATACATTGCCCATAGTACTAAAAGTAGCCAGGAAAGTTATAAATATTTTTAAAATATTTTTTTTATTTATTGGAGAAGCTAATTTGAGTCAAGATGTATATACAAGGGGAGTATAAAAAGCGGGGTCGATCGGTCGGTCAAAATAGTTTCATCCTATGTATCAAGTCTATAATTGTGAATCTCCTATTGAAATAAAGTTTTATTGTGTGTTCATAGCGGTTTTTTCTATCTTTTCAATGTTTCAACTTGTTCATTAAACTTATTTCCGTTATTTCTGCACATAAATAAGTAGGCATATCATCGGCAAGGAGTTGGAATTCGGGTTATAATTCTGCAAATACCATCGTCACATTGCTCTTCAATAACTTACTAGGATTCAGAACAGTCCGCGAGACGACCGAAGGGGTCCGCAGAAAGATGAAAGTTGAATACTATTAAAATGACTTGGCTAAAAGCCAGTTTATCCGATAGGATAGATTGAGTAATAATCAGCTGGTCGTGCACTTCTGTTTCATTGGTCTGTTACGTAGTATTCTATGACGGCCTAAACCAAAGATTTGAAAAAAATTCTTCACGTGGATATTCTCAACTGGACCTTGAACCCCTTTGTGCGTGGACAAACTTAGTCCCAATCACAAATATATCTATACTTAATAAAATATGCATAAACAAGGAACCTAAACAAAAACATGTTCCTAATTTATATAGTAAATCTATTTAGGTGTCCGTGGGCAAGTGCGATCCATTCAAAAGGATCTGCTGTTCAGACAATTCTAACACCCCTGATCTCGATTATCCACAACTCCCAAGATCATGCACTCCTTGCCATGTTTCTCGAAAGTGTATTAAATGTTCCGAAAAAAAAAAAAAAAGGTAGCGCTTCATTTTGCTGGTAGAAACCCTGGTGGAGTGGGTTGGGGGTTGGGTTTAATTTGACAAATGTGTTTTTAATTTCAGACATAAGAGAGTCGTGGGTACAAGGTGTGTCAATTTTTCACTTGGTCTAACGGCTTACTATTTCTGTCAGTGTCACACGGGGGCTAGCTGTCATCACTCCACAGCGCTTAAGATAACTCTTCCATACAGCGCTACACTAAATAGACCTTCCTAAAGCATTAACCTCCCTTAGTTTTGGGGGCGGTGCGGGCTGATGCCGAAGTACTCTGCCGATTTGGCATTATCATCTCCCAGAAACAACAAAAAGAAAAAAAGAAAATAACGGAGATTTTTTTTTCTTTGGCGCCATTATCTCGACCTGATATCAGAGAGCCATGAAGCCTTCCATTTCCCTTCACATGGCTTTTTTTTCTTGACCAATAAAAAAAATCTGTGCAAAAGTAATGTTTGATAACCATCAACTAATTGTTCCTGAATCCTACCAATAGATAGGATAGTAGTTTTATCTTCATTAAGGTAGTCCGACCTGGGTATAAACTGGGTATAACCAATGATATCTAAAACTTAAATCTCATGACGATTGTTGCCACATATTTCAGTATCGTTTGGCGCTCTGTCAAGTAAACATGTTAACACTGATTATTAAGTTTACTGGTTGACATAATGCCCTTGTCTTCGAGTGGAGCAGAGGGCTGCAACAGTAGGCCTACTTCACCATCGGACTCTGTTCTGGGATATTCCCCTCAGCTGGGTCTATGTCCATCCTGTCATCTTCGCTTCTTGTTCTACTGATATCCTCCATGTTTGTTTGATCCCCCGGCCTCTCTCTCTTCCCTCGTGAGATCCAGCCCAAATCTTTGCCAATAATTCTGCCCTTCTTTGCATTCTTTGTCCAATCCAAGCCCCATTTGCATCTTTTAAGTTGACTAAGTGAACCTTATCTAATATTCATTACAAGTTACGCCAATGTCTCAACTTCAGATGGACATCTTGTAGTGCCGGATTTTAGTAAGTGGAGGCCCTCTTCTATTGTGCAATATAAATGCACAATACTAATATGGATAGATCTAAAAATCATGTCCTATTTGTGAAGAATGAATCTTCGTGAATATTTAAATATATCTCCCTATTTCTTAAAATTATGAATGTAGGCCTATATATAAATTTGAAATGCCAAGTGACGTCCACGAAGGCTGCAGACTCTTGCAATGTCGTGAATCCGGCCCTGTTTGTCCAAATGTCTATTTCCAGAAAAATCTATTCAATGAGACGCTATGAAATGGAGGGCACTCCGTAGGTTGTGATATCGTCCTTTTATTGCCTGCAGAACTATTACGATCCTCTCGGCAGGGAGATATATGTTACTGGATATAATCAATAGCCAGATAACAAGATACAGAATTACAGAGCTATTGCAAAGCAAGAAGAAATAGACTCATTCTACTTCCATTGTAAATATCAGACTCCACGTAGCCTACATTATTGTTCTTGATGTTAAAAAAAATATTGTTCCGCGAAAGCCGGAAAAAGTCATCTTCTCGAACGGAAACATCATTTATAATGTTTGGTTTGTCTAAAGGTCCATTGGAGTCCCAATATTGCTAATATAAGAGTGTCTGGTATTCGGAACACACCTGTTGCAGGCGTGAAGTTTTCCAATTTATATTTTTCATTATGAACTAGAAATGCGTTGCAACTTGCATCTATGTACAAGCAAAATATTTCAAAAATACTTCAAAAAACAACAACAAAGAACCGAAATGTTACTACTATATTTTCAATATTGCAAGATTTATCTTCCTTTACTATATGAAAAAAAAAACAACTAATTGGATAATAATTTTTTGATTGATCCGTGTGTTGTCATCAACAATGAATTATTTTGATAAGTTTCAACTTGATCCGAGAATGGGAAGTGGGAGAAATAACGTGTACAAGATGTGTACGAGACAGAGTGAGTTGATATATATGCTTTGTATTACAAACTATCGCTATAAACTTCTACATTTGTCCACATAAAGAGGCTGCCAATCTAGTGCTTTTGTACCTCGAAATGTGCAACAAGCCGCTGCAGATGTAGAAATCAGTAAATTGTTGTGTAGGGTCTACTTAGAAAATGTCATAGAACCTTATTTTGTTGTAATTAGTGCTGATATCGGAGATGGTTAATAATCATTTAATATTAACCCTCTAGACCCTAGCTTTAACCATTTACACTACTAACTTTACTAGGCCAGTCTAAGTTTAGTTAATTTCCCGATGAGCTTTGAACTGCAATGACAAAGTTACCAGTTTAAAAAAAAAATGAGTGAAAGCAGGAAAAAGAAGGGAGGGGGGGGGGGAGGGGGGAGGAGAAAGTAATGAATAATATAAAATCTCATTAATTTTCAAGTAAAGTCACAGCTTCTCTATACCAGTCCTCCTATTGGTCCAGGTCGAGCTATAAAATAAGGTCAAGAAGTTCTAGACAGAGAGAGAAAGAGAGAGAAAGCAAGAGAGAGAGAGAAAGAGAGAGAGAGAGAGATAGAGAGTAGATACGTCCGAGGCCGAAGATAAGCAAAACTTATATTAAAAAAAAGGCTCGTGATGGAATAAGAAAAAAAAAACAATTAAAGTTCTGAGAATATTAAAGGTATCATGAGAGAGAGCAGGGCGCCAATGGCGTAAAGGGAGCAATTAGGGTAAGGGAGGATTTTAGGGGAGTAAATGTTCGTACTTTACACCTGTTTTAATTTTGAGAGAAACGTGAATGTGTATGTGTGTGTTTGAGTGAGAAAAACAGAGAGTGGGAAAATGAGAGAACGAAAGTGAAAGAGAAGGTGGGGGGAGAGAGAGACTTATGGAGAGAAATGGTAGGTTAGGATGAGAAAGGGGGGAAGAGAAGGAGAGAGAGAGATAGAGAGAGACAGAAAGGGAGAGTAAGACTGTGTGAATGAAAGTGAGAATTTGTGTGTATGTGTGTAACATTAAATTGATAGATCAACTCGTAATTAATTTTCACAGAATTAAAAGAAATTATTTTTCCCTAGAAAAGTTTCTTACTCTGACTTTTTATGTATTCCCATCATGTATCCTGTCTCTTCTTACCGCTCTCTGTCTCTCTCTCTCTCGCTTACCTCTCTCTGTCTCTCTCACTTACCTCTCTCCGTCTCTCTCACTTACCTCTCTCCGTCTCTCTCACTTACCTCTCTCCGTCTCTCTCACTAACCTCTCTCCGTCTCTCTCGCTTACCTCTCTCCGTCTCTCTCTCGCTTACCTCTCTCCGTCTCTCTCACTTACCTCTCTCCGTCTCTCCCACTTACCTCTCTCCATCTCTCTCACTTACCTCTCTCCGTCTCTCTCACTTACCTCTCTCCATCTCTCTCACTTACCTCTCTCCATCTCTCTCACTTACCTCTCTCCGTCTCTCTCACTTACCTCTCTCCGTCTCTCTCACTTACCTCTCTGCGTCTCTCTCACTTACCTCTCTCCGTCTCTCTCACTTACCTCTCTCCATCTCTCTCACTTACCTCTCTCCATCTCTCTCTGTCTCTCTCGCTTACCTCTCTCCATCTCTCTCTGTCTCTCTCGCTTACCTCTCTCCATCTCTCTCTTATCTCTCTCTGTCTCTCTCACTTACTTCTCTCTTTCTCTCTCTCGCTTACCTCTCTCCGTCTCTCTCGCTTACCTCTCTGCGTCTCTCTCACTTACCTCTCTCCGTCTCTCTCACTTACCTCTCTCCATCTCTCTCACTTACCTCTCTCCGTCTCTCTCGCTTACCTCTCTGCGTCTCTCTCATTTACCTCTCTCCGTCTCTCTCGCTTACCTCTCTCCGTCTCTCTCACTTACCTCTCTCCATCTCTCTCACTTACCTCTCTCCGTCTCTCTCGCTTACCTCTCTGCGTCTCTCTCACTTACCTCTCTCCGTCTCTCTCACTTACCTCTCTCCATCTATCTCGCTCACCTCTCTGCGTCTCTCTCACTTACCTCTCTCCATCTCTCTCCGTCTCTCTCACTTACCTCTCTCCGTCTCTCTCACTTACCTCTCTCCATCTCTCTCACTTACCTCTCTCCGTCTCTCTCGCTTACCTCTCTGCGTCTCTCTCACTTACCTCTCTCCGTCTCTCTCACTTACCTCTCTCCATCTCTCTCGCTTACCTCTCTCCATCTCTCTCTGTCTCTCTCGCTTACCTCTCTCCATCTCTCTCTTATCTCTCTCTGTCTCTCTCACTTACTTCTCTCTGTCTCTCTCTCGCTTACCTCTCTCCGTCTCTCTCGCTTACCTCTCTCCGTCTCTTTCACTTACCTCTCTCCATCTCTCTCACTTACCTCTCTCAGTCTCTCTCGCTTACCTCTCTGCGTCTCTCTCACTTACCTCTCTCCATCTCTCTCTGTCTCTCTCGCTTACATATCTCCATCTCTCTCTTATCTCTCTCTGTCTCTCTCGCTTACCTCTCTCCGTCTCTCTCACTTACCTTTCTCCGTCTCTCTCGCTTACCTCTCTCCATCTCTCTCACTTACCTCTCTCCGTCTCTCTCGCTTACCTCTCTCCATCTCTCTCACTTACCTCTCTCCATCTCTCTCACTTACCTCTCTCCGTCTCTCTCGCTTACCTCTCTGCGTCTCTCTCACTTACCTCTCTCCGTCTCTCTCACTTACCTCTCTCCGTCAATCTCACTAACCTCTCTCTGTCTCTCTCACTTACCTCTCTCCATCTCTCTCACTTACCTCTCTCCGTCTCTCTCACTTACCTCTCTCCATCTCTCTCACTTACCTCTCTCCGTCTCTCTCACTTACCTCTCCATCTCTCTCACTTACCTCTCTCCGTCTCTCTCACTTACCTCTCTCCGTCTCTCTCACTTACCTCTCTCCGTCTCTCTCACTTACCTCTCTCCGTCTCTCTCACTTACCTCTCTCTGTCTCTCTCGCTTACCTCTCTCCGTCTCTCTCACTTACCTCTCTCCGTCTCTCTCGCTTACCATTCTCTTTCTCTATTCCGCCCTTTCTCTTATACATTTCCATTCCTCTTTATATTTCTCTTCTCCCAGTTCTATTTTTTTGTCTCCTTTCTCTCTCTTTCTCCTCTTTCACCCCCTTTTCTCTCGTTTTCTTTCCTCTTCCAGTTCCCTCTCTTCATCTCCCTCTCACATTTCTCTCTTCCCTCGTACTCTCTGCTCACAAACTATCAAACGGGAACTCATTTTTTATTTATCTCTTGCGTGAAGGTTTTTTTTCTCTTGCTGGTTTTATCTCAGACTCGATTTAATGAATACGTAAGATAGATACAATCTCGTGTGATGTTTAGTTCGCCTTAAACAGCATCCTACTGACCCGATGGAAGAAACTAATTGCGGGTGAACCAATGTTGTCTACCGCTTATCTCGCTGGCTTGCTGTGTTCATTGGGCCCGCTAATTACACCCGCCCTCGTTTGATCTTTGCGAATTCACGCCGGGCTGGATTAGCTGCTATACAAGTCTATATTGACTATCTAGTTCAGTGCTTATAGAATTTTATATTGACTTTCTAGTTCAGTGCCTTATAGAAGTTTGTATTAACTATCTAGTTCAGTGCCTTATAGAAGTCTATATTGACTATCTAGTTCAGTGCTTATAGAAGTCTATATTGACTATCTAGTTCAGTGCCTTATAGAAGTCTATATTGACTATCTAGTTCAGTGCCTTATAGAAGTTTGTATTAACTATCTAGTTCAGTGCCTTATAGAAGTCCATATTGACTATCTAGTTCAGTACCTTATAGAAGTCCATATTGACTATCTAGTTCAGTGCTTATAGAAGTCTATATTGACTATCTAGTTCAGTGCCTTATAGAAGTTTGTATTAACTATCTAGTTCAGTGCCTTATAGAAGTCTATATTGACTATCTAGTTCAGTGCTTATAGAAGTCCATATTGACTATCTAGTTCAGTGCCTTATAGAAGTTTGTATTAACTATCTAGTTCAGTGCCTTATAGAAGTCTATATTGACTATCTAGTTCAGTGCCTTATAGAAGTCTATATTGACTATCTAGTTCAGTGCCTTATAGAAGTTTGTATTGACTATCTAGTTCAGTGCCTTATAGAAGTCCATATTGACTATCTAGTTCAGTACCTTATAGAAGTCCATATTGACTATCTAGTTCAGTGCTTATAGAAGTCTATATTGACTATCTAGTTCAGTGCCTTATAGAAGTTTGTATTATCTATCTAGTTCAGTGCCTTATAGAAGTCTATATTGACTATCTAGTTCAGTGCTTATAGAAGTCCATATTGACTATCTAGTTCAGTGCCTTATAGAAGTCCATATTGACTATCTAGTTCAGTGCCTTATAGAAGTCCATATTGACTATCTAGTTCAGTGCCTTATAGAAGTTTGTATTAACTATCTAGTTCAGTGCCTTATAGAAGTCTATATTGACTATCTAGTTCAGTGCCTTATAGAAGTTTGTATTGACTATCTAGTTCAGTGCCTTATAGAAGTCCATATTGACTATCTAGTTCAGTGCCTTATAGAAGTCTATATTGACTATTTAGTTCAGTGCCTTATAGAAGTTTGTATTAACTATCTAGTTCAGTGCCTTATAGAAGTTTGTATTAACTATCTAGTTCAGTGCCTTTCTACTTCAATAGTAGGCCCTTTGCCATTTTGAGTATATAGATTCTAATTTCTAAAATCTTCAGCTGGTAGTGTATGAAACTCTGTTTATCATTTGGTCCCCTTGATATATCTTAATACTGCATTTCTCTTTTTATTGTTTATGACTTGAATGCAAATCTCTCTCAATCTCCCTCTCTTTATGCTCTAGACACATGCAGGTCTACTATTGTATCGCCATGGAATTTCACTAGATACTATTTGTGAACAAAGAGAAGATTAGTGTCATTTACATACTTTAAAAAATCCCTTACATAATTTATATATATATAGTGCTTTTTTGTGACGGTACGCACCGGTAACGCGTACCTGCACCTTTAAAAAAAAAAAAAAAAAAAAAAAAAAAAAGAAACTGAATACTTCTCTCTTTATATAATATATGTATACGGTACCTTTTTTTTTTTTTTTGTAAAAAAATAAGTGCCGGTACTCAGTGATGAATTGCCTAACTTTTAACTACTAACATATTAATAATAAACGTTAAAATACAAGAAAAGGAATATTTTTTTCCCCACACTGAAAAAGGTGCTGGTACGCCGTACCGGTGCGTACCGTCACAAAAAAATCCCTGTATATATATATCATAGATGGTAGAGGCTGGCAGAAATGTTAGGCAACTAACAATGTTGTAAAAGTTTCACCGCTAATTCTTGTTTTGTCTCCCTTTGATTACTTTATTATACTTAATTATACAGTTACTGCCCTTTTCACCATAAATAATTCAATGTCGCTAAACTATGCCCGCTATCTGCCTTTAGTGTTGACCTAGGACTGAACAAAGTCACTGGCGCAATCACAGTGTTGACAGACGGGTGTTTGCAGTGAGAGCATTCTGGCTACGTTACCTTCTTGGACTTCCCAGTCACATGGTCATGACTGACTGACAACTGCTGACCATGAGAGAGTCACATTTTCTTACGTATAAATCACTTTAAAGAGAAAGTTAGATGTTCTTTCAGGGGAATATAACTTATCTTATCTTATCTTATCTTATCAAGCTGCCACCCTCAAGATAGAGAAAAAATCAGAAAACCGAAACCCAACGCCCATACGAATCACATTTTTTAGACGAGGTAGTCTTCTCTTGTTGGCCCATTCATCATTACAACTCAGACTGTAACAGTGAAACTGAAGATACAAATTATAAATATGACATGCACACTTTTCAAAGCAGATATCCTTATTTAAAAACAACAACATAAGTCTAGGTTTAAATTTTAGTACCGTAAAACCTTTTTTTTTTGTGGATAAACTATGATACTTTAAAATTGAAACAAATAGATCTACTCCAAAAGGACATGAGAACGATCTACCTCTAAATAAGATGAAAAAGATCTACTTCAAAATGAAACTAGAAAGATCGACTCCCCCCCCCCTCCGAAATGAGAAAGATGTACTTCAAAATGAACTGGATCCATTTCAGACAGAAATCAGAAAGATTTACTTCAAAAATGAAATCAGAAAGATTTACTTCAAAACGAAAAAAGAACAGTCAATTGCAAATTTAAAAGATCTACATCAAAAGAAAACCAAATGATCTACTGCAAAATGAAATCAGAAATATCTACTTTAAAATGAAATCAGAAAGATCTACTTTAAAATGAAATTGGATCCATTTTATACTGAAATCAGGATCTAGGTCTACTTGAAACGTAATCAGATGCATCTAATTAGGCATGAAATAAAATACGAAAAATGTACTTGAAATAAAAAATCAGAAAGATCGACTTCTCATGATATCAGAAAGATCTACTTCAAGCCTAGTGAATTAAAAAAATCTAGGTTTTATATTTGAACAAAACTCATTGGATTCGAAAACTGTTTTTATCAAGGTAGGCAATGCTGATAAAGAAAACACTCTGACCTATGAAATAATTAAAAACTTCTCAAGTAGAGGACTCTTCATTTCAGTCAGTTTTCTATGTTGGTCTATTCAACATTGGCTTATCTAGACTATAACTGAACATACCAAGATAACAGCATGGCGAGAAGGGGACCTCAAGTGGACTTCACGGTCGCAAGATTTATTTACAGACATTCAAGTCCACAGTAGGATTCAGTGAAGAACTTTGGACCAAGAATCAAAATAATTTTAGCATGAAAGTTTTTTTTTTTTAATTAACTGTTTTGTTTTTTGTTTTTTTGTTGTTTTGTTTTTTTTTTGGTAATTCTATAAACAGCTAAACCAACTGAAATGATTGGCCCATTGTTTTTCAATAACATTCCAGACTTATTTTGGCATTATTTTGTTACAAGAAAATGGCCAAAAGACTTCAAATCTGGTAACATCAATCTACTGACAGAAGACGACTTATCCTTTAAAAAATTCTTACTTAACCCTCAACGCTGCTTCATCATCTTGTGTACCTTAACCAAATCCCAAACTACAGCCTGTGGGAAACAGTAGCGCAAGAAAATAAATTACGCCAATGGGGATGGTTGGAAAAACAGTGCGAGGAACAGCAGACAACATTGCAAGACAGGCTCTAAACCGGAACCCACGGGAAAGAGAAAGGCTGGAAGACCAACTAAAACATGGAAGAGATCAGTAGACCAAGAAGCAAGTATTACAGGATTGACATGGACCCTACTCATGGGGAATCGCCCAGAACAGTCAAAAGGATTAATCCTACGTGATGTGTTAGTGTTACTAAGTATACTCCCACTCAACGTAGACCCCCTATTCATTATATGAAACAAACAACCCACTATAAATATAGCAGAACACCTTTTCATGGTCATTCGCTAAGGAAGCTTAAATTTAGGATGAGTGAAACTTGCCATTGAGGCGTGTCACCAGAGAATGTCAACTATGTCCTCCGAAGCTGCATACTCTGTCGCGAAGAATGAACAAAACACTGGCCCCAAAACACCGCCATATAAGCAAAACTGTATGGCCAGATGCCTTATATGGAAACCACTGCGCAGTTCATCTCAAATATTTTACTAGTCATCTGAACTTACTTACTTACGTATTACCCTTATTAGAAAAAATTAAACCCCTATAAAACAAAAGTATAAGGTTATTTCATATTCTTATTATTTAAGAAGGTTACAAAGACAGTCAGAATGAAATTCTATCAAAGACAAATGACAGTGAAGAATGGAGAAAGATTGACAGATCTTGTGTGGTGCCCCAGCGGTCCAGGAGACCAAGAGTTAGGTAAAAGTGAATGTGAAGTTAAATGTCAACCTGGCCTAACTGATGTCTTATAATGAATATCTAATTGATCTAATTGTTTTGTAAAGGGTCAACCAATCTCTTTTTCCAACCCTCAAGAAAAAAACATTTCCGTAAAAAAAAATTATTTTGCCTTCCTATGAAAACAGTGCGACGCTGCAGTTCATGCGATAATATAAAAATATTTCTTATTAATTGTTGTTTTAAATTATGTCTAACTTATATGCATAAAATGTAGATTTTATATAGATAAGTAAATTTTTTTTGTGTAAATGTGTAGTTAGTATGACAGAACACAGAACTTAACTTAGCAATACAAATGTAAAAAAAAATATTTTTTTGACAAAAAATATAAAACCATTTGCATAAATGTGTTAAAAATATGGTACATTTCTATCTCCCCTACTAGAGCCTCCGGTGTTTGTTACTATTGATAGTGAATAGGTGTATAAATGGTGTATTTTTATGAAAAAACTGTTTGCAAAAGTGATTTAAAAATAGATTTTTCGCTTTCAGAAAAGAAAAAAGTAGCCGTTGCTTCGGAAATTTGAATGGTCTAAAATATTATGATGTCGGATTTTCACTATCTTTTCTAGTTTACGAGATTTAAACGGCATGGATGGACGGACTGACTGACTGACGGACGGACGGACAGACATTTCACACAATACTAATAGCATCTTTTCCCCTTTCGGGGGACGCTAAAAAAATTGATATAGTATCATTAAAAAAATCATTTTATATAAAACCTTAAGCTCTATTTGTTAATTTAAGAAAATCAGTCTCATGTTTGACCCACCAGCTTCCAAGTACGCCCATCTGTGCTCCCCTTTGCCACCAAACTCCCCATATTTGTATCTTGGTTGTGATACAAACCATACACATGTATGCGTCAAAACAAAGATCGTAAAACACGCGGCGTATCGCTAATTCTCGTTAAGGCAGAAACAAAGCTTTCATAGGTGACCCTTGACCTAAACATGTGACTTGTACAGACGTGAATGCTGCTAGATCTACGTTTTTTTTTTCTAATGAAGTACATTGACGTGTATGGTCTTAATTAAGAAAGACTCAGTGTTTTGGGGAAGACCGAAAGCAAATTAAAAACAGTTCTATTCCTTGAACTTTTATTTCTATTTGGCTGCCTGACAATCATGTCAAGTAACAAATCCTGGCCATGCTTCTCAACCTCAACATGGCGCCCGGGTGGAGACGGTCGTTAGAGAAGACGATTAGGCCAATAGGGAAGCAAAACAGATACCCCGTTGGGGATCGATTCCATTGCAGTGGCGGGGATGGAAAAGAGCCTAAAAAACACGCCGTTCCTCAAGATGTAGTGTAATGTCTGACACTCGCACGACTGGTATTGTATAAAAATAAGAAGAAGACTTGCTTCGAGTCCGAAGATTAATGAGGAATGCAGTATTTCCCGTGGCTACGCAGCTCAAGTTGTGACCTACATATTTTGCCACATCCGCGGCTTTTGTGAGTGACCTCCAGCTGTCTCATTCTGAGGCCGCATGCAACCAGGTGCTCTCTTCTAGGTCAGCTAAGGCAAGTTGGCGTCTAAGCTGATCTCTTAAGCGTTTCCGTGGGGCACCTCTGTTACGTTGACCACCTTTAAGCTCACCAAAAAAAAAAAGACTAGGCTTTCGGCCTCGCCTCTTAACCGAGCGACTTGGGTACAAACCCTAAGTAATAGGGATTACCAACTGCTTGAATCCCTCTCAAGACAGAATAAATATTCGGATGTGTCTCCAATTCAGGGTCAAGATTCAACTCTCAGGACAGTTACAAAGATAAAAAAAAGTCAAATAGAAAATAGATTTTAAATTTCCTTTCAATGTATATCATTCCCCCAAGAATGCAACTCAAATTTTGATTGACTTGTCCTAGATTTGAAGGACGGTTATTTCCATTTGTAGTCCCATGCCCGCCGGACGGAGGAGAAGACCAGGTATAGGAGGGCGTGTCCTACTTTTGCCGGACGTCTGGCAACACTACTTGAAGATTACTTAGTACTTAGGTCCTCCCGCGCCGTTCGGCGCATTGGGGGGCAAGCTGTCTCCATAATGATCTGTCACTGGCAATGTCTGAAGCCTCTTCCCATCTGGTGTCCACTGTTCTGAGGTCCTCCATGAAGGTGTGTCGCCAGGTAATACGAGGACGTCCCTGTTTGCGCTTTCCTTGTTTTGGCTTCCATGTTATCGCAACTCTTGGTGTGCGTAATTCATTTTGACGTAGAACATGTCCCGCAAACCTCATGCGACGCTCAGTCACAACCTCACTAAGTGTTCGACTCTCAGTTCGGCAAAGGATTTCCTTGTTTGAGATCCGGTCTGTGTAACTGACTCCCAAATTCCGTCTCAGCCATCTCTGTTGAGCCAGATTTAGTCTTTTCTCAATTTTGACAGATGACTTCCATGTCTCACATGCATATGTAGCAGTTGGAATGACGATTGTGTTGAGAAGGTGTATTTTTGTCTCGAATCCAATGGCTTGGCTAGTCCAAATAGGCTGCAGCCTTTGGAAAATGCTCCCTGCCTTTCCTATTCGGCACGCTACATCATGGTAAGCATCTCCATCATTTGTTATGATGCTGCCAAGGTACGTGAACTTGTCCAGCTCTTCAAGCTTTGACTCGCCAAGTCTGACGGGGACACCCTTTGCCTTATATCCCACTCGCATAATTTTAGTCTTATCCAAGTTTATGCGGAGGCCAATTTTGGGTGCCTCTCTGTCTAGGCTCTCCGTCATTTCTTGAATGCATTTATTTGTAGCCCCGAGTAGTGCAACATCATCAGCAAAGTCCAAGTCCGTCAATTGGAGTTGTTCATGCCATGGAATACCAAAGGCAGTCTGGTTCATTGCTCTCCTCATTATGTAGTAGATGGCTAGGAGGAAAAGGAAGGGAGATAAGATGCACCCCTGTCTCACACCTGTCTCGATTGTAAAAAACTCTGTTGTTCCCTCTTCTGTTTTAATGCAGCAACTAGACTGACTGTAAAGGTGTCGTAGGATCTGGACGAATTTTTCTGGTATACCGTATTCTCTAACTATTTTCCATAGTGATTCTCGGTGGACACTATCAAACGCTTTTTTGAAGTCCACGAAACTGATCGTTAGCCGTTGTTGGTACTCAAGACTTTGTTCTATGATATTTCGTAAAACGAAAATCTGCTCTGTACATGATCTGCCTCTTCGGAAACCTGCTTGTTCTTCTCTGAGCCTTTCATCTACAGACTGTTGAAGCCGTCTCAACAAAACAGTGCTGAAAACTTTGCCTGGGACAGAGAGGAGAGTAATGCCCCTCCAGTTGTTACAGTCTGCCAAGTTGCCCTTTTTTGGAAGCTTTACAATCACTCCCTTTTGCCAGTCCTCTGGGACTTTTGAAGTTCGCCAACAGAGATTTAAGAGATCAGTCATTCTGTTAACAATGCACTGTCCCCCATATTTTAGCATTTCTGCTGATATCATGTCTAGTCCTGGTGCTTTGTTATTCTTTAGCACTGCAATGGCCATGGTAACCTCCTCAGCAGTTATTGGGTCTGTCTTGACCTTGAGATCATTGTCTGGAGAGGGGTCCTTGAATATGTAAGTTAGGTCTGGCGACAGTTGGTTAAGGGTCTCTTTAAAGTGCTCTACCCATCTTGCATCCTGTTCTTCTTTCGTTAACAAAGTTTTGCCTTGCTTGTCTTTTATTGGTGCCCCATGTCCACTCTTTGCTCCAGTGAGATCTCGGACAATACGATGGAGGGTTTTTGTGTCATTTCTGCTTGCAGCTGCTTGTGCCTCTTGTCCCTTCTGCTCAATCCAGTCCCGTTTATCTTGCCGACAGCTTCTCTTTACTTTCAGATCTGCTTCCCTATAGGCTTCTTCCGCTAGGCTGCGATCCTGTGTTTCATTTTTCTGATCTCGTCTACGTTTGGCCTCTTTCCTCTCATCTATCAATTTCCATGTTCTGTCTTGTATCCACCGTTCCTTGTATGAACCTCGCCTCCTTCCGATAACTTCTTCTGCGCACCCAATAGTGGTATATTTGAAGTTGGCCCACTCTTCTTCAAGGGTCAATATATCTGCAAGAGCCTCAAAGCGGTTCGTTAGTTTCAATTGGAACTGTGCTGCAGTATTGCCGTCTTTAAGGTTCTCTACATTAAATGGGCGGGGTCGTGTGGCTCGTTTTGGTTGGCGTTTCAATCGGAGCTTACATTTGCCACTGACAAGGTAGTGGTCTGAGCCGATATCAGCTCCTCTGCGGGTCCGCACGTCTAACAGAGATGACCTCCATCGTTTGGAGATGCAAATGTAATCTATCTCGTTGAAGGTTTCTCCATTTGGTGATCGCCATGTTTTTTTGTGTATTTGTTTGTGCTTAAAATATGTGTTTCCAATTGAAAGGCTGTTGGATGCGCAGAGAGAAATCAAACGCTCGCCATTATCACTGATGTTTTCTGCAGAGCCATATGGTCCCATTACATATTCAAAGCCAGTTCGGTTGGGATTGATTTTGGCGTTAAAATCTCCCATCAGTAGAATTAGGTCGTGAGTAGGTGTTTCATCAAGAGTGGTTTGTAGTTGATTATAGAACTGATCTTTGATGGTATCTTCTGCATCCTCTGTAGGGGCATAAGCTTGGATGGTAGTGACTTTAATTTGCTTTGTTTGGAGTCGAGCTGTAATGATGCGGTCACTGATCGGCTTCCAAGCAATTAGCGCTGAAGCTGCTATTTTAGACATGATGATTCCTACACCACCAATGTGCTCCTTGTCATGTCCTGAATATATTATTGTCTTGCCATCATTGATTATTTTTCCACTTGACGTCCACCGCATCTCGCAGATCCCAAGGATGTCCAGCCGATATGAGTCAAACTCTCTTAAAAGTTGGGCCAGTTTACCGCATTGATTCAGGGTTCTTACATTCCACGTGCCTATAAGAGTCGGTTTCCTTGCGTTGAAAGGCTTGCCATGTATCGGGTATTGGACTTCCAGTTGGCTTTGATCCAACACCGTCATCAGGGTTTGGCCGCCCTCGCCGCATGTATAGTTTTCATTATGTGTCGAGTTTGCCGTTTCTGTAGCAATAGTGGTTTTACAGGGTGGGGTCGCTAGCCCCACGCCAAACCCTCCTCCTTTCTCACCCGGGCTTGGGACCGGCATATAGCGGAGTTACTTGAAGATATGTAGATCTAAATACAATTGCTGATTTCTTCATTTTCACGAGAGATGCAACATAATAACCAAAAACAAACAAACAAACAAACTCTCAAGGGAAAACAACAAACACAAACAAGAGAAAAACAAACATTTGGAATGCTGAACTTGTAGTTTACGAATGATAAAACTTCAATGATTTGTTTTTATGTTGTTTGTTGTTTTTAACATAGTGCACATCTCAGTTTCATGAAACCCTAAACATGAGAAGCTTCTTATCTCTCCTGTTTCTCTCTTTAATAAGTGATTTGTTTGTAGTATAGGAATTACTCCAAAACGTTTGAACTGCAATGCTTTGGCTATACTCTTTTGAGGGAAAGGGGGGAGAAGTTACATGCCTTTAAAGGTCAACACGGGCGGTAACTCTGAAGTAAATTGAGCGCAAAAGAGTTTTTTTTTTTTTTTAAAGGTGTTATCAAATAGGAATCTTGGTATCAGCAGCCGTGCTATAAAACTAGGGGATATAAATGTGTTTTGTCTTGGGGAGTCGGAGCTGTGATGGCGCTCTCTGCGCGGGAGTAGTAGGGTGTGGGGGCTGGGGTGCGAGGGGGCGTGCTGCACGTACACCTGGTTCAAGCAGTTAAGGAAACACCAGGCCGGACATTTTTATTTCTGCCTTAAAACCGCCGTCTTGGGTGCATTCCCTTGCGGCAGTGCGACACTTCCATTCAACCAGCCCAGTTGGGAGCTAGCACAGAAGTACAGAAACTTTGCTCAAGTGTATTCAAACATTCTGACACAATGGCTCGCAAACACTGCACACAACAAGAAAATTTTTTGAATACCTTTTTAAAAAGACAATACCTCCTTAATGCAACTCATTGAGATATTGTTTTTTTTTTTCTCATTAAAATTAATGAATGTTAGATTTAAAAAAAACAACAACAATGGAATATTTTCGTACCCCCCCCTCTTCCCACTTCTCGCCGAGAAAGAGTCCTGGTTAAGTGAATGTATAGATCTAGTACACTTTATAATATTCCAATGATAAGTATTTAGCTCTAAGAGTAGTCTGGACTCAAACTTTTCCTGATCATTCATTTATTAAACTCTTGAATCAATAAAGCCTTACATTCGGAAATTCCCGAACGCGATAGTCCTTTAAAGAACGTGATAATCCTTTCAAAACCGATGTTGGATCTAGACCTAGAATCCTAGATACAGCTCTCTAGCCAAATTATTTTTTTTTAACTTGATTTTTTTACTTGAAAAATGATAACGGTCAAACCAGAGTTTTCCCCGTGGGGCCAACGAGCTAGTCATTCTGTTCTCAGCGCTATACGTCAACTGTTCAATTTCTTGGGAAATTGTTTGAGTCGTTTTTTTGAGATTAGTTGTCCAGGTTCCTAGATCCAGGTTCCACGAAGGTGTGACTGAAATAGAGGTTTGTAAAACAAAAGTCCTTGTAAAACATGCACATCTGTCAAATAGAGATTTTCATCGATGGTGAATACAAATAAATTTCTAGATTTTCGATGAATCCGTAGTACTGAATAGAGACTATAGGAAATGCTGATTAATTATGTTATTTATAATCTAGGTGATTGGTTCCTGTGGTTATGCATATGTATGTATGTTATAAATTCATTCTGATTAAAGTGGAAACTAGCTAGTAACTTAGGAAATCGTAACTAAATGGCTTAGAGTAAAAAATTCATTATTTATACTAAAATCTTTTCCTATATATAAATATAGAATAGAAATAGAATTTCGTAAATAATGGGAGACTTCTGTTTGTAATGAAGTAGAGACTATCATTGAACAGTATCTTTAACTCTTTTTGTTTTCTCTAGGATACCTTAGATAAACAACAAGTCTATCTTCTAATTCTCAAGGAAACTAAGGATGAACCAGATTCCCAAATCCTAATGAACTAATAAAGAATGCACAAAGAAATAAAAAAAAAGATTCGTTGGTTTTATAATGCCGTTTCACATTAGAACTAAATATAGTCATACTTTCAATTAGGTAGGTGTTTGTTTACATAAAAAATATTATTTTACAATTCCTCCTATCAGTTTGCAAGCTCTTCTTAGGCATCACTGTATGGGTATTTCAAGACTTCTCTAACAATTTTCTGAGAAATTTGACAGTTTTTGTATATCTTTCTAAAAAAACAAACAAACAAAACAACTATTCAAAATGTAATATTATTAAAATTGAATTGAATTTGTCTTACGGCTTATTATCTTGAACACTTTCAATGACGTTTTCAGCGGGAATTCCCAGTCTCAACTCAAAGGTTTCTTTGTATTCAGTAAAGAGTTCAATGAATAAATAGACATACATGAACAATTTGCGCACCGCCTTATGTAGAAATTATTAAAAGTAAAAAGTTATGTACCTTTTTCAAACCTTGCGATTTACAGGGCAGTTGATGTAAAGGTTTCTATGGACGTCGGTTAACGAGTATGTCATGTGGCCAGGACAACGACCTAACGTCTTTACTCTCCCCAGCTTAAGTCAGGGTGGACTAAAACAAAAATCCCGAAATTCAAAATAACAGTCTTAACCGAGATTCGAACCCCGGGACCTCCCGTTTTGGAAGCCAAGCGCTCTACCACTCAGCCACAACGCCCGTAGAAATCATTATCTTGATTGTTAATTAGAACCTAATTATGCAAATCTCCCTGGAAAGAATCCTTGTTATAACGAAGCAGTACAAAAAAAATAAATAAATAGCAGGAATTGATTTCATAATAATAATAAAATATTTGTATGTTACCTATAAATTCCTTTAATTCAACACACAAAAAAAAAAAAAAGAGTTTAGTTAAGCTCAAGACACCTCTCTTTGCTGTGAGATTCTATATGCCAAGATATGACTTTAATTTCTGTATTGCTGCCTTCATTGGACCTCAACTGCTAAATATCTTCGTGCTTAGAACCCATTCAGTGGATGCCCAGAAGTGTTATCGCTATGGTTCTCTGAGATTCATTACATCCATGTGAAGCTACTTCAACACTTGTACCTTGCATGGGCACAGTGTCTGTACCTCTAAGTAAGTATCCGTCTGCCAGTTTCCTTGGAGTTGTTCCCCCTCCCTAAATTCACACAAACCTATAAACTCCCCCCAGCGGACCTAGCAACTGCAAACATATATAAACTTGGCATCCCATCTTTTAAGATAAGAAAGATGGCGATTAGACTGTTTACGCCCTCTTTTAAACAAAAATTTTATTTTCTGCCCAAGCATGATATCTTTTTGGGGGGAGAGGAAAAAAACAACATTTAATCTTCCCTGCCCATCTAAGAGCGATCATCATCTTTCTCCCCCCAAGAGGAGAGCTCTAATAACGCAGCCTTCTCATTGGTTATCTTATCAGGTACTCCACGTGCTGCGCGCACGACGTCACTTCCGTTGATAAGGACGCTCCCCGAGTCATTGCGACCATGAGTGTACATTAAAACGCGTGGTTCCAAATCGTTTTATTTTCGAGCCGTTATCTATGGCCACCCTGCAGGAGGGTCTTCGGGGAAGCGGGTACAGCCAAAAAAGCAAAGATGACATTTAATAAGCGCCATAGAGTGGTATTGGTTCTTAATGTTATTTGCCTTTTTTTTATTTTTACCTTTTTTTTTTTACCCCCTTACCATCTTCCATCAACTTCAATGCCAACCAAATTTTTAAAAAGTATGTGTTAAAAAATAAAGACACAAATAGAAAAAAAAGGGAGCATACGGAATGTCAAGTGGACGGCCCCGCACATGTTTGACTGAAAGTGCCACAAATTCTGTTTAGACAGTTTGTGCTATCTGGGGATAAAAGTGCTACAAAATTAGGTTGTTTTTTGTGTGTGTGTGTTGTTTTTAGAAAGACCAAAAGAAATCCAAATGTTGTTTGAACTAAATAATTAATAAAGTTCCGCTTAGCTTCGACAGTTTCTTTATTATGAACAAACATTTTACTTTTGTTCAGCTAACCTAGGTTTATTTAAGCAACGGAATATTTCTTATAGTGGGTTTTTCACTATAAATGTTAAACTAAACTTTGTTTAGTTTTTCGATTATTAAGTCCTCAAGGGGACTAATTCAACTCATATCACCACATCTCTCATGTACGATTTCTTTCCCTTGTTCAATATACCAAACAAAAATAACTAATTACCAATAGTTAATTAACTAATTGTTTTTTTTTTGTTTTTTTTTTATTCTTGTGTTGTCAGGTAAAAGAAATAATTTTGTAAAATTTCAGCTTAGTTCGATATTAGGTGTGGGAGAACTAATGTGTAGAAACTTTTTACCAGACAGCCAGACAGACAGAGAGAATTGATATAAGCTTTGTAATTACTTTGTGCTACAAGAAAAACTGTTTACGAGATTTTACTGTGCTAAGAAGTGCAGAAAAAATTATCTTTATACTTTTTGAAATACAAATACACAAGTTATCAACACTTTCTTCTGCACACCGGATACACCAACAAGCTAGCTATTTATAGTTATCCCTCATTAATGCATGAAAACAGGAGCGGACTGGGTGTCAAAATCGGCCCGGGCATTTCTATTTCATTGTATATTATATGAGGAACATCTAATTCTCAAAGTCATTCTGTTCAGTTTGATAATGTATCGATAGCTATACACATGCATACAGTGACTATAAACACGTCGCCCAGAGGGCCTCTTTTGTAAGAGAATACTAGAAAACCTTTAACAATTTAATACGTGCCTAAGTGACATCCATGCGGCCCTTATCTTATAAAATACAGACTTGATTTTTAAAAAAGACGATGATAACTGTGGTCCTACCGGCCCATTTTGGGTACCGGCCCACCGGGCATTGGCCCGAATGCCCATCTAACCAGTCCGCCTCTGCATGAAAACCTGGTTTAATCGAGCAATTGATAATTTCTAATACTTCGATAGACTCGGATATTCGATTAGATCGAATTTAAAGAAAAATGTACACTAGCTAAATCCTTCGATCTAAAGCTGGTCATATTTACTATAAAATGTCTGGATAAAATGGATAAAAAAAGGAATCATTGTCATTATCATTGAGCCCTTAGCATGTGGGAGTGCTCTGAGTCTGACGAACGCGAAACCGAGGCTCTCCTTGTCTGACGAACGCGAAACCGAGGCTCTCCGCTCCCCGCTTCAAAAGCCACCCGAGTGAGTAAAAAAGACAACAAACAAACATCGCGAGTTAGACATAGGTCACTGCCATGCACGCTTTACTAGATAGGTCACTGCCATGCACGCTTTACTAGTGTCAACTCAAAGTGTATGATAGAGTGAAACACTTTTATCTATATCAACTTTTTCTCAAACATGGTTTATAAAAATCGCTACATCACGTGGTCTAATAAAACTTGATACTAACTTGGTGTTACTTTTCTATGGACCATAGATTGATAGCCTCCGGTCCGTGTGGTCTAGCGCCCCAAACCTACCGGCTGTCATTTCCAGTTTATATGATGTCTTCATTTCTAAAGGAATCTCTTTCACTTTGAAGTCAAAGCTAATCCTAAGCAGACTTTATTCATTGTTTAATTGCAATATATTTAAAATGGCATGTGTCTTCATTTTCTGGAGAGAAAGAAACATTGAAATGGGTTTTTTCCCTTTGACAGTGCTTACAGTTTCTGCGACATTATGGAAACATTCGGATGGCGTCATTCGGTGTCTTGCTCCTGGATTCCAGCTCTCCTGCGTCGCCACGTTCTTTTTTGGTCTTCCTCTGCGTCTTGTGGCCTGGGGGTTTCACAGTAAGTTTCACTCTAAGGCCTGCCTCGCTCTGTTGTTGGTATCTTTTCTAAGGGTGTGATTCAATCCATCTCCACTTTCTCTCTAAGATCTGCACCTCTATGTTTCTCTTTCCAGCCATCTCAAACAGTTGCGTGTTTGATATGATATATAATTTTTCAAAATTAAAATATTAAATCAAACCCATTTATCAAATAAATACTCCAGATCTCTATCTATCTCTCTTTCTGGGTGGACTCAGGGGTGTCCTAAAAATAACCCTGTTCAAAATTCATTCACTCTCTCTCTCTCTCTCTCTCTCTCTCTCTCTCTCTCTCTCTCTATCTATCTATCTATCTATCTATCTATCTGTCTGTCTGTCTGTCTATCTGTCTGTCTGTCTGTCTGTCTGTCTATCTGTCTGTCTCTCTGTCTACCTACCTACCTACCTACCTACCTACCTACCTACCTACCTACCTACCTACCTACCTACCTACCTACCTACATACCTATCTATCTATCTATCTATCTATCTATCTATCTATCTATCTATCTATCTATCTATCTATCTATCTATCTATCTATCTATCTATCTATCTATCTATTTATCTATCTATCTACCTATCTATCCATCCATATATCTATGTGTCTGTAAATATACAAGTCTTAAAACAAACAAAAAATCTCATTATTCATTGCTTTGATGTCTCTTTAACCAAACTTAAACCAAGAAAAAAAAAACACAGAACACTGTTTAACAATGTTTAACAATGCTCTACAACACGATGCTTGTTTTAAATCGTTACAGCTCGTTACAATCTTAACTAGGGCAGTATCAATGTGCTATACACCCAAATATTGTAGGAAAACCATCTCGACATATCTCCAAAGATAAAATCTCTCCATCTCGCTCCTACCCTCAATATCACTGAAAAACCAAAGGCAAAAAAAAAAAAAAACTTCCTATGGAGTAAATTGTTTAAAAAAAAAAGACAAAAAACAAAAAAAAACCCTAAGAGAAACAACTTAAACAACTTCGGGATTGAACATTTGTGTATCAACTCGCTTGCGTTGCCTCCATCCAACCCCCTCCTCCTGATCCTAAACACCACCAGGACCGTTCCATCTCTCTTCCCTCTTGATGTTATCAGTGGTCCAATTAAGTGAAAGAAGTGTTCTTAAAGCCAAGATAGAGTAACAACAGAGTCCTATCTCTTTGACCAGATAACAGCCCCCAGTTGTGTTCTGTGCCTGTTTTCTTCTGTTTCCTTTCTGCTCGTTTTTGTTTTTCTTTTCAAAACTTCGATTTCATGATTTCTTACGAAAGAAACTTTGAAGTCTGAATACAAAGCATGTTAATTTCTCTTCGCCTATATACCTCCTAAACACAATTTCTCTCTCTCTCTCTCTCTCTCTCTCTCTCTGAGTATCTTTTTTTTTCAATACCTCTATCCAGGTCAGAACTTCATGGAAGGTGGAGTGTGGACGCTGATCTCAAAAACGGCTCTAACGATTCTCCTATAAATTTAACAGTTGATGCATATAGCTGAGGAAACAATTACTATCTCGTTGGCCACATGGGGAAAACTCTAGTTTGACGTTATCATTTTTCAAAGTAAAAAAAAAATTAATGTAATTTGGCAAGAGAACTTGATCTAGATCTAGATCTAACATTTTTTTTTTGAAAGGGCTGTCGCGTCCTTGAAGGGACTGTCGCTTTCGGGAACTTCCGATTCATTGATTCAAGAGTTTAATGAGTTGATGTTCAGGAAAATTTTGTGAATAATCTTTTAAGTCTAGATCTAAAGGCCTATCATTGGAATAATATAAAGTCTATAATTCGCTTAACTAAGATTCTTTCTTGAAATCTAGGGGGGGGGGGGGGGGGGGGCTAAAAAAGCAAAAAAAATGTTCCATTGTTTTTTAATCTAACATTCATTAGTTATTAAGAGAACAACAAACGCTGTACAAATTGTAGAAAGGAGGTATTGTCTTTAAAAGCTACAACCGTAACGATTTTCTTGTTTAAATGTTTAATCAAACATTCAATAAGAAAATGCAAAGATATAACAGGAATTCAATATGAATAAAATAAATCCAAATCTGGGTCAAAGTAAAGCGGTCATTTGTGACTAGTGTCAGAACTCATAATTTATGGGTCGCGACCCCTTTCCCAAGATAAAAAAATATGTTTCATCTAAAAAAACAATTGACACTGTAAAATTATTTTCCATTGGTAGTTACTTTTTTTAAAAACCAAAATTATCATTCGAGAATAAATATTATAAGCAGCTGAATCAGTATCATTTCAAACATTATAATAGTCGCAGCATAAATATTTGTAACAGTTTAAATTACTGTCCATCAAAAGGCGTGGCGAATTGCAAGGTTACTGCAGGTAATTGCAGAATCATAGATATTGTTTCTATGGTGAAGATTTACCCACGTCATTAAAAAAAACATCAGCTCAGGGCCGGTCCTAACAATTGCGAGACCCTGTGCGAAACCGATTGCGCGGGGCCTAGTTTGGGTGAGAATAAGGATATTAATTCAAAATTAAGATTTTGTATTAGAAAAAAAAAATCTTTTTTGAATTTTATTCATTCTTTACTAAGTACAAAATTAACTTTACTTTACTAACCTTGCAACCTATGGTATATTTATATGCCAGTGACTATAAAAGTAAATAAAGCATTGGAACTTCTAATTAAGGTGAAAAATTATTTCATTTTGTTGCATAAAAGCTGACAGAGCCTTTTTTCTTTTATCGCGCGTACGATTGGCGTTTTCCGTAATAAATGACACCCACAAATGACTATTTTGTCTATTTTTCAGGAGATTTAAATAAATTCAGATTTCCAGGAATTTTTCGTATATATTTTGCAATTTAATAATTACACCTAGAATTAGCACGGGGCCTATGAAAGCGCAAGGCCCAATGCAACCACATAGGTTGCAGTGGCCTAAGACCGTTCCTGCATCTGCTTATAATTATTATTACGCCATCAAGTTATTGAATATTATACTTTTATTAGCAAAAAACAAATGACTTTACGGTCGGGGGGTCTCCGCTTAGAGAGCCAATTGTAAAAGGGGGTCGCAAAAATAAAAAGGTTGAGAACCACCAAACTAGTGGAAGTTGATAATTTAAGCTAAATGTTTTTAAGCATAAGAAGATTACAAAAGGAGTTTGTGTAAAAAAAAAACCAACAACTTTAGATGTGGCC
Organism: Biomphalaria glabrata; assembly: GCF_947242115.1. Classification (NCBI taxonomy): domain Eukaryota; kingdom Metazoa; phylum Mollusca; class Gastropoda; family Planorbidae; genus Biomphalaria; species Biomphalaria glabrata. The sequence goes on from NC_074727.1 coordinate 12,610,012, forward strand.
CCGAAGGGTCCACCCAACTGTTCTTTAAGCAATCTATCTCTATATATAATTCTCTTCATGGCTAAAGAGTTTGGACACCAAGTAATGGAAAGATCACTCTTTAATTTCTGGAAGTCGGACGGACTAGAGCAGGGCCGGTCTTTAGCCACTGCAACCTATGCGGTCGCAGTGGGCCCCGCGCCTTCATAGGCCCCGCGCTAATTGTAAGTGTAAATTATTAAATTAAACCATTATAACTTATATATAATAACAGGGTTTCCACGGCCTCCTGTTTTAAGGAAATATCCTAAAATGGCAAAATGTACGAACAAATTCCTAAAAATCTCCTGAAATTATTAAAATCTCATGAAAAATGGACAATATTGTCATTTTTGGGGTGCCAATAAATAAAAACAGCATTGTGAGCTTTCAATTAATAAAAATTTATTGCAAAGACGAAAGTATTTTCTAACTAAAATAATCTTAATTTTGACATTATGCTTATCCCTACCCAGACTAGGCCCCCACCCAATCCGTTTCGCATAGGGCCCCGCAATTGCAATTGGACTAGAGTTAGCCCACGTAATTTTAGAGGCGAAAAAAAAAGAGGGGGGGGGGAGAACAAGTAGTATTCACCTGTCACTAAATAGCAGGGCCGGACTTAGCCATTGTGGGGTCCAATGCGAAACGGATTTCGCGGGGCCCAATTTGGGTAGGGATACAGATAATAATTGAAAATTAAGAGTTTGTATTAGAAAATAAATTCGTGTATGCATTTTATTCATTCTTTACTACGTTCAGTCATACAGTATATCATAATAATTCTGTTTCCTACATAGATCACGCTCAATAGCAAGAATTACCAAATGTTTCAATCTGTCTACGAGAATTGTTGACTTCAAGTAATTCTTCATTAGTCTAAGGTGCGAGAAGCTTCTTTCACTAGATTCCACAATTATTGGTATTAAATAATTCCGTTTTTTTGTTTGTTTTTCGCACGTAGGATTGGCGATATCTATATTGAATGACACCCCAAAATGACAATTTTTGTCTATATATTTCAGGAGATTTGTATGAGTTTTCAAAAGATTTTAATAATTTCAGGAGATTTCCAGGAGCTCCTAGTAAATCGACAGTAGGTCGCGGGAAATCTGTTATAAGTTATACAATGATTTAATTTAATAATTTATACACCTTGAATTAGCGCGGGTCCAATGAAAGTGCAGATCCTATGAAAGTGCGGTGCCCACTGCGGTCGCATAGGTTGAGTGGTCTTAGGCCGGCCCTGCAAAATAGCGGCGTATGCTACGCCGCCGGTTGACTAGTGTAGGTAAAAAGGCCAGTTTCAATATTTTCAGCACCCTGAACTACAAATTGTTAATAACCCTTATCCTCCCTCGCTCTATACAAATTGTGTGCAGATTGAAAATGTTACCGATGTGATTGTACTGTTTAACCAGCAGGGGCGTAACTAGGAAGTTTGCATCATTTGGGGGCCCTGGGGGCTTGACCTCTTTGGGGGCGGGGGCATTTTTTTCGTTTTGCGTAATATTTAATATTTAATGTAGAAAACACTCATTTGGGGGCCCCCCTCAAGTGGGGGCCGGGGGATTTTCAAATTCTCCCCCTCCTCCCCCCCCCCACCCTAGCTACGAGAGGGTTGGTGATTGCCCAATTTATCATTCATGGCCTTAGGAAGAAGTCCTTCTTTTTGTATAGTGTTTAAAATGTTCAAAGTTCCTGAATCTAGCATATATAAGGCGTGTATTCAAGTCCGAAGATTAATGAGGAGTGCAGCATTTGACTCGGATACGCAGCCCCCAGCTGCGACCTACACATCCAGCGCAGACAAATGGTGGTTATAACACTAAACACTAAATACGTTCAATAATATAATCTTAATATATACTATGTTAATATGTATACAAAATTACAAAGTGCATTCTTTCTTTTGTTAAAGAAAAAGTAACGTAATCGGTAAATTATTAATAACTTATTGAGCGACTGTTTTTCTCTTGTTTTAAACCGCCCCATCCCACTTCTTCCAAGACAAAAATCTTGGTTAATCGAATGTACATATTTAGTACACCTTTTAGTATTCCGATGATACGCATTTAGATCTACACTTAGAAGACATGCGCAAAGTTTTCCTGAACATTAATTTATTAAACTCTTGAATCAATAGGGCCACACATTCGGAAATTCCCGAACGCGATAGTCAATCTAAATCAAATGTAGCGCATCTATACAAATGCTTTAAACTACGCCGTCAGAATCGACACGGATCATCTTACAGGGCACAGATCAGACAGAAACAGAGACAGGCAAAAGAAGTGAGGGCAAGGCAACAGAAAGGTATTGGCAAGCCTTGTTCTGAATAAGAATCCTGTCCACACTCCAGACAGTTTGTTACAATAAGGGATTGGTGACTATGGCACGCATTAAAGTGATCACTTCAACTTTGCAAAGAAATTCAGTTTTTACGTTGCTAGAACAAGTACATACAAGTACTTATCCTCCTAGATAAAAACAACAACAACAACAACAACAACCGTAATTCATTAACATCATCCAATAATTGGAGTACAACTCGTATCATTATCACATACACGCGCAATAAATTATCAACAATTATCAAATGAAATGAGGTAATTGCATATAGGCTATACTAATTGCTGAAAAAAAAAAAGGCAACTCCTTACTAGCGCCATCTATAGTGAAGATGAAACTCCTTAGACTTTAAGGGAAGCAACCTTAGCCTAACAGTCTGTCATGTAAACAATCCCCTGCTATGAACAACCTACATATGTTATTTTAAGCCAAAATGAATGGAGCCTTTTATTCGCTTTTTTCTTTATAACGTTCTGAGCTAAGGAATAAAGAATTTAAAAAAAAACGTAACTTTAAAAAAAAAAAACAAAAAAAAAACTCGAAAACTATAAGACAAGAGGCTGATACGGTAAATTTCTACATGGTCGACAATCTCGTGTAACTTTTTCTTTTTTTTTCTGCATCGTTTTGCTTTCAGAAATGTATGGAGTTACATTCTCCTTATATTCAAACAGATCACCTCGGTGTCTATCTCTTGTGATGTTGCATGATAGGGGTCTTTGGTGGTGCTCAAGGGGGCGCTGGAAGAGGGGAGTTGTGGGGGGACTCTTTAAAAAGTGGATGAATGTGTTAGAGCTCTAGAAGGGTAGACGTGCATTCGGGGATTTAAAAGGCGAGGCGGGTAAAAGAGGGAAGGGGTTGGTGTTATTTGAAATGTTATCTTAAAAAAAAAAAGATAACTGGTGAAATCAGTGACTCGAGAGGGTTCTAAGAGGGACAGGCGGCATAGGCGGAGACGCCGATGTAATGTGAGGAAATATTAGTAAAATGGTGATAGTGGCGCGAAAAGAGAGGCGGTGGCTGAGTGGTAAAGCGCTTGGTTTCCGAACCGGAGGGTCCTGGGTTCGAATCCTGATGATGGCTTAGATTATGTATTTCGGAATCTTTAGGGTGGCTCTGAGTTCACCCAGCTCAAATAGGTACCTGACATTATTTAGGGAAAAGTAAAGGCGGTTGGTCGTTGTGCTGGCCACATGACTCCCTCGTATACTTCACTTAATGTCGTGAAAAAGGTTGAAAAACTGGGAGAGGTAATGGAAGTACTTAAAACTGCATTGTATTCTCTCTGTCTGTCTGTTTGTCTGTCTCTCTCTCTCTTTCTGTCACTACATTTCTCATCTCGACCTGACCATCTTTCTCTCCATCACTCTCAAAATCTCTCTCTTTCTTCTCTTTGACCCGACTGTCTCTCTCTCTCTCTCTTTGTCTATCTCTCTTTTTCTCTCTGTGATTGCCAGTCTTCCTGTCTGCTTGTCTTTCTCTGTCTCAATGTGTCTGTCTGTCTCTCTCGTATTATATACATTTTCGAACCTCTTTGATTTCAGCCTACTTTTCCCGAATATTCCAGATTGAGGAGTGCGTTAATATTTTTTCTTGGATAAATTAGATCAGTCTCAATTTTTGCATGGTGGCTGAGTGGTAAAGTTCGTGACTTCCGAAACCTCGAGTTCTCTAGTTCGAATGCCGTTGATAATTAGGATTTGGAAGTTCGGGTGCCTGGTGTAAGTTAAGGGGCTGGTCGTTGTGCTGGCCACACGACACCATCGTCGGTCATCGAGAGAGATTACCTTTACATCGACTGCCTTCACAGTTTGCAAGGTATGAAAGGGTCACCCTTTACTTTTACTTCAGCTAGTGCTACAATGTTAACTAACGAGTGTCAACAAAAATCTTTCCAATGTTATTTACTTATTACTTTTGAACTGCATATAAGCGAGGGGCGCACACCTGAGTGCTAAACAATGCGTTGAAATTTCATCTCAACCTCGTTTTGAAACACAAGCCTGGGTTACGCTGATGAAACGGAGTGGGGAGATTTCAAATGTTACGTCTTGTTTAATATAAGTGTGTATATAACCCCGTGATGGCTGGTCGTGTAATAAGCGCTCTCGTTGGGTAAGAGCCAGAACCTGTCCGACGCCCTGTAAAAAGTTTGGACCATGATGTACTAATATTCTGTTCTGAAGGGACGTCCAAAACATGCCAAACAAATATTACAAATATGCACACCCATAATAAAACAAAAATCTTGCAAACAAATGACAAATATAGCATGTCTCCTGTATTGGTAGTACCCGTAGGTGGATAGTACCCTTTGCTATCCACTAGCAATTTAATGTAGAGTTCATGTTTCTTTGGCACACTATTAACAATGGAGTCATATGATTAGCACAACGACCGACTTTCCTTTCTCTAACCAAAACTATTATGTCCCAAAAATCACGAGATTAAAAAAAAATATCAGTCGTCAACGTAATTTGAACGCGTGAACGACCAGTTCGGAAGTCCAACGTTTAACCCCTCGATCATCACGCCCCCAACAGACAAATAGCTCGTTTCGCAAAGCTGTGACCCCCTTTATCTGGTTTAATGGACAGACAAATACAACTAACTAGAAAATATTAATTCATTATTATCATCGTTGCAAGTGTTAAGTTCCAGACAAAATTTAATGTAGTGAAAGATTAGGTCACAATCTACTTAAAGACAAAATAAAATCACATCAGCTCTGTCAGTTTATCAACGATATCATTACCCCCATTTAGTTATCCTCCGTATCCGCCCATGGCTTGATTAAGATTCGTGAGACTGTGCCTAGTAATATGCACAAAATCGCAAGTAGTGTCGTGTGTGTGTTTTTTTTTGGGGGGGGGGGGGAGGGGAACAGGGTAAGGTTTTAAAAAAGAGGGTGGTGGCGCTGCTGTTATCCGCCATGGCGGACCGTTCGGCTTTTAACCTCCTCGCTTGAAGAGCGCCGAAGGAAGAAAAAAAAACTGCTCGGGGCGTCTCGGAGTGGGCCTCGGGTTATTTCATTTTCCATATAGAGGGCCTTATCAAATCTTGCGTGTGATAAAGCAAGGCAAACAGCAAGGAGAACGAGATACTAGCCAATACACAAGACTATAAGAATCTAACGCCGTCTTTCTAACCACTTCGTAAGTTGATGGTCCACACAAATTCTTGATTATACACTTTTTGTTTTCTCTTAAACCTTTCATACGTTTTTAATTTCACTTGATTTTTTACTTTTGTTGATTGTTGATTGTTTTTGATTCCGTTTGGGACTATTGAGACATTTCAGAGTTAGGTTCATTCTTTATTTCATCACTGACCTTTGACCTTTGATAAACGTAGAGTGTATCATACTATCCTCAGTTTCTAGTAATGCGATAGTTGACTTTAATTTATTTTTATTATGAACCTATTATACTTTTCAAACTTTTAAATTTCATTTCGCATCAAAACAATTGACCTACTCATGATAAATGAAAAATTTAATTTTAAAATGTGTCATTAATATTTAAAAAAAAAACACTTTACCATTTAAAAGATAAATATTAATTGTCAGATTATTTCAACCACTGCTAATTATTCTTAGCAAATAATTAGAGTTAATTAGGGCATATAAATATTTTTTTTCAACGATTTAGGGTTAAAACAATAAGGAAAGACCAAAGTTTTAAGTCTCTTTTATCTTTTAAGGTGTTTTAAGTTTTCGTGCTTGGATATATTGAGAAATAGCCTAGATCAATCAGCATAAATTTGGATTTCCTAATTGTATTGATTTTAAAACAATCTATAAAGGAAGATTGATGGCAAAACTTTCTAAACCAATGGATGTTTTATTCCAAGGTAAGTGATTGAGTTTCCTAGCAAAAGTGACATCAGTGTCTCAATCCGTGCTATCCGGGTATGAATAAAATAGTAAAGTGTAGACAGATATTATGGCCTCATTAACGTTGTTTAATAATAATAATAATAATAATAATAATAACAAGAAGAAGAAGAAGAAGAAGAAGGATATGGAACTTTATAATTGCGACAATGATACCAATTTAATATTATTATTATGTGGAAAATGGAGTAATGTTCATTCTCTGGTACTGCCAGTGTCAAGTTTAGTTAGAGAGAAACAAAATTCATGGTATCCCCTTCGACTTTCTAATTACAAAATTTTATTATTATTATTATTATTATTATTATTACTATTATTATTATTATTATTATAAAACGTGTTTTCAGTTCTCTGGTTCAGAATCGAGATTATTTAAAATGAAATAAAATTCACTATAGTCTCCCTTAGGAATGTTCACCGTAAAACTATTATTAGCCTATGATTGGGGCCCATAATTACTATTATTATTATGTTAGAAATTAAAGAGTATTCATTCTCTGGTGCTGCTAGGGTCGAGTTTCGTTAAAGAGAAACAAAATTCATTGTTATTATTATCATTAACCATGAATTCCTACCCGTTAAAAAATAAATAGATTTTTTAAATTGCGATTTTTAAAGTCCATCCAACTCTAAGGGGTACCTGAAATTAGTTGGGGAAATTAGAGACGGTTGGTCGTCGTGCTGGCTACGAACACTATTGGACTGCCAATGGCAAAAAAACAACAACAACAACAAACAACAACAGATGACCCTAACATCCACGCCCTATAGATCACAAGGTCTGAACACTTTACTATTATTTTGGTTTTACTTATCTACCCAGTGATGTCCAATTGAAATCGTGCCGGAGCTCACATCCTAGTTCCCAAACGCGTGTCGTGAGCTCTATAACTTTAAACACAAAAATGGTATATTGACTCTTGTCCAGTGGAACCAAACTTTGGCTGCCTCGTAATGCAATACTGATAGAAGTTTAGAGGGGCGGGATATTAACGAGTCTTGTGCTGGATTTGTAAGGAGTAACTTTCACATTAATTACTATTAACAAAGAAACAGTGAATTAAAAAAGTGGTAAATCTGCGCGCGCGCACACACACACACATACAGACACGCATACACACACACTCACACATACAGACACGCACACACACACAAGTTTATTAATTTTTTGACACGTTACTACAAGATGCAGAAAGATAGAAAGTATGATAACTGTACCACAATGAGTTCATCTCACAGGTTTTACTTGTTCTAAGCTTTGTGACTACATTTTGTTGAAAGAGAATTGTTTTTGTCTCTCCACCAACTCTGATGATCGCAAATGAAAGCCAGAGCGAGATATTTATTCTTAGGTTTTAACTACCCTGAATTCGGCATTGAAAATGTAAGGACTTTTTTTTTTTAAATGATGTATGTGTGTGCGTGTTAGAGCTGGGTTCGGATATGTGGGTCAGGATTTTTATGGAGGTTCCTATTCTCTTCTGATGTTATGAATGCAAATACATTTTAGTAGTACTAAGTACTAAGTAATGACCAACTGCAGTACTTGTACATTTGATCTCATATGAATTTCTTATTAATTCTAAGCAAAGGTCTTTCAATGTAGTAGTTTGCGTCTCTTTTGACTTTGAAACCCTAGGCGGCTGCACTTGAAGCATGGATGTAATTCCGGCCCTAGAGGCGTGTAACATCCGGTATTGTCTTCTAATGATTCAGAGGATTCAGTACTATGTCTGATTTATTACAAACTTGATCGAGAAATAAAAACATCTTAGCATGCATACATCTGGCTTGTGAATTGTGTTTGCACTTTATGTGTCGACATAATGACACGGTTCTTTGAATCCTCTAACCTACTTTTATCCCATGTCACTATCATGTAGGTTTGGGTGGTAGGTTTTATTAACTGATTTTTTTTAGCAAGGGGGATCACTGAAATTTGTTGAGCTCTATTTACCATATGAAATAAAAAGTCAAGAACGGCAATGCAGTTTAATTCAGAGATGAACCAATTTTTTTTTAGAACAAAAATAATATTTTCAATTCACAATCAACACTCCAGGTGTTCAGGGACTACAGACATTTTTCAGACGATGTAGCTATTGTGACTCCATTTCGCGACTGTCTTAATTTCATAAAAAAGACTTTATTAACTTACCCATGTGTTAACCTAGTCATTGGATATACATCCTGACTATTAACCCATTCCAACCTCAAATGTCACAAAGGAGAGAAAGTATCATTTATGAGAATGCATCCTAGTGTTTACAATAAAGAAAGTACCTTCATTTCTCTATTTTTCTGAACATTTTAACAGGCAATGTTGTTTTTTTTTTAGTATTTGTAAATTTTTGTTCAGTGCTGCTATACATTTCAACATATAGGTTCTAAATTATTTATATGTACTTAATAAAATATTTAAGGCTTAAATAATTTTTCGTGCAATGTCCATTTTTCTTATTTTTTCATATATTAATATTCTTAAGGATTATTGCAATGTGACACCACGGTCCCGGGTGTTTACTGTGACACCTGCAGCCTAGTGATAGAGGCTAGATAGTTCATTTGAGCTGTACATTATTTAGTGTATGTTAGTCAATACATAAAGTCATGAAAGTTCCAGAATGTGGGTGTAAAAAAGTTCCTGAAGAGCTTAAAAGAAAGGTACATTTTTAAAAAAGCGGCTTTACAAAAGCAAAAAAAAAAAAGTTAGACAATCGTGTCCTCGGCGACCTCCATTATTTCTCATGCTCTTTTGGCAGATACTCCTCCCAGAGTTGTCGTCTCCTGTCACTTCTGGCACTTTGTCTTTGGCAGATCTTGATGTAGCGGCCAGGCCGGAGATAGGCGGGAAATTCTTTTTTTTTTTTAAAGCGGGTGTTGGGAAAATAAATGTAGGGCGAAACATCTAGAGGGTCCATTTATTTATATAGATCTATTAATTTGTTTTATGTTTTTTGAAGCGTGGCTTGAGTGATAGAGAATTACTCTCAGAAGCTAATACCTAAGCAAGGCTTAAGGTGTAGAATGCTTATAGAGAGTCCTGTGTATGTAAGTTAGGGCAGCTATTCATGAGGCTTATTAGAAATACATTTGACTAGGTTTAATACGCATGTCTTTATACTTTTATTTTTATAGTTGAGGTTGGATTGAAGGAAAAAAAATATATAGAGAAAAAAGCATATAAAAAAAAAACAACCAAAGTATATAGAGAACACACGAATTATATAAAAAACAAAGTATATAGAGAACAAAGTATATGGAAAACAAAGTATATAGAGAAAAAAGCATATAGAAAAAAAGTTTATAGAGAACAAAGTATATAGAAAACAAAGTGTATAAAAACAAAGTATATAGATAACAAAGTATATAAATAACACAAGATATAGAGAACAAAGAATATAGAAAAATAAATGGAAAACAAAGGAAATCGAAAGCAAAGTATATGGAAAACAAAATATATAGAAAACAAGCATAAAGAAAACATACCATAAAGAAAACAAAGTATACATTTTAAAAAAATAATTATTGCGGACATCGTATAAAAAACAGATTCACACTACCCCTCCATTCAACTTCTACACATCATAAACACATCAACACATCATAAACACATCAACACATCATGAACACATCAACACAGCCCTGGAACGTCTCATTTCATATAGCTGACGTAGTACGTAGAGAAATGCTCAGTTGGACTGTGTCCAGTTAGTGTGTACATGTTTGTTGTTGTTTTCCACTTCCGGTCATTTTAACATGGCGACGCTAACGGTTTTATTTAAATGCAAGCGCTGTTATTTGTGTGTTTTAGTTTGTACATAAAACAAGTTTTTAAAGAGTGCAAAATTCTGTTATAATGGATACCCATCACAGAACCCGAGGCTGGATAGTTGATACTGTATGTATTATAAGCATGCACATAGAATTTGTGTGTAAAATAATTTTATTTAGTTCGATCGAGAAGTTCATTAATTAGCACTAACTATTAAATGTACTTTAGGATGTTGCTGCACTGTGAATATAAGAAAGTGGCAGTAATATTGCTAGCCACACTTTTTGGCGGTCGTATGTTGTAATATTTGGGTACCGAGTTGGTTTTCGGGTTCGAATCCTTGGGGGGTGAATGAAAGTTTGGCTTGGTGGCACGAGCCCCACCTGTATTTGCAATACAAAACATGACAATGAACCTTTTTTTTTTATTCTATTGAAACGTAGATCTGTTGGGTATGGTGGCAGAGTAGTAAAACGCTTAACCACTCATCAAGGTTTCGAGTTGAGTCCAATTCCTAGTGAAGACCGAGATTTTAAATGTAATTTTTAGGACTCCGCTGAGTCCATTGAACTCTTTCTCAAGTCTTAAGTCGGTTGGCCGTTGTGCTGGTCATACGATATACTCGTTAACCATCGGCCAAAGAAAAATGAGCGGTATATCGTCTGCTGTATAGATAGCAAGGTCTCAAATGAGAAAACGTAGATCTAAATCGATGTGTTTTGTTCTTGGTAGGTACCACATTTAACCACATTATTGTCTTTGCCACATTACCAATACATTTTCTTTCATAAATAAAAAAAAAAAAAATTTGTCGTCCTTGTGCAAGTCTCATACATCCTTGCTGTTCCACGGTCACGCCATTTTTTTTTTAAATTCTCACTCTTGTGTCTCGGGAGATAAACAATTAAAAAGTCAATTATTTATTTCTGTTCAAGATCACGCCTAGACCTCTCCACAGAGATGTCGGAACTCTAAGACCCAAATTACGGTCCACTAAAAGAGCTAATTTATTTTTATATGACTCTGGCGTCTTAAGCGCAGACAACTTTTGAACGCTTCCGTCTTCAAATACGAGGCACGTAGAGCGAGTTATCTGTGCTTTGTTTGCTTAGTCTGTAGACGTAATCTCCTTATTCCTAAGACCGTGTAGCCTAGCCGTGTTTGGAGCAAAGTCCGTAGCCCCCCTAAATTTGTTTTGGTACCTGCAATTAGCCATTAGTCGGCGCTGTAAGTCGATCATTACCGGGCAATTACTGACCCGACCGGTAGTGGCCGTTTATATTGACGTGTGTGGTAACGAGTCACGTCAGAGATGTTTGCAACAAAGGGGGGTTGACCTAGATGTCTATCTATCTATCTATCTATCTATCTATCTATCTATCTATCTATCTATCTATCTATCTATCTATCTATCTATCTATCTATCTATCTAAGGCGCAGTGGCTGATTTTGATCGTTTTAAAGCTTATGTCTCTAGGTATAAAAATAATTATGCGTATTACATGCAAATATGCACAAACAATTTAACTTTCCTTGGGTGTCTTCACAGATGACCTTTCCTTTACATCGTCTGGCTTATTGATCGCAATGTCTGAAATTGAAACTTGACTTACTTTACGATCTCTTCTAAACAAAAAATACATACATACGTGTACGTTGCTTTATGTAGTAGTCCAATTACGTTCATTGTGTCTCAAAGAATTTAAAATGGTATTTACATATTTATTTTTATTAAACGAATCATGCCTATTTTATGCGCATTACTAACACCATATTTAAAACGAGGATAAAAAAATGTAGTTTAAATAAGGTGACGTAATTAAATGTACACAATTAATAAATAAGTGATTGTTCTTGTATTGCTTTCATCTTTTAACATATTAAACATGTATAAATGTCATGTACATCTTTTACTTATTGTCTTTCGATTTAAATAAAAAATAATCATTTTGTATGCTAAAAAGTATAAACCTTTTTAAAAAGATTTTCAAAGGTAGTTAGGGTTATTTACCGTAATTGCAGTATATCACAACGCAGTGTTAATGAAGACTATGATTTCAATACGAGTGTGTGTTATGTTATGTATAGAACTCATAAATTCGAGAGCTTCTTTCTTTTCTCTTGTCAACAAAAGAAACTAAGAAAGTCGACTTTCGATGAGAAATGATGGGGAGTTGAAAGGAATCTAAGGAATGTTTGAGAGAGATTGAATGTAGTGTACATAGACTTAGCTTTTTATTATTTTTTTCATCCCATAACTTTTTTTTTCATTCTTCTAAAAAAAAAAATGTTTTTACAAATGTTAGACACTAAAGAGACGCGGTGATAGAGCGCTGGGTTTCCGAAACCGATGGGTTCGAATCCAGGCGAAGACTGATATTTTTGTATTTTGGGATCTTTGTGGAGCCTCGGAGCCCACACAGCTTTAATGGGTATCTGACATTAGTTTGGAAAAAGTAAAAGCGGTTGGGCGTTGTGCTGGCCACATGACACCTCTTTAAGCTAAATGAAGTTTAAAAAAGGCGTTTTTTTTTTCCCTAAGCTACTATAGTTGCTTTAATAATATGTAATAACTAAACAAACACGTTAAGAACTCTATTCATTCAAGGCAACCTCTCCCGGGTGATCGTGGTCAGTGGGAGGAATGTGGTGTACAGTCCACCACTCGGGCTAATCAATCCGACCACTGTCCACACCTGCAGTTATCACTCGAATCTGTGTCAAGGAGAGCCTGCCGTGGTGGTGTGGGTGGGTGGGCTAACCTTATCAGCAGAGTGCACCAAAGGGGAGCACTAAAATGGGGGGGGGGGGGAGGGTGGTCGTCACCTCGAGATATGGTAAGCGTGGAAACAAATTAAACTTTTCTGTAACTATCAGGACCTCTTTCAGATTTCGGCTCGACCTACATGAAAAGTTTAATGTGAATGTTTTGTTTTGTTTTTTTTTTGTTTTTTTCAATAAAAAAATGTGAATGACGTGAATTTTATATATAACATTGTGATAAAATGGATAAATGTAATATGATAAAATGTTACTATAGTCAAATAAGCTAAAAATATACTTTAGTCAAATAAGATAAGATACAAATATTACTTCAATTTAATAAAACACATTTTACAGTGGTATGTAATAAGAGGGATCCGAGTTCAAGTACTGTTGAAGATTTTTTAAGGGGCCGCCCCTGAGCTTACCCAGCTTATATGGGTACCTAACACATGTTGGGAAGTAAATGCGGTTGGTCGTTGTGCTGGCCACATGACACCCATGTTAACCGTCGGCCATAGAAACAGATGAGTTTTACATCCTTTGCCTATCCCCTCTACCATAGATCGTAAGGTCCAAAAGGGATACCTTTACCATTTAAACTCTAATAAATTACAAACATTACTGAGGTCGAATAAGATCATCTATTACTGACGTTTAGTGTAGTAGAAACATACAACTGTTATTACTGTAGTCGAATAAAATACAATTATTACTACTGTCGAATAAGATACACCTACTACTGTAGTCGAATAAGATACAATTATTAATATAGTCAAAAAAAGATACAACTATTACTGTAGTCAAATATTAAATTAGTAAGTAAACTGCGTCTCGTGTCTATTTATAAATTCGAGCTTTGTTGAGTCGAACGAAAAACTGTGTTCTAGATTCTAGGATATCACTGTTCGAGTTGCCGCTTCTCTCGCGGAAATTATAGTGTGTTGAAGAAGTTATAAAATGTTAAGTCCTATAAAATGTAATACTCCAACAGCCACAAAGGATGTAGTTTGATTCAAGGCAGAGCTTGCGAGTTCATTGTTCGATGGTACACGACTGATAGGCTGTTGGAGAGATGCTAACGTTGGATGAGCCCCCCCCCCCTCCCCCCACCATTGTTGCACTACAATTTTAATGCTTTTTTTTTAAGCATTAGAGCTTAAGAGGGAGTAGTACGAGATTCGGTAGACATTTAGAACTAGAGCTAAAACTCTTTGAGTTTGTATAAGATTGGTGTATAGGTGTAAGCATATGTGCATAGACGTAAGCATATGTGCATAGATGTAAGCATATTGTGGCTGGATTAAAAAAATATAAATGTCATAGTCGCAATTTCAATTTAATTTCTAAAATAAAAGTTACGAAAGAAAATTATGCACACATACCTATACCCAGAATTAAACTTTAAAATTGCCACTTAAAAAAAAAAAAAAAATTACAAACAGGAAACACACATATTCCAAAAAAAAAATTTTCAATGTGTACAGCTGACAATGCGTAACTCTATTTCTTTTAGAAAAAAAAAGCTTATCGACACTTCCTTAAGTAAGTTTCTTACGTTTAATGGGTACACCGGATGCTGCAGAAAGCTCGGTTTTTATAGGTTTTTCGCCATGTAGGAAAATCTGCAATATACGTATTTCTATGTATGAGTTTATCAATATCCGCGAAGAGACTGAAGTAAATTTAATTCTGTCACAGACTGTCATTAAAACTGTATTCTTTTTGAAGCCAATAAACCCAAATTCATTATTTTTATATTTGTATTCATTGAAGAACTCAGAGAAAATATATTTCAAAGATTTCAACTCCACTAGTCTAGCTCTAGCGATAGAGACAGCATATATATATATTTTTATAGGTTTGTGATTAAACCAGAACCGGGCGGTAAATCGCTGAAAGCAGAAAAATAATTGAGAAAGAATCAAGTTTTTATCTGAAATAAAACTCATTTTTTAAAAGTGCCCACTATTCCGCTAGCGGGTTTGCCTAGTCTGTGTGGACTATCAAAATACTGATCTAGTTGTAGACCTCTGAAATTTCATGATTGTTTTGTTTTAAATAGGATATTATAATTGTAAATTTTTTCATTAAACTAGATTCAAAGGGTTAATTTTACTTATTTATAATCCTACCTTTATTAATGCAACTATGTCCCGGTAAAATCGGATACATAAACTACTGCAAGTTCATAGCCTAAACAAAAATACATACATCTGGGGTGAAATACCTGATAGATTAATTACTGCTAATGTACTGTTTCCATCTGCCGTGTTTCAAGTCTGCCTGAATTATGACATGAATCGATTTTGATCCCAAACTTTTCGTATTTTTGCACACACTTTTTTTCTCAGTCAGTTACATCGGGATGTACAGCTTAATGTCGAGTTTTCAATTTTAAAATAGATTTTCAAAATGCAAAGAATATATAAGGAAGAAAGAATTTTCCACTCAAAATTTTAAAATTAATTTTTTTGAACATCATAAAGACTTTTCTTATCCCGTCTTTTTATTTGGGTAGTTATTATTATTATCATTATTATTATTTTTGTGTTTTAGTTTTGATATTTGCTTGTTATTACCGGTCGTTGACTTATAGCACCATACTGCTACTAGATTCAAATAACTTCCTTTAGTGAGCAAACAAAATACACACTCCATAACACAGCTCACTCGATCTGAAGATGTCCGGTAATATTGAAGCATTGCAAGGAATTTTTTAAAAAGTAGTTTCTCTTTCCGACCTTGTGATCTATAGGAAAGATGATTTTGACATATTCTGTTTCTTTGGCCAACGTTTAACGAGCAGGGTGTCATGTGGTCAGCACAACCACCAACGGCATCCAACTTAAGTCAGGTACCTATTAGGGTTGAGTGGACCAAAAGATCCTTAAAATTCAAAGTCACAAAGGGGAAATAGATCCTTATGAACAGTTTCATAAAGTAGGAATTGTTTTTAAAAACAACTTTTTATATTACTTGTTGTTAGGATGGAACAAAGAGTAGCAACGGTAACTAGCATTAAGTAGAACTACTTTCGTAGAACACAACAACCTTGTCTCCGCTGGCCCAAACTGTGCGATGTCCTGGGTGATATTTGTAGCCCACGAAAATGGAGCTAGTTTACTGTTTCATGTTGACCAGGAGGGGGGAGAGGGGGGTGCTTGCAGATAAAGAACTCACGGTCCGGGTGGCAGTGGTAGGTGGAGCGGGGGGGGGAGACACTAGGTAGTCACATTGTGGATTAATGAGATTATCCGTTAGAGCCGCGATGTTTACACAATGGGGCTCTAGATGGAGCGCGGCGGGGAGGGAAGGGGGACGCTACTTGTGGTCACTTTTCGCACTTCGTTTTATCTCTTGGTTGTGGTCAAACATTACAGTGGTCCGAACTGATAGGTTGAGAAAGAGGGAAAACACTTACAGTGGCCAGCCACATGTGGAGAGATGAAAACGTGATTGGCAGTTGGCTTAGTATCTGAATCTATCTATCTATCTATCTATCTATCTATCTATCTATCTATCTATCTATCTATCTATCTATCTATCTATCTATCTATCTATCTATCTATCTATCTATCTATCTATCTATCTATCTATCTATCTATCTATCTATCTATCTATCTATCTGTATTTATTTATTCAAATTGAAGAATTGTTCTTATACATTTGCACTATACATAATTAAAGATGTACGAGATGTACTTTCATACATAATGGATATGTATAGTTGACATAACAAAATCTATACATCTGCTGTATTCATTCATTACCCCGACATACTTAAAAGATTCTTAGAGAATTTTAGGACACTTTGCGACCGAAGCCAGAATACATTGATCTAGAGATACATTGATCTAGAATCTAGAGATACATTGATCTAGAGTCTAGAGATACATTGATCTAGAATCTAGAGATACATTGATCTAAAGATCTTCGTCAACTTTTTTTCCTCATTATGTTTATTAAACATCAATTTTTTTTTTCAATATTGTTATTAAACAATCGACTCACAGAAAGAAGGGCACTGTGCCATTCAATACAATTACATATAAGGCAACAGTATCAACACATGATAATTGTTTTATTCAGTTTTCCAGACAACTCTTTAATGAAGAAAGTTATAGCTAGTCAGCTGTCCATTGTCACATGACCTGCACACAGTAGCTAGGTAATGACTGGAAGGGATTCAATGGTTTGGGCTGAGATTTTCGGAAAGAGGGGGCAAAGACCAAATCCCCTCCCAGGCCATTTGAGGTGCAAACTTTGATATCTAATGTCAACAAGACCGCTGGTCAGTTTCAGGTGCTTGATGAGCGGTATGGGAGGTGGAGGGCACGGGGGGGGGGAGCTGCGATCTTCAGCAGGGTGGCTTATGACGTCACTTTCATGAGGTCACCAATGCGTGACGTTTATTTGTCAACAAAGTCCCCGCCCCCCCCCCCCTCTCTTTCTATCCCCTCAGCATGGACCACAACAAGTTAATTGACAGAATCTAGATCTACAACCAAGTGAATTACTCGATTTTGTTTCTACCTAGATCTAGGTCTTTGTGGGATAAAAAAAAAAACAACGAAAAGTGAGGAAAATTTTCTCAAAAAAAAAAAATTTGGATTACGGACACATCTTCCTAGCATCATCGTCACTTTCTACGTATATGTGCATAAATTTACTGCCGATAGTGTGTGTAGCTTTTATCAGACTAGATATCGATAGATTGATAACCAATCAGTGGTGTTACATGTCTGCCATATCTTCCTCTGGACGTGTAGACCATAACATGTAAGTGTTTCGTCGGTTTCTTCTTTAATCGCTTTGTTTACGCCAGCCTATAGAATAGTCAACAGTCAATAAACTTTACGATAATAGATTTACTAGCACTTTTTAGTACTGATCTAATTATCGATATGTCTGTTTAGATTTTTACTAGTCCTATTGAATATCTTAAAATTTTATTTCTTAAAAAAATTTGTTGCTATTGTCTTTGAAGTCTGTAAGTGATGGATCTTGCAAACAAATAGTTCGTAAATTCCATAGACTATTGTATAGAGTAAAGAAAGTAAAATTTCCTCTTTCAGACCTTGTGATCTATAGGGCAGATGATGGTAAGGTGTTCTGTTTCTTTGGCTAACGGTTAACGAGCAGGGTGTCATGTGGCCAGCACAACGACCAACCACCTTTACTTTCCCCAACTTAAGTCAGGTACACCATTAGAGCAGGGTGTCATGTGGCCAACACAACGACCAACCGCCTTTACTTTCCCCAACTTAAGTCAGGTACACCATTAGAGCAGGGTGTCATGTGGCCAACACAACGACCAACCACCTTTACTTTCCCCAACTTAAGTCAGGTACACCATTAGAGCAGGGTGTCATGTGGCCAACACAACGACCAACCACCTTTACTTTCCCCAACTTAAGTCAGGTACACCATTAGAGCTGGCTGAACTCAGGGGTGCCCTAAAATTCCGAAATTCAAAATCCCAGTCTTCACCGATATTTCGAACCCTCGACCCCAGGTTTGGAATCCAAGCGCTTAACCACTCATCCACCGCGATCACTAAACTGTTTAATAGTCCGTGGTAAATTCTAAGTAATTTTTTTTTCATGCTGAAATCAAATGTAATATAATTTTACTTGGATTAAAGACAAATTTGTGTCAAGCCTGTAGTTGCATTGATGCAGTACTTTCGTTTATTTTAAACCATTTTTTTTTGTAAATATTATTTAATAATTTTTTACACATTACACATTAAGAAAAACCCTCCCACTAAATAACAACTGTGCGAGAGGGGGTGGAGGTGGTAGAAATTTGAAGTAGATATCCCAATACAATATGACATTTGTTTGCTGATTGTCATTTCCCTGAGTCTTAGTAGAGTTTGGATTTCCTATAGAAGAAGTCACTGAAATTGTAAAAATTCTGTTTATAATAGTTGCATTAATAATACTATGCAATATAAAGCACACCAATTCTATGTCGTTGAAACGAGGTGTGTCCATTGATGAAGATATGGAAGTCTCTACTATGAAGTCCCCTTTAGTTATAAAGTACTTTCGTATTTATTATATGGCATTGCCAACGTTTTGACAAAAAGCTTATTTTAACTCACTCCGTCTGTCCATCTCGGTGGATTCTTTCACACTTGTTCTTTCTCCCACTTCCCATTCTCAGATCAAGTGGAAATTTTGCACAATCATTCGATGTCCGATGACAACACATAATACAATTTAAAAATTAAATAATTCCTTAATCTATTAGTGGTAATTAATAGTTATTTTTATGGAAAGAGAGGAGATAAACATTGCATGTTGAGATATATGGACGGTGCTATCCCTTCACTCAGTTTAAGCTTTGCTTTTTGTTTTCGAAGTATTTTTATACCTTGCTTGTTTTTGTTTTTAACTCTTTTGAGACGGTGACTTTTGGCACATCTGGTGCCTAGAAAATGGAACGACACTTTTTACAAACTCAACACTTCTGTTACAAAAAAAAATCATAACAAATAAACTAATAACTTTACAAACACAAAATTATATATATACCATTTCGGAGAAATTGATGAGCCATTAGAGTCACACAAAATCCTACTAAACAGTTATTACAATTAGCTAAGCTAATTTGCATAATTTATGCGTAGAAATTTATAAACAAAATGTTTCAAAACTGAACAGAATTAAAAAATTTAAGAGTTTTTAATGAAGTTTTAGGTCCCAATACTTGTATTTTGGGGAAACATTTGGTTTCCTTGATTCTCTACACCGGAAACATTTTGGGGAAACATTTGGTTTCCTTGATTCTCTACACCGGAAACATTTTGGGGAAACATTTGGTTTCCTTGATTCTATACACCGGAAACATTTTGGGGAAACATTTGGTTTCCTTGATTCTATACACCGGAAACATTTTGGGGAAACATTTGGTTTCCTTGATTCTATACACCGGAAACATTTTGGGGAAACATTTGGTTTCCTTGATTCTATACACCGGAAACATTTTGGGGAAACATTTGGTTTCCTTGATTCTATACACCGGAAACATTTTGGGGAAACATTTGGTTTCCTTGATTCTATACACCGGAAACATTTTGGGGAAACATTTGGTTTCCTTGATTCTATACACCGGAAACATTTTGGGGAAACATTTGGTTTCCTTGATTCTATACACCGGAAACATTTTGGGGAAACATTTGGTTTCCTTGATTCTATACACCGGAAACATTTTGGGGAAACATTTGGTTTCCTTGATTCTATACACCGGAAACATTTTGGGGAAACATTTGGTTTCCTTGATTCTATACACCGGAAACATTTTGGGGAAACATTTGGTTTCCTTGATTCTATACACCGGAAACATTTTGGGGAAACATTTGGTTTCCTTGATTCTATACACCGGAAACATTTTGGGGAAACATTTGGTTTCCTTGATTCTATACACCGGAAACATTTTGGGGAAACATTTGGTTTCCTTGATTCTATACACCGGAAACATTTTGGGGAAACATTTGGTTTCCTTGATTCTATACACCGGAAACATTTTGGGGAAACATTTGGTTTCCTTGATTCTATACACCGGAAACATTTTGGAGAAACATTTGGTTTCCTTGATTCTATACACCGGAAACATTTTGGGGAAACATTTGGTTTCCTTGATTCTATACACCGGAAACATTTTGGGGAAACATTTGGTTTCCTTGATTCTATACACCGGAAACATTTTGGGGAAACATTTGGTTTCCTTGATTCTATACACCGGAAACATTTTGGGGAAACATTTGGTTTCCTTGATTCTATACACCGGAAACATTTTGGGGAAACATTTGGTTTCCTTGATTCTATACACCGGAAACATTTTGGGGAAACATTTGGTTTCCTTGATTCTATACACCGGAAACATTTTGGGGAAACATTTGGTTTCCTTGATTCTATACACCGGAAACATTTTGGGGAAACATTTGGTTTCCTTGATTCTATACACCGGAAACACCAAAAAGCTATTTATTAATTTTGTTTTAATTTTCGCCATAGATAAAAGTCTCCAGTAAGTCCGTAAAGACATTTGTTCGGCTACCAGGACATTAAGGGGATCATATAAATATATAAAATTTCTCATTAAAAAAAATGAGATTTGAAAAATTATAAAATGTCAAGAATTGGTTCCCTAAAGAAATCGACTTCTCAATTACACATGTGACCCATTTTTATGCAAATAAAGAAAAATTTTAATTACAAGGAACGGACCACAAATTTAAAACATGTTCAATATAAGAATTCCTGATACAATACGAAAATACGATATCCGCCAAAATATTCGTCTTATATATAACAAAGAGCGGCATCAAAATTTAAATGTCGTCCACAATCCCTTGTGTATCTGGATCAGTGGCGTAACTAGGGTGGTGCTAAGGGTGCGTACAATTTTACATACGAAGTTTACTTTACATTAATTATGAACAAATCAATAAAGTGTAAGTAATTATTTGATGTTCTTTTATGTTTCAATTAAAATAAAAATTAATTAATAACTCTACCACAATTTGATTGGGAAAGTTTATTTTGAAAAGGGTTGATTTATGGGGGTGGGGTACCATAAGCAAATAGCATCGGGTGACACCAACCAATTGCGACGCCTCTGATTTGGACCATTTTTATGAACTGCAATGAATGTGAAAAGTACTTATTGTTCTATCACTAACTACTGTTAAGTTTTTTTTTCTTCTTCTTTCACTCTATTTCAGTATCTCCTCAAGACCAAACTAAGGGAGTTTGGAGTTCTCTCTGTATAGTGGAACTCTTCTTTACTCCCGTGACCTGACTTCCCGTTCAACGCTAGGAACAAGGTAAGCCTAAAGAATGTCTTCGTAATCTAGTTAGCCTCTGAGCAAACTTGTGTTCAGTACTTACCCTAAAAAACTCCAGCATGTCATGTCGTTAACACAGCATGGCTTAATAAAAATGGGGGCGCGGTGGCTGAGCGGCAAGGCGTTTGGCTTCCAAACCGGGGGTCCCGGGCTGAAATCCTGGTGAAGACTGAATTTTGGTATTTGGGGCGCCTCTGAGTCCACACAGCTCTAATGGGTACCTGAGATTAGGTGGGGAAAAGTAAAGGCGGTTGGTCGTTGTGCTGGCCACATGACAACCTCGTTAACCGTAGGCCACAGAATAAGATGACCTTTACTTCATCTGCCCTGAAAGGCGAACTTTACTTACTTTTTACTTCATAATAATATTTTGTGGCGACACTCTTTGAAAGGCGCTGACTCCTAGAAACACACACAGTTGCTATTGTCTGCCCTCTTAATTAAATAAAATTTCTTTAAAAGGAGGGATTGTTGAGGTTGTTGGTTTCTGCACAGTAACTCTAATCGTTTTCACAATTTTTAATTCCAACCCTTTTTTTTTCTCAATACCATCTCTCCCTTAATGGACCTCATTCACCAATCGTAAACAAACAACATTTAGCCACGTGGTGCTCTATCTCTTCTATATAATTTACGATCTCATGTTTAATTCATGTTGGTTGTCACGTGACATTTTTTTCCGTTGTTTTATCAATAAGATCACGTGACTAAATGTTGTTTGTTTACGATTGGTGAATAAGGTCCATTATGGGCATAAATCTACACATTGCACAACATTTTATCTATTGAATATTTCCATATCCCTTCGTGTCGTTTCAGTTATAATCAAAATGTAGGAAACTCCTCCACATATTGTATTTAAAGAATCATTATAATTACTACAATATAACAATTTTTTTTGTTTTGCTTTTATTTTCTTATTTAGTAATTTTATTAATGGTTGATTGTAATTTTGTCCGCGAGATAAAGATGATATGTTATTCTAATATTTAATAAACAGATTTAGGTTATAGAAAAGGTGACTATGTTTTGTATTTAAAAGTAAATATATCTTTATATATTTTTAAAAATTGTCACTTATCACTTATTCCACCACTTGCCACAGACCAGTGATGCCCAAAATCCGGTCCTCAGCGTAGTTCCATCCGCCCCCCGAAAAGTTGGTACAAAGTATGGTAAATACCCCTTCAAAAAAATGTTGAAAAATCTATCTTTATCTACGTTAGGGCCCTCACTTTTTCTCTGATGGATTGGTACAATGACCTTTAACATTTGTGCGCTTATGAAATGGAAGAAAAGAACGGATCTTTACTTTTCTGTGGAATATGATAATAATAAGCCAACATATTTGATTTGTTAAGAAAGTGTGGCTGTTAAAAAAAAAGGCAAAATATAAAAGGCATTATAAAACAAATATGGCGGCATTCTTAATTTGAGCCTCGAATAAAGATCGTTAAACTGCGCCTAGACGATTGGAGGATTTTTGAGAATATTTACAAGAAAAAGACAAGAAAATGAGTTTGTGGTTCCACATATTTAAGTAGAGAAAGGAAGCCATTCTCCAAGACGCAAAAGAAGAAAGAGATTAACCTTAAATATCCCATTCATTAATGTAAGATTGTAAGTACTAGATCCACGGGTTTGTAATACAAATATTTTCAAATCAATTTCATTTCGTTTTTTTTGTAGCTTTTCATTGATATGGCTTGCGACACGAGTGTCGGAAATTAAAATGGCCCGCAGGTCAAATTAGGTTGAGCCGTTGACGAAACTTTAACCTGCTATCACTTCCCTTTGGTCTACGACATCTAAGATATTTCCATGATCGAAACGACAGCGGTAAAATTTGCCAAAAAACATTTTTTTTTATTCGCAGTTTCGACCACTTCATGTTTTTTTTAAAGCCGACTTATTGAAAAGTACATGGTTCTATTTCCGTTTTTATGCATTTTCCTTTCTATACTGAACATCCTCGCGTGTAACGAACACACGGTTTGCTACGTTGGTTGACCATCTAAGGAACAAGCGCGGAAAGCCCTAAACCGCTCTTTACCTTTTTTTTTTGTTCTAAATCATTATCTTTTTTAGTGGCCCCCGAAAGGCGAAAAGACGCTATTAGATTTATGTGGAATGTCTCAAACTAGAAAAGATAGTGAAAAATCCGACATCATAATATTTTAGACCATTCAAAGCTTTGATGCAACGGCTACTTTTTCTTATCTGAAAGCGAAAAAAACTAATTTCTAAATCACTTATGCAACAAACACGGGAGGCTCTTCAGTAGCGGAGGATACTATTTACCATATTTAAACACACTTATGCAAATGGTTTTACATTTTTTGTCAAAAACATTATTTTTTTTTTTTTACATTTGTATTGCTAAGTTATATAAGTTAGTTCAAAATCAAATTAAAAAGAAATCAATCATAATAAAAAGAATATGATAGAAAATCTGTATTTTTATCAAATAATATTTTTCTCTCATAGATCTCTTTGTTTTTAACAGCTTCCAACATCTTAATTATCTTATAACATACAGACGTTACTTAAAAAAAAAATAAAAAAAAAGAAGAAGATGATTACGTCCTACGTGTCATGCATCTAGTCATGTATGTTAACAAATGACTTAAATTCTGCCATTGGTTTTCTTGGCTTTTGTACAGTTCCAAATAATTGATTTGGTCTGAATAGCACACACAATTATTTCTTTGCTTTAATTTGTTTTGCAGGTTTTTGAGAGCTATGTTCTGACAAGCCTGATAACTGCATCATTGTGTACTGCCAAAGTGTTTCACATTCTTCTGTGACACCGTCTGCATCGTTTGGCAGGACTTCAGAGAATCAACCATTAAGTGGAGTGTATTTCTTGGCATGACCTTTCCAGCCTCCATGAAAGATTGACAGACTGGGCGGAGTCACGAAACAGGAAGTGAAGACAGACAAGTCATAACAGTTGTTCTATTCGTTACTGGATTAGGAATTTCACCTGAGTTTACTGAGTTCATGTGTTTGAGGCGGCTTGAATAAGGAGGATCTTCCTGGAGTTTTATTTTCGGACTGTCTCATTTTTTTGGCATTTGAGAGAATGTACCAGAATGGCAGCGGTCACCCGTCCTTAAGTTCATTGACGTCAGCGCACAGCACGTTGAACATGGTTCCGCCCACTTCAACTAGCACCTCCCCCTACTCTCACGAGAGCCTGGCCTCGTCGTTTATGCACAGCGGATCCACCCCCGTCTACGTGCCAACGAACCGCCCATCGTTACACTCCTCCCACATGTCAGCTTACGGCGTGGGCAACGGCGGTACCCAACAGAACCCATCTTCTCTTTCAGGCACGCCCACCGGATCCTCCATGTGGCAGACTGACAACTTGGGCATGGCCTACTCTGCGCAGACCACGCCTACGCGTTTCGGATTCTCCCCGCCTCAGTCCGGGCAGATCATGAGCTCCGACAGCTCTGCAGTGGCAGCAGCAGCTTATGCAGGGACGTCGCTTCCAAGGACGCCCACGGCCTTGAACCCTTACTCCCCTTACATGAGAGCCGACTTCAACGCCTGGAGCAGCTTCAGCAATATGGCTCTGCAAGGCTTTAAACAAACAGTTGATCACGGTAAGTAGGACCCCCCATAGTCTTTGTAGATTCCAACATCTGCCCCTTCCATTACACCGGACAATGGCATACCCTTGAAACGTGGCACACAATTTACAGGTTTTAAGTATGAGGAGGCTTTTTTTGAAATCATTATTACAAAAATCCACTTTTTAACACTTATTAATAAACATAATGATAACAAGCCATATTTTAGAAGAAAAAAAGAGAGTACTTGTTCATTTAATCTCATTTTGCTACTTTAAAAAAGTTACAAATATTTCATATTCAATTTTCGTAAAAAAATAATAATTGTATATTTGTCGTACTTATGAGTTTGTGCAGGGTAAGATCATGGGTGACTTTTAAAAACTCTTTTGTGGAGTCCGGCCCTGAAAATATACCTCGTAAGATATACATAAATTTTAAGCATTCAAAAGCCCAGATTGACTTGCCCTGTAGCCAGATGGTTAATTTATTATTATTATTATTACTGTTTTAGCTTCTTAAGAAAGTAATAAAGTACTTCCGTGTGTAGTACTATTACATTTGATAATACCAATGAAGCTATGATACTACATCATAAAATTAAAGCCTTTCATTGTCCTGTGTCTCTTGCATCACTTCTGTGCTCTAGAACAAGAATATTGGTTCACACGTCAAAAAACTTTAAAATATTTCACTACACACTAAAAATACATTAAAATCCCTTTATGCTCACAGTTAAACAATGGCAATTTTTTTTTAAATGTGACCGATTACAATTAATTTAATGAATGAAATATTTTCTACACAGGTTCTAGTCATAAACAAATAAGAAAGAAGAAAAATATTTGACATACTTTAAAAAAAAAAGACAATATCTCTGTTATACAACTTGTAGAGTAATTGTTTTTCTCTTAATAACAAATGAAGGTTAGATTAAAAAACAATGAAACATCCTTTCACCCAGACACACCCACACACACACACACCCTCGAGAAAGAATCCTGGTTAAGTAAATGTATTGATCTACAACACTTTCCAATGATAGGCCTTTAGGCTTAGATCACAGACCTATATATATATATTATATTGTGGTCTAGACTTAGAAGACGATGCGCACAATGTTACTGAGCATTAACTTATTAAACTCTTCACGGAATGCGGAAATACCCGAAGACATCAAGTCCGTTCAAGATAAATATGTTCTCGTTCTCTAGCCAAATTTAAATTTATTTCTGTTTTTACTTTAAAAAAATTATAACGGTCAAACTAGAGTTTCCCCAATGTGGCCAACGAGCTAGTAATTCTTTTCTCGGCGATATACATCAACTGTTAAATTTCTAGAAAAATCGCTAGTGACAACCTATCCAGGTTTTTTTCAGCTTCCACAAAGTTACAAATTGAAGGATGTAAAAAAACTTCCTCCGTTATTATTTTACGTACTGTGCCGTACTCTAGACTCCCTCTTGTCCTCTACTGCCACACATAAAGCGATGCCGTTCCCTATATCACTGACAAGTTTGAACATTGGTGACGTCTATGGCATGCAATGGATGGCCATGTCTAGAGACGAGAAACGCAAAAATAGTTCAGAAAGAAAACAAACTTCTCTGCCAATTAGAAACAATAGCCGAGCAGGGCATCCCACAAATAACTCTCGATGTCTCCTGATAACATTAAGGCTGCAACCTTTCGAGTTGCCCTATGCGTTTGTTTTTGTTGAGGTCCAGGCAGATGACCCCCTTACCTCTGACCACGATAGTTATCAAGGTCCGATAAAAAAAAAGTCAGTGTAACACACAGGTCAAACACCGCCCCACCCCCGTCCTCCCCCTCGCTCTACTCTCGTCCAGGTCTACCTCGTCTTTCGTTCATCAAGTCCCAAGCCAGCAATAACTTTCTCTGCTAATACACTGATGCCGAACCTTTTTTTTCCGACTTGGACTCCATGTAGTATTACTAGTAATATACATTTACGACAAGCTTGTCACGTGACACACCAACGTTAACAATGGCGTCGAGTCCAATGGAACTGGCTCTCTGCAGCATCAATTTGCACCCTGAGCAGAAGTTTAGAAAGAGCAGGTAGCAAAGGGTCTGGCCGGAAATGATTCGCTGGACGTAGGCCTACTTTAGCCATCACTGTGATCGCGCTATTACCCAAAGTAGGTCACATTCAGACATTGGAATTTCCTGTTTTCTTCTTTTGTCTCATTTCTTATATATTCTAACTTTCCTCGTTTTAATATTGCATGCCCAAGAAACAATAACAAACAAATAAGTAAAACAAAACAATACGTTATGCCGTTATGCCAATCCCTAGATGACCGTAAAGGTGAAAATAAAAAACCAAAACGCAATTTGGATCGTGTATCCCTACGCCATCCTGTTTAATACAATTATCAAAGTTCCTTACTCATTTCATCGGCACGTCGCCCGCTCTATGCCCACGTTTAAAGGGCTAAAGGTTTAATTCCTTAAAGTTCAGGGGAGGCAACACCTTTTACTCCTTGGTTCCATTCGACATTTGCCAAATGGCTTCTTTCTCGCATTCCGCCATGTAGGAGATAGCAGGGATCTCCTGTATCAGTCCGCCTGCACCGCGTGTCCCGGCGCCATACAACTAATTACCATTACTCGTCTAACTCCGCAATGGTATAAAGTTCCAGGGCGTGTTCCGTCTGGTTGTCAAGGGGAAATTGATAGTCTATTTTTGTGTGTGTGTGAGTCCCGGGATGTTGGTTGTGATCATCTGTTTCCTTTCCCAACCCCTTGACAGTTAGAAGAGGATTTAATCGTCATTAATATCTCAACATTTATATTCAAACATCTCGGAGAAGTCACCACGCATTCGACAACGCCGTGCTGGCAAACTAGGGGGAAATGAGATCCAAACCTAAATAGAGCTGGAAAAGGGAAGCTTCATGGTACTCCTTTCCCCGCCCATCCTCTAATGACTTTTTAAAATGTGAACACAATTCAACAGAGACTCTGGTGGGAAAATCTGAGCATAACATAATCCGAATAAGAAAAGTAAACCAGTAACAATATTGTAAAAGTATATTTTTATCTTGTGTTGTGTTCAAAGGACATGCTATTAGGTGCCGCGTAGATAATCGACTATGTTGAATGTTACACCTTTCAGAACTTATGATCTACGGGAGAGGATGATATCAATATCTGTTTCTATGGTCGACGGTTAACGAGGGTGTCATGTGTCCAGTACAATGACCCACCACCTTTACTTCCCCTAAGTATGCCAGTGAACCAGTAGAGTTGGGTGGACCTCAGAGCGTCCTAAGAATCTCGAAGTTCAAAATCACAGTCTTCAACGGGATTTGAACTCTTTATCCCTCTGTTCGGGATGACAATCGCTTTACCGCTCGGCCACCATGCCTACATATCCTAGTCATCAAAGTAGGAAAAAATCTATATATGCACATTACATACACAGCCAGCTTTAAAAATAGAGAATCTTATTGATATAGACTAATTTTATTCTATGCTAGAGACAGCAGTAGGTCTACTTGTATGTCAGTAGCCACACCCATATTCTAAGTAGTTCCTAGATCTCACTAATCACCAAAGTATTACATATAAAGCAAACCTTTAACAGCTGTCGCTAAAAAGAAACTTTGTTTTCATCTCGGATACATTAAGGCAGCACCAGCACTCAGTTGGAAAAGTTGAAACTTAAAAGCTGAAGCCAGAAACTAAAAGTATTCTGAAGCACTGTTCGCTCTCTAGTCTGTAGGTTTAGAAAAAGTTGTTTTGAATTTTCAATTCAGGACTTGTAATAAAAACACCTACGCTCTCATGTATCCAACTCTCATTTGTTCCAAAGCTTACATCATCTCACTATTTCTGTCTGTCGGGGTACACATCTTGATGATCCTGTACACTTTAGTTCTCCCATTTCCCGTCCACGGATTAAGTTGAAACTTTGCACAATTATTCATTGTCGAACACAATACATGACCAAATCGAAACATTCAGCAGTAAATTAATTAATTAGTTGTAATTAATTAATTTTGTTTTATATAGAAAAAGGGAGATAAATCGTGCAGTATCGAGAGATGTCAGTAATAGTGAGTTTCTTGTTCTTTTTTTTGTTGTTTAAAAAAGTATTTTTCATATTGGCTTGTTTTTTAATTGTTGTGTGTGTGTGTAGCAATGAAGACATTGAAACTTTTATAGTTTTATAATTTAGAATGTAGACGTCCGGAGATTCCAAAATCGATGAGTTCTGTAAAGTGTAAATCTTCTATCCAGGGTACTGTCGAAAAATCTGTTCACTTGGAAGGGAAATAGTATTTAGCTATATTATCCAACTAATCAAGTGATCCCATCACAAAGCTATCTAGTTTTCGTGAGATATATCAGGAATGTTCAAACATAAGTCTGCAAAAATGATAGTGAACTTCCTGCTCCAAGAATGGGTTTTGTTTACTTTTTTTTTATATTGCATTTATTGTACAATATATCTCATCTACAATATTTTTCAATCGATTGATTTCCTAGAAACTTTTAGCACTCTCTCTCTCTAATTATTTGATATACCAGATTCAGGATTTACGAATCTATCGCGTTCAATGTGCTGCACGCCAGACTTGACACATACAAGGCTCTTCAGTCCCCAATCCACCAATTACAGAGATTCTGGACTAAACCTAAAAGTGCACAGCCAGAATAGTTCCATTGGATCTGTGAACTTGAAGAAAGACTCTTTGAGCGACTATGTCCAGAGAAAGTCAACACTGTCTAACGATAACTCTGATTATGTCCAGAGAAAATCAACACAGTCTAAAGATGACTCTGAGTATGTCCAGAAAAAGTCAACCCTGTCTAGCAATGACTCTGACAATGATATAAAAGTCTCCTCTTCTGCCATAACCAACTGGGCGCCTCTAGCTCACTCAACACCCATCTCAAAAGATGGCAGAAAAGGTTTGCAAACTTCCCAAAGACTACATTTGAATACGCCCGAAAAGAAAGCCATTGCTCCCAACTTATTGTTGCGTGCCGAACTGGACAAGATTGAAAGGACAAATTCAGCATTCAACCATGACCTGAAGATTGCAAAAAACTTTCCTCCACGAAATCTTGCAGAGGGTTACCAAGAGTTCCGAGTTTCCAGACTTTCTCAGCAAGTTCTACCAACATTCCCACAGCACATCTTCCTCATTATGGGTAACTTTATTCCGTTTTCGAGTTGTTGTTTTTTCAACTAATTTGTTTTTTTTCAACGTAACTCTAATCTACTGAATAGCAGAAAGGTTAATTTTGTAATAATATTTTTTCTATTACTGTTAGTTTGGATTTAATTGGATTTAAAATAATTAACTTTGCTGATGTTCCTAAAGAAACATTTTTTCCTTCGAATTTGAAATAACAATTTTGTTATGTTATTCTCTAACAATTTCGATTTAAATTTAAATTAATTTGTCTATGTGTATATATGTAACAAATATTCTACTCTCAATCTCATAAATGTATACTCTTGTGATCAAGTAATTCAGTAATAGTTTATACACCATGAAAGTCCATCGCTTCTAAAGGTAGATAATCATTCAACAATTAATACATGTTGCTTCCCATTATTTACAAACTAGTATAACTTAATTAAACAGCAACCAAAAGAAATAAATATTAGCACGCCGGTCCTTCAGAACTATTGTATCAGTTCTGCTAGGCCTACAGATAAGTTATCAATGCCTTAGTCCTGATAAATGCATTTAGGGTCTAATGCAATTATCTTAATTCTGTTCGATCTATAGAGATATCGTTTAGGTTCAAGATCGATGGACATTATTGGAGATCGAACAGTTACAAATATTCGCTGTGTCTTGGTCCTTAAACTTTAACAAGAGTAGAGAAAAAAAAAGGGGGGGGGGAGGAGGTCTAGTAAACGTAACTTTGAGTGTCTGTCCGTTAAAAATATAAGCAAATAAATATCATCCTCATCTGTCCTTCTGTTCCTTTTGGAAGATTGTCTGGACAGGATTTACCTATAGGCAGCACAAAGATTACCACTCCCCTCATTCTATGGGACCCATTAAGGAAAAATTTAATTTTGTGTCAATATACTCAGAGCATAAACGAGCCTCGGTCACATTTTGACTAATGCTAAATTAAATGGTGGTCCTCAAGTGCCTTGTGAAGCACATCTTTCGATTGATAAATTTCTGTTTAATATTACTAATGATCTAATTTAGGTGAGGGAGAGAAATTGCTGTAGACTTCACAGGCCGGAATAGATTGTGTTTGGGAGGGCGTTTTAAAGTGGGACAATCCAATTGCACATAACATATACCAGAATACAGGGGAGTTGTTGAAACAAGAGCATTTTTTTTTCTTTAAAGCTTTTTAAATATTTCGAATTAGAGCTGAAAAGCAGAGGTATAAGTTAGTGTCAATAAGACTGTTTGTTAAGGTGGAGAGATTGCTGTTGGGCGATACAAGTGACCATTGAATTTACAGCCTATCCTATTCAAAGTACTAGCTACTCTAATTCGCTGGCCAGACAAATGTAAAGGGAAACGTTTAACTTTACATCATTATATTGTTTGTTATAAGTTAGAAAAAAATTAGGAGCCGTCTATGATAAAATAAACAATATATAGCCTGGGAACAAATCAACGGACGTAGCCGGTGTGTAACGGTAGTATTTATTAATTATTACATTTTGATTGTTTTTATTTTACCTATTACTCTTCGTTTAAATGTTTTATGTTTATTTTAGGACTTACTGATCTTAGTTTTTATTTTTTTTTACTCTCTTGTACCCACACGATCCATTGGTTTCTAACTTCTGAGTATACGTGTGCGTGTGTCTGTGCGCTTGTGTGTATGTGTGTTTTGAGCCTGTGTTTATGTTTGTGTGTGTTAGTATAAGGCTTTATGTGTACGCTTGTGACAGCCAGGGAATGCCATCGTGTTTACTAATTGATTTCTCAGCCTGATCAACACGTTTTTAATCTCAGCGTCCTACGACCACCTCAACGTCAGTCATTAATTAACGTTATTTACCGTGACGAGCACTGGGCGGCACACGGCACATTGCCTAGTGTCTGTGTGGCATATTGCCTAGTGCCAACATAAAACTTGTATGGCTTTGCAAAAATAACAATATTAAAAAAAAAAATACACTTTTAAAAAAAATTTTGGCTGCTTGAAAAACTTTTTCTTGCAAATTTCGGACGTTTTTTTTAAGACATGAAGATTAATACGTCCTACCCAAAACGTCATGTAAGACGTCAGGGGACGACAGGGGAGGGGGCGAGTGTTTCGAATTCAGAACCATTGTGACAACTGTCCAAAGCCCATACCATATGGTAGTCAGGTAGTGCCTGAGTTTTGTAAGTGAAGGTTCAGAACAAGATTTATATGGAGGCTCCTAGCCATTGCAAGTTACAATATCAATACACTTATTCGTAATATATCTAAAAGAATGTCTCATATAAAGAGGAAGAGTTCTTATTAATTAAATCCAGTTTTTTTAAATATTTATCATACATATTTTGTTAAAAACTTTATAATTTTGAAAGTAGTGAGACAAAAACGTGTACTGTCGTAACTCCGGCCCTGCTACACGGAAAGGCAGCCAAAAGTCTGAATCTCGTAATTGTATTTTATAGTACCTCCACAGAGCAGAGAAATTTTAAAAAATTAGTCATAGATAGTAGCTGTAACTCCTATAAGCCTAAAGGACATGAATAAGTTAGAGCTAATAAGCTTTTCTTTAGGCTATCTACACCAAAATACTTCCGCCTGAATAGCGACACGTCTAGAATATCGATCCGTCGCTAATACATAAATTTAGTCTTGTTGATTCCAATGTCTACAAATGTCTTTAAGCTAATGACGTTAATTTTGTTCAAATACAGATAATTTTAATATACCACAGACAGTGAAGTCGCTAAGGGCCTCATACTCAAAAGGGTTCCTACACAAACTAAAAGAAAAATATACCTCTAAATAAGAAAAAAATAAAAATAAGAAATATGAAACTAGGGCCGGCCTTAGATAATTGGAGGCCCTAGGCGAAGTGAAATTTGGTGGTCCTAAATGAACTAAAAAATTAAAAAGAAACAGCGAAAAAAATAAAATTGGGCAATTTATTAAAAAACCTGCCAGTGACTATATCGAAATTGACAAGCTGCTGAAATGTATTGTAATTTTCGTAGTCGAGACAGAGTTAGATACGCAAACATGGAGTCATGTTTGAGACTTCATCCAAGTTTCACAATTTTTTCTCTACATTTTTTATAGTCCTGTACGAGGCTCCCACCGATTGGAGACCCTAGCTTAGGTTGCTGCCTAGTTCGCTTAAGACGTCAGCATTGCTAGCATTGAGTAAGCCTTATTATTGAAGTCTTCAACAGAAAGAGGCTTCCACAATAACCCTTCTTAGGGCTTCCATGTGCTTAAGTCCGGCACTGTTCCAAAGTTCCAATAAATAAATATTCAAGTATTTAAAATAAGACACCATGGCTGACACGCGAACACTGCCAATAGAGCATCCAATGGTAGACCTCCTGAACCAAACAAGAAACAAGGGGAAATAATGCGTGATGTGTACATATGTACACAATATACCCTTAAACGGTTCATTTCTTATCTCCCTTTTAGTTGATAACAATAATGAGGTCTCGCTTTAGCCTGCCATGGTCGCAATAAGTTATCTTAAGAGCCGAGCCTGGCGAAGGGCCCCGGGAGAGGATAAATTTCAAAGAATAGGGTAGGGGTGGTGTGGGAAAGGGGGGATACGTTTTGTTGTAAACTTAAAACAAAGGAAAACTAAAATCAATGGAAGTGCGCCTCAGGGCGTCGCTTATGATTACGTCTGTCAATTTCTGTCCGATCATGTCAAGTAATAGTATAGCGTCTGGGCTTGATAAGGCATCGCCTGTAAGCTCAGGCATTAATGGATGTCACTTTTTGTGTGTGTGTGTGTGTGTGTGTGAGTGTTTATAAGAATGATAACTCCCACTATTCACACAGTGTTGATGTTAATGTGCTGAATGTTTACTGTTATTGTTTTGTGTGAGTTACGCCCCTTTTGTACTTTAATCTCAATATCTAAGCTTGAACTAAGAATGTGCATAATGCATATATTGGAATGATGGATCTAAATAGATACAGGGCTATGGTCTTGGCATGGGCGTAGCCAGGATTTTTTTCGGGAACACCCCCCCCCCCCCGGCTACGCCCATGTTCTCGAGGGTAATATATATATATATATATATATATATATATATATATATATATACGAATAATATATGTGTAGTTCATATTCTCACATAACTTGCTTATATCAACTCACTCCGTAAGTTTACCAATTAGTTAATGAAATAGTGGTAATTGAGAGATATGTCTGTAAATGTGCAGTTCTTTTCCTTATATCAGAGGTAACATTAAATTCACCATGTCAATAAGAGATTTGTGTGACCATGACAACAAAGTAAAGCATCCGCTCAACTTAGAGACTTAAGTCCAGACCTTCTGTCCCATGAAAAATGTCTCTCCTCAAGGACCTGAGCCATGTACTCTCGACTTGGCATCCGCCAATATATATTTATTATATATATATAGATATAGATATAGATATAAAGATATAGATATGGATCTACATATTCGAGATAAGTATAGAGCATGCATATTTATTAAATGTTTAGGCAGTTCCTATCCGAGATAACTCCATAGTTATATGTCAGACAGTCCTATGATAATATGTAACGGGTATGATCAGACTTCAGAAAATGCGAGATCTACCTAATAATTTTATCATTGTTTTAAAATGAATTTCGAATTAATATTTCCTTACTACAAATAGTTGATTATTGACAAATTTTGTTTTTGGTAATTTAGTACAAATACTTATTTCATAGATTTTGATATTTAATCACCAATAAAGTTTTTTCTCATTTTTAGAAATTTGTTATTATGGGTTGGTTTTTTGTTTTCATGACATCCTTCATATATTACATTCAACGTTAAAAAGTCATGTTATAGAAAATGACTACATTTAGTTCCCACTCTTCAGAAGAGGTTTTCATACTTTACGGGGGTACATTGTAGGGGTATACAGATCTGGACCTAACTGTAGGTCTTTCATACTTTACGGGGGTACATTGTAGGGGTATACAGATCTGGACCTAACTGTAGGCCTTTGAAACTATTCATTTTTTTTTTTCTTGTCGCCTATATAAGAAATTGATGTGGTGTCAATTTTTTAAAATCATTAAAATTTTTCTATTGCCATCTGTGTGACGTCATCTAAAGGGGGCACTACTTGAAGCTTCGCTAAAAAAAATCACTTCCTTAAGTTGAAGATAAAGACAGCGTAAAAAAAAAAGTAATAATAAATATAACATTTTTTTGGTTCTTATCTTCCCTTGCATTCATCGGTTATCTTCTCTTGCTCTCAGCGGTCCCCACGTCTTGCCCTCAAGTGAGACCTACCCAAGGGTTTTGATGCAACAGTTTATCTAATTAGATCACGCGACACTTGACGTCGTTCCCTGCTTCCTTTATGGAATGCCAAATTTCACGTGCAGAATTTCTGTCTGCAAGTCAAACAGAGGATGAGACATTGGCCGCCCCACAAGGGCGCCGTGTGCTGTGTCTTGAGCAATATGTTTATTTTATTTAGCGTATGCGATTTACCCTGACCACACGTGGCCAAGATTCGTTGTTTCTTAAAATAGTTTGCTGATCAAAATGTTTATCGCTCGAATAAGTGAAACATTGTATCTAGTGTTTGTGTGCGTGCAAGTATGTGTGTGCGTGAGAGTGTGCGAGAGAGGACTATAACTACTGTATGATCATAAGTTGTGATGTATTGTCACTGATAATATTGTAGGAATGATGAATGTCGAACATATTGTTTTGTTTGTTATATATTCAAAATAAATATTGTGTCAGATAATACTACAATTAAACATGATACTCCAATTAAAGATGATACTACAATGAAAGATGGTACTACAATTAAAGATGATATTGCAATTAAAGAAGATAATACAATTACAATACAATATTACTTTTAGAATCAAACACAGAAAACGCCGGGTATTTGTGCTAGTATCGTATGAAGTTAGTTGTTACTAAGACAGACATTATTTCATATAAGTAGATGACTCTTCTTGCTCTGTAATTTCAAAACGATAGCACAAACCAATAACAATTGTTATTACTTATAATAACAAAATAAACTGAATTAACATTTCATTTTTTGTTTCGATTTAGTTTTGAACTAAACCTTTTTGTGTCACTGATCTCAAAGTTGTTTATTTTTTTATTGGACTAACCTATTTTATAAGACTAGATACATATACTCAGTGCTTTTTTTTTTTTTTTTTGTAAAAAAATATTGATGTATCGCCTAACTTTTAACTACTGATAAATTAATAATAAACGTTAAAATACAAGAAAAGTAAAAATATTTCCCCACATTGAAAAAGGTGCCAGTGCGCCGTACCGGTGCGTACTGTCGAAAGAAAAAGCACTGCATATACTACATATTACTCTCTATACAATATAATGCTGTAACAACTAAGTAACGGCTGTAAGACTGTTAGCGTCTGTTACCATCTTTACATATGATCTTTTGTTCAGCTTTTGTTTCACTTGTATAGAGTGATTAGCTGTAAAATATACACACACACAAAGTATTGAATGTAAATGATCACCATGATAATTCATTTCTCAGTTGTGTTCCCCATGGAATGGAAGGCCTCGTCAACATTTGTGTTCCCCATGGAATGGAGGGCCTCGTCAACATTTGTGTTCC
Source organism: Biomphalaria glabrata (assembly GCF_947242115.1). Taxonomy (NCBI): domain Eukaryota; kingdom Metazoa; phylum Mollusca; class Gastropoda; family Planorbidae; genus Biomphalaria; species Biomphalaria glabrata. The sequence continues at coordinate 12,647,047 of NC_074727.1, forward strand.
CCATGGAATGGAGGGCCTCGTCAACATTTGTGTTCCCCATGGAATGGAGGGCCTCAGTAAAAAACACGACGCTCTTCTTGATCTTTGGCAAGACTTTAATTGCTTGCCAACTCTTTTACTGTCTTCATCTCTTAGGCTACTCTGCGTCGCCTTGTTGTTTATTTTTCTTCTGGTCTTCTTCCTATGCGTCCTGTGTCCTTGGGGTTCCAATCTAGGGCCTGCTGAGGGCCTGTCTATCTCTGTTGTTGGCATCTTGTCTAAGGGTATTGAATAGAAACATGTTATATATTCACTATAAACTGAAGCAGTTTTTTCATCTTTTGTTCACAGACGGCCAAGAATGTTGGGTGGACCCTGAAGGTCGAGAGTGTGTTAACTGCGGGGCGGTGGCCACCCCCCTATGGCGCAGGGACGGCACTGGTCACTACCTTTGCAACGCCTGCGGACTGTACCACAAGATGAACGGACTAAACAGACCACTGGTAAAGCCCCATAGGCGAGGGATGATAGGGGTACGTAAGGGAGGCGGTGGGGTGGGTCACGTGGGTGATTGTGGTTAAGGAATATTATTGAAAGTGGTGTTTTGGGGGTGGAGGCGAATTTTTTTTCTTTTCATAAACGTTACGCGACTGCTATAAACAGCTGCATGTGTGTGTTATCACTTGCAGTTGCTATTGTGTGTATGTTCATATGTGTGTGGAGGTGTGTGGTGTGTGTATATGTAAATGATTAGTTATCTAAGTTTCTAACTCTCCTTTTTTCCAAGTCTGAAATGACATTTACGGCGACTAAGTTAAAAAGTGTATTGATTTATTTCCTAGAAAACTAATCACAAACTAGGCAAAAGGTATACGGTTGCTATGCGTTAGATCTCTCTGAAGCGAATAGAAGGATTCGGGTTTGAACATTAGTCCCTTTAATAAGATCCCTGTTTAAAGTAGTTCTCGATCTAAGAGCTTCAATCATGACATTAACATCAGGGAATACTCTTGGTCATTGTGTTTCCACCACTATTCCATAGAACAGGGCGGGCTTTCGGCCATTCTGGCATATTGACAATATGAGTGAATTGTTGTTAATATTTTAAGAATTGGTTTCATTAACGTATCAATATTTTACATTTCCTTGTAGGGAACTCAAAAAGAGATTCGAACCTAGCTTTGTCATATATGTCCTTAGCCACATAGCAGTTTACAGACGTCGCTGAGGGTCAACTAATTAGCCTCAACATCATCTTCTCTTTTCTTGCCAGGTTTCTTCATCCCGAAGGGTCGGGATGGTGTGCGCCAACTGCAGGACATCAACCACAACGCTGTGGAGGCGGAACAGTGAGGGGGAACCCGTGTGCAACGCCTGCGGGTTGTACTATAAACTGCACGGGGTGAGTGTAAGCTAATATATGTTCATACTAGCAGAAATACCCGGCGTTGCCCGTGCTTATTTTATTACAAAAGCCAATACAATGCTGATGTAAAAACGTAGTTAAACCATATTCCACAACGATTCAGACCAACATCTCATCAAAATTGGTGACACAATACAAATTTAAATTTAATTTTCATTATTTTTTTTTGTATATTCAACCAACATTCACATGAGTTATATACAAATCAATAACTGCAGGATTTATATAGGCCAACAATTAACTACTATTTTACTTGTGTAGGTCAACAGACCGTTGTCGATGAGAAAAGATGGAATTCAAACCAGGAAAAGAAAACCCAAAGGGTCATCTAGCGGGAAGAAAAGTTCCAGCAAATCATTTGACACTTCAGGTAAGTCAGAGTTAGCCAGTCCTTAATACCATGTCAGCTTGTCATAGTATCGCCCAGAATCAGACGGTGCCCCGATATAGAGGGTGGCGATGGCTGAGTGGTGAAACGCCTGACTTTGGACCAGAGGAATCACTAGTTTGAATCCCGATGAAGACAGGGGTCTTGAACTTCGGGATCCACTTGGACGTACTCGAGTCTATCCAACTCGTGGGTACACGATATTACTTGGAACAAGTAAAGGCGGTCAGTCATTGTGCTGGCCACATGAAATCCTCGTTAACCACAAGGTCTGAAAGGAAACTTTTTTTTTTTTGTATACCAATTTTGATTAGGATTCATAATAAAAATACCGCCATTTTATAGAATTTGTTTTGTTTTTTTGTAGGGACAAATGAAGACCGGAAGCCAATTCTAACGCCACATTCGCCAGAAATATCACGCCTGAGCGTCGTCGGCGGAGGCGGACTGGTGGGCGGCGGCGGGGGTGGCGGTCTGGGGGAGACCCCATTGAGCCATCACCATTTGCACCAGATGCAAATGCAATCGGCGCCGCCTCCGCCCATGTCTCACAATTTTCTCACCGGTAAGTGACTTTATTTCCCACTCACTCATTGTCTAGCAGAGATAGCTTATCTTGGGGGGGGGCTTGTTCTTTTTTCCCCACCATGATTTCTTCAGGGGCGGTGATGCCATAGTGTTTCAATCCTAATGTGGTAGTTCTAAGTAAGGCTCCATTCCATTAAAATAATCTACAGAGGTGTGGCTAGATAATGACAAAACACATTACGCCAAGCATTTAGTTCTTGATCTTTTCACTTGATATTCTCTTTACTCGTTTTCGTTCTAAAGACTATTATTTATTAAATGTCTCGCTTGTCTGTCGCCTGTCTGTCGCCTGATCTCTTTTTACTTCATTTTTTATTTATATGGGTTTAAATAATGTTGCACTGTATGTTTCAGTTGGTATCTTGGGTTATGTACGCTTGGCTTAAAAAACAAACAACAAAATTTATGTTGGTCGGTTGTTGGTTTGTAGCTCCAAAACAGCTAGTAAAACTAAACTGATGTTGGCGTATAAAATTCTTGATGTAAAACTTGAACAAACTTGTTGATTAAATAAAACTTAGTGTCACTTCTTTTAAACAAATGTACAACTTGAAAGTAGATGGGTGTAGAAACAAGAAATATAACTCAGTACAAACACACGTCCCTTCTCTGCGTGGTCTCCCCTTCAACTCTCTCTCTCTCTCTCTCTCTCTCACACACACACATGACTTCTATTAACATCCATTATGACAGACCAGCCTTTGGTTTCATCAGCCTACACCACCAAATACAAACGCTTCCTTTCCTCTTTGGTACCTTGAAAAGACACACTTACCTCACCTGACTTCACCTTTAGTCTGTTGGACCGTTGGGGCATCACACAAGGTTTGTCAACCGTCTTTCTCCATTCCTGTCTTTTGCCTTGGATAGTACCTCTTTCAAAGACAGCCCCGTCCATTCTTCTATGTTGTCTTTCCATCGCTTTCTCTGTCTGCCTCATCTTCTTTTTTTCTGGTACTGTTCCCTGAAGGAATGTCTTTGTGAGCCCTGAAGACCATAGAGTTTTATTTTTCTGTTATTTTACAATAGTTAGCAAGTCTTCATGGGGTCCAATGGCTGCAGTAACCCTTTCTCTAAACTCTTCGTTTGTGATGCGCTCATTAAATGTGATACCGTAACAAACATTCTATTAACTCTATCTACCAGATTCACTGAGCAAAACCGAATTCCTTAGTTCGCTCTCTGGTCTTAGGAAATAATAAATTAGTTTACTTCTTTTAATAAATTAAAGCAATAAGGGGAAAATCTGCTTAGTATAAACAAGTTGTTTTTTTTTTATAATCGATTCCTATGTTATAAAGCATATTGTGTATCTGATTTCTTAGTGTATTCATTTCTGGTATGGGGCCTGGTGGCTGAGTGGTAAAGTACTTGGCTTCCGAATCGAGGATTCTTGGGTTCGAATCTTGATGATGACTGGGATTTTGAAAATCGGGATTTTTAGGCCGCTGTTGAGTCCATCCATTTCATATCTTGTACTGCTTCAATGATTGCCATGAGTCTTTCTGATAAGGTTTGCATAACCAAGTTCTCCTATTAAATGTGCAATAAATGGTAATTTTAAATACTATTATTGTCTAATATAATTAGAATTTTTAAAATATAGATTGGCGGCCCAATGTTTTTAGGCTTACAAAAAGTGTTGGTATTGAGAATTGCCAGTGCATTCCTCCTTTTTCTTCCTATCTCATTCTTCCACCAATGAAGTGAATAGAAGCTAATAGTAAGAATTCAAAAACTCATATTTCTCAATACATTTGGTCATAGATATATTCAGACATTTACAGAATTTTGTTTTTCCTTTTTTTTTTTTTTTTTTTTACTTACTTTTACACTTATTACTTTTGTTGACAATGTGTCGCGGGGAGGTAAAGCAGACAATCTGCTGAAAAGCGTGATGTGATGCTCTATTCTGATAAGGGGTTTTAATTTCTTTTAATGCTTTTGATTTTAGTTCACTTCAAAGTCTCCTAGTACGTCTCTCTACCGTTAATGTATTGGTGTATTCTCTCATAGCCATTTGAATGATCGACATACTTTTAAAATGTCTAGCTTCAACTATCCCAAAGTTTCTTTGTCTAATTCTCCATTTTTTCCATCTAAATAATAATTAAACATCCTGACATTGAATGAAAAGAAAATGAAAATATAGAATGCTCAATATCACGGAAGCATTATTGTTTTTTTTGTTTCTTTTTATCCCAGAAGATCGTAAACCTCTGAACCAGTCTCATTCGCCGCATCAGCACCACAGCGGCAACAGCATCAACCATGGCAGCACCAACAGCGGGCATAACTCTGGACTCGCGGACAGCGTCCTGCTCAGCCACCATCACCACCACCTGCAACAGCAACATCAGCAGCACCAGCTTCCGCAGCATCAACACAACTTCCTCACCAGCAACCACATCTCCAGCCTGAACGACCCGTACTCTGGGATGTCGCTGGGGCCTGGAAGTAGGGCATCCAACTTGGGGCTGATGGCGCCCTCTCACCTGTATGGACAACTACCATCGACACACTCCCCTGGTCCTCAACAGGTAAATATTCTCTTTTTTTATTTTATTTCATAAGCAGAAGGAAAAAAAAGGGGTCGATCAAGGGTGTATGATTCAAATTGGAGTATTGTCACAAATGGAGGCGAATCTTTACATAGTTGGCTTTCTGGTGTATCCAGTAGGCGGTATTGAATAGCTATGTTTTAAATTACATATAATAATGTGTGTGTTCATCTTAGCATTGGAGAATCACATTCCTAAGCTATTCCACTTGTAGCAAAAAGTAATGTAAATTATTGAATAAACAATATTGAATTTAGCTTATTTTTACAATCTAGTGACCTTGACATTTTGTTTATTCAGTTCAAAATCTCATTTTTTCCCTTCCGTTTCAATTTTCATGTTTTTCTTTCAGTTTTTTTTTTTGTTATCTCCCCGACATTTCTTAATATCCCTTTCTCTTCTTATTTTTTTTTTCAATCTCTTACTTTCATTTGCTTAAAGAGAATGTCATTAGATTGTAAACCGGATCCTAAAAGTTCAAATGTAAATCAAGAAGAGAGAGCTGAGTTTAAATTCATGGTGAAAATACCATATGTTAAAAAATGTAATGTTTCTAATGTTTTTGTATTTTTTTTTTTTTCTTACTGGTATGAATACTTGTATTTTTCTGGCCAGTATTATGGTCAAGAATCTTATAAAGAGTTGCTATTGGCTACATTACCGGTCAAGAAATAATTAAGTCTATCCAAGCCAATACTGGATATATCATTGAACTGGCTCTAACAGATACATAATACATTAACACATTTTTAGGAAGTCCCCAAAAAATAAGAAAAAAAGCTTTGAGTCTATTGTTTTTTACAGCACATTCTAGGTATACTCACTCGCACTGACCTGTACAGGCCTTAGAAGAACAACAACATACTAATTTGTATGCTTGCGAAAAGCAGAAAGTCAGTCGGAACAAAAGGTGAAATAATGGGAAACAATTGAATCCTCCTACCAGACTCGCCCCCCAGGGAGACACCAACAGAACTCCGGGGCGCCAAAACGTGACATTTCGATCATCTTATTTTTGTGTTGGAAGGCTCTTGGGGGATGTCGGAGTCTCCTACCACGTACTTTGTGGTCTGGGGCCCAAATATTTCTGGCAGGGTGACTGGTCCTACCCATGTCTGTCAGACAATTGTACCTTTTCATGTCGATAGTTCCAATTTTCCAGTAGTTATTAACACTCAATGTATTTTAAAATTTTTCAGGCTAAATAATTTTTCCCTTTTTTTTTTGCTTCATCGCAGCAGCATTCGTCTACTAACCACAGTCTGATGAGTCAGTCCCAGGAACACCTGGAGATGGACACCAAACCAATGCTAGACGAGATGGGTCAGCTCCAGAGGATAAGCTCTTCGGACTCCAGAAATCATAGCTGAAATATCTTCACGTGACTAGAGTTATCTTTCTTCCTTTGCGGCGTGCCTTCAGTGTCTTCATAGTAGGTAGATCCACCAATGGGTGAAGTGTTCACATTGTCAGCTTTATTTTTTCTGGAGTAGATTCAGGCGGTGTTATTTATTTATTGTCACATACTTTGTTCTTTTTATTGTTTACAAATGAAAACTGTGTGAATCGAATGCAATAAATTGGAGATTCAGAATAGGTATTGTCTACCCTGAAGTTTACATAAGCAGGTCGACGTTTGTTATGAGCCTGTGATAATGCAAGAAATAAGGAAACGCGTTTCCCTGGATAAGTGCCCTGGATAAGTGTCAATGGATAAGTCACTGGATAAGTGTCACTTGATAAGTGTGGCGAGCTAGCGGATTGCGGATAAGTGTTTAATACAAAGTTGGCGGAAATGATAGACACTAAGCTGAATATGTTCTCTGGAAGTACTGGAGAACGTCTAAGATGTAAAGATGTCGGACACAGTATGAGAACTTAAATACTGTACAGGAGCGACACACATGATATGATACACGTCTCTGATACAATAGAGAAACACAAGTTCTTTTGGGGAAAATGAACTGTGTGTCTTTGTGGGGCTTGCCCTTGTGTCTGATACAAGAGAGAAACAAGTTCTTTAGGTGAAAATGAACAGTGTGTCTTTGTGGGGCTTGCCCTTGTGTCTGACACAATAGAGCAGTGTTTCATAAACTGTGTTTCGTGTTTGGGAAACACTGCAATAGAGAAACAAGTTCTTTTGGGGAAAGTGAACTGTGTCTCTGTGTGTGCCGAGCTTGTGATGAAAATATAACTTGTCTTTTTGGTGTCTATCTATGTCTGAGACTGACACATTGATGAAAACATTGGTGTCTGTCTGTGTCCAACAAAAACACTCTATCCCTGTATGTCTCCTACGAACAAACAAACAATAGTGTGTCTATTATTGAGGGCAGATTTTGTAGTACCTTATAAGAATATATTTGTTTTAACTAATAATTATTTCTTATTTCATTCACGACCTGGCAAAACAAAAACATTAGCCTGAAAACATTTAAGATAAGAGAAGGGGAATAACATGTTATCTTATTTTAATAGTAGGCTATTAAACTCTTTAAACTCTATCTATAAGCATAGATGTCGCCATCTTTTGTTGGCATCTTAATGTACATAACACATCTTGACCCTTAAATTACGTAGCATTTCAATGAAACATCTACATCTAAACTCATTATACGGCCTGTGGGAGCGTAAGGGTTAAAAGCTGCCAGTGAATAGCCTGGGCTCCTGGATGAGTATCCATCTTCGCCTTAACTTTTTAACAGGAACGTTTTACTTGCGAGAAACTGAATGTAACATGCAGTGGCGCAACTAGGGTTGGGGAGGTGGGGGGGGTCCAAATTTGAAAATCACTCCGGGCACTCACTTGAGAGGTCCCCCAAATGAGTGCCCCAAATTAGTTTTTTTACATTAAATATTAAGCTATTATTTCATGTCATGATGTAGAATGTCAAAAATGCAGGGGCCCCTATAAGACGTCAAGCCCTCCAGCCCCCAATTTCCTAGCTACGCCACTGATTACAAGGTGTAAATGAAAGAGTCAGTCACGGACTAGAAGCGGAAATTGGGAAAGAAACGAAACTTAAAGAAAATGTGCGTTTTCCTTACTAAATATAGGATATTCCTTTTTATTCCTACTCTCAAAACCAAAAGCAAAACGAACAAACACTATACTACTTTGATCACGCGTTGAGAATGATGGAGTACTCTCCAATATACAGCATAGCATTCATTAAAGTGGTTTTTTAAAAAATATATACAAGACCTATTCTTATGGCCTGGATTATCGGGGACTTATTGTCTATATGATCTCATAAGGGATTGGTTCCACTTCCTCGTTACGAAGCTTTAGACACAATACGCTTATCCGAGGAAAAAAAACTCATCTTGATCTCCATAGAATAGTTAGTTTTTAAGGAAGTTTTACTGTTAAAAAAAAATATATGCAAATCATTGTGTAATTATCATTGTTACAATATCGGTACACCCTAGAATCGAATCGTGTGTATCAGTGTCTAAGTGTGTGAGTGTATGTGCTTTAAATGTTAAGAGTGTAAGTGAAAGCATTGTCTTGTAGATCATTTTCAAAATTATTTTAATTTTTTTTGCATCAATTTTTTTTTATTTTAAATTACAACTATAAAAAAAAATGCAAGCTAAAAGTCTGAACTGTTGTTGCGTGCGTGCGTGTGTGTGTGTGTCTGTAAAATTATATAACGTAGATATATATGTTCTGCCACATAGACCTTTACATGAGGCAAGGTCGGTATTTATACCCGTGACTTAGCATTGAGTAGATTGGACTCGACATTGTACATATCTGCAAGACTAATGCATTTCATTACTGTAATACTTTCATATTTTATTGTCCGTTTTCTTGACTGCTGTATGTATTTTTATAAAATGATTTCTGTGTGCTATGTAAATGTAACGGGAACTGAAATGTCTGAATGTTTGGTTTTAGTCGAGCACAACAAAGAATAAATTCAATGAGTGAAGAAATGAATTAAAAATGGAAATAAAATGAAAATGTGATCTTTATTATTTCTCTCTCCCTCTCTTCTAACTCCCCCCCCCAACTCCAATCTCTCTCTCTCTCTCTCTCACTACGTTTAATTCTCTCTCACAACATTTGCGATCACACAAACTCGTAATATTACCTCTTTCTCTCCTAACTGACGATACCAACGTTTATTCCATCAGAATGTGGTAAATAATTACGGAGAGAAAGAGTTAATTAATCGAATCGAGTGAGTCGCGTTCCTCAAATGTCCTGGATGTCTAAAGAGAGCATTGTGACGAGCTACAGTTTCTAATTGAAACTGTACTTGTCAGTGATGGTTCCCTTTCAGACCTTGCGATCTCTAGAGTCATCTCTTTCTTTGCCAGGGTGTCATGCAGCTAGTACAACCAATCACCTAAAGCCATGGTGGTTGGGTGGACTCAGGGGCGCCCTTAAAAATCCCGAAATCCATAATTTCGGTCTCCACGAAGATACAAACCCAGGCCCAGGGTTCTGAAGCCAAGTGCTTGGCCACTCGGCCCCCGCGCCCCATTGGTTATGGAAAGGATGCGTAAATACATGACATTGAAAGCTATTTTTTCCCCTTCTCGACAATTTTAGAAAGCTCTTTAGAATTACATCATTCTAGCCTGCAATATTTATTGTAACAAGGCTTAAGATGAGGCTGCGCGCGTACACTGTCCCGACCTGTGATACAAATAAATAAAAGTCATCGTATATTAATGTTAAGATTTACTTTGAATTCAAATACACATTAACCAGCGTCATCATTCATAAAAATGAAACCTATGAGATGAAATATGTTTGCTGTTTCGTCTATATTACCTGCAGACAAACAGTAGTTCAATGGATTAAATCAAAATAATGTATGTTTATAAATAGGTCAATAGAATATACATAAAATGTTAATTTTATTAATCGATCCCAACAATAACAATAACAATAACAACATACATGAGGTCTTAAAAGGCGAAACTTTCTCATTACAAGTACAATGTAGAAGGAAATGGGGAAGGTATACACCTGACCATTACATTATGCTAATGTATTCACATTTGAATATTCACTTACATATATATATATATATATATATATATTTATATATATATATATATATATATATATATATATATATATATATATATATATATATATATATAAATATATATTTTGTACTGTTGTACACTTGTTATAAAAGACAAAGTCTTAAAAACATTGAATTAAGAAATATCAATACTTGATTTATGAATCTTTGGGCTGGCTGAGAGGCATTAATCAAGGGCTGTGTTTGCTGAGCTACTAAAGGCAGTTAGAACATGAAAGACGCGCTATTAAAAAAAATAGGTACTTATAAACCAAAATAAATGGCGTATGGCGTTCTACAGACGTTCTATAAAAAATTAAGAAGTATTTAAAAAAAAGAATATTAAAAACTAAAAATCACATATGAAAAAAAAATTATCAGAGTTCTTGACTTTGTGAGTAATCCTGTTCTATTTTTAGATCATTCCTAAATACTCTCATTGCCATTCCAGGCTTTGCAAACTTTACGTCTGCTCCTGAAACTGCCAACTCGTAAATGCTTAAGTTTATCTTAACTGCTCAATCTAAATCTTTCTAGAACATAATTCATTACAATTTATGACATCTATAGCCTAGATTTCACAGCCGGACGAGACGTATCCTACAGCGATGCCTAGAAGTTCCACTGAAATGTCAAGTTTAAAGACCGGCGGTTTTAGAGCATTGCTGAAAAAATAACATTAAAAAATATAGGGTTCATGTTGGATATCCAAAATGACGTTACTACAGAATGTTCATAATTCAGAAAGATTGTTGTTCATATGTCTAGTACGACGTTCGCATAAAGCTTAAAACGGAATATTTAAATGTTTAAATGCAAACATAAAACCATGCCTTGAACTCACAAGACAGGTCTACGTGATTTATATCTATATCTATATATCTGCTCTGTCTATGTTGTATCTGTGGAGCTCCCTGGCTACTAGTGCAGTTCGTCTTTGAGGTCTATCAGATGTGTCGTTGTCAAGTAGTGTGCGCACATTCCATGCACCTATGGTAAGAGGAACTATCCTCGTCTTTTTCTTTGAATTTCGACCGCTTGTGTAGGGTTCCCGCCAACTGCGGTAGGCTGGCTAGGGTAGTTTTGAGCAGGCAATTTTTGGGGCACCTTTTCTAGCCCTGTCCTCATGCTATGGATGTGAGCATTGCACTCCTAAATAGGGCTGCTCAGCCACTCCACTGCCGGACTCCACTGCTGCTCTGTGTCAGTGGTGAACGACCATATGGCCTGAGCCGCCTGTGTGCAGGGTTGCAACTACGGCTTCCAGTGTCCCCCACCTACCGCTTCCCTGCTTGCCTGTCGCCACAGGACTTTGGTTGTGTTTTTTTTTTTGGGGGGGGGATGACAAGTGACTTGCGCTGGAATTTGGATTAAAGTGCGGAGGATTCGCGCAACACGTCGACCTTACTCTCTCGCCCTAAAGCCTTGAAAGCTAGGGGTCTATAGAGCCGTCATCCTCCTCACATTGCTCTATGCCTCAGAAACATGGACAGTGTACATAAAACATGCAAAGAAACTAAACCACTCCCACATGACATGTCTGAGAAAAATACTGAATGTCAAATGGCAAGACCAAATACCAGATACTGAAGTCCTTCGAAGACCGTGTCTGCAAAGCATCCACACAATCCTGATACAGTCCCACCTGCGATGGGCAGGTCACGTCTGCAGAATTGAAGACCACCGCATCCCTAAACGACTCTTGTATGGCCAACTAAGCGAAGGAAAGCGCTCGCAAGGTGGTCAAACAAAGTGCTTCAGGGACACCCTCAAAGCTTCTCTTAAGGCGTTCAGCATAGACCCAGGCACCTGGGAGACAGAGGCACATGACAGAGCCTCATGGCGTCGCGCTGTGAAAACTGGCGCACAGGTTGCTGAGGAAAAAAGAACAATGCTGGCAGAAGAAAAACGCCAGAGAAGAAAAGCAAAGCAAACGACACTAGCTCCAGCTGGAATAACCTGCCCAGTGTGTGGCCGAACATTCCGGGCTCACATAGGTCTCACCAGCCACATGAGGAGGCATAAAACCCCAGTGCAAAGCCCTCAGCCCCCTGGATGATAAAGTGGTCATCATCGAACCACGATGGACGAACTCTATATATCTCTATATCTATATCTATATCCATATCTATATTTATATCTATATCTATATCTATATCTATAACTATATCTATAACTATATCTATATATCTATATTAATATTTATATCTATATCTATATCTATCTATCTATCTATCTATCTATCTATCTAGTGCTTTTTTGTGACGGTACGCACCGGTACGGCGTACCGGCACCTTTTTCAATGTGGGGAAAAAAGTATTACTTTTCTTTTTACTAATTAATTAGTAGTTAAAAGTTAGGCAATCCATCACCATGGGCGCCTGCAGATTTTTTTTTGCAGGAGGGTGCAAGTTGCCACCTATGGCTCAAAGTCGTAGCTTCAACTTTTTTTATTACAAAGAATATTAAAGAAAAGAACTGGTGCTCCCTATTAAGTTCACTGTTTCAAGCCTATATTAAAGTGCACATGGTCGGACATGAAGTACAGATGAGCCTATTCTAGTTTATTACAATAATAGCTTATCCTTGATAACTTTATTTCAGTGGAAACACTACACGTTCCGTTGCTTCCTGGCAGAAGTTAATTGACTTGAAGGTGTAAATAAAATTTGTCTACTCATAATTCAGAGTGGTGCACCTTCATGGTCAGCCATCAATTCCTTATAAGCCTAGGCTTTTCTATTACAACAAGCACTACTTGTTCAGTTTCTCCCTCAAAAGCTACGGTCTGCGGGCTTTTTCAGTTTACGGACCAAAGGTTTGGAACTCACTCCCCGTTGATCTCACACAGACAACATGCTACTCAACTTTCCAGAAGAACATTAAGACCTACCTGTTGAAAACTTTTTTTTAAAGTTTGTCATGTTGTCTCTCGTGTTTGTGTTTGTAATGTTATTACAGCACCTTGAGCCTACATTTTGTTTGTTAACACTGCTTTATTTTTTTAAAATTATTATTATTATTATTGCTACTTAGGTTTTATTTGATCTGATGGTGAAAAAAAAATGGCTAGAATTTGGATACTCAGAATCCAGGAGGTGCAAGTGGATTTGTGTTTGTCTATCAATAGTATGAGAACTTACTGTACCTGGTAATGCGATTTGCGCGCTGGACTGTCGTTCAGATTTATCGATGGTCCCGGGTTCAAACCCTGCCCGCTCCCATCCCCCGTCGTCCTGCGGGAGGTTTGGACCAGGAAGTAATTATCTTCAACTCTGAAGGAACATCCGAAACATGTAAAACATTTTTAAAACATTTTTAAATAAAAGTTGAAAAACGCAAGCTATATAAGTATATATCTACCACACTCCATACCGCACAATGAAAAAATTAATTTTACTGTGCTGTGAGGAACTGTCAGTACACTCATAGTGATATTAGTATTTCTAAAAATAAATGCTTGTATTTCCGCTTGCTAACACCAGCATAGAGTAAGTTTTTTCTTTGTCTAAATATTTAATGACAGTTGAGAGGGTGAGGCATTGGTATTTATCAATGGATAGCTATTGTTTTTTTTTCCTTCCAATTTTCTTATAGCTTATTTCGTGGAGTGAGAGACGCCATTTTGGTTTCTGCTCAATGTCTATCTCGCGCATATCTCGTCGCTTATCAGCCTTTGAATGTCTACGAATCAGTGCGCGTGCCATATGGGTACGCATGCGCAATCTACCACCCGGTGTTAGATTTATGCCCAGTGGAGATTCTATTATTTGATACACAGTATTTTTTTTCTTCATAGTGTCATTGCCACAGTAAACATTACCTCAGTGCTACACAGAAAACACTACACACATTACCTCAGGGCTACACAGAAAACACTACACACATTACCTCAGGGCTACACAGAAAACACTACAAACATTACATCCATGCTACACAGATCCACACTACATCAGTGCTACACAGATCAACATTACATCAGTGCTACACAGATCCACATTACATCAGTGCTACATATAAAACACTACACACATTACATCAGTGCTACACAGAAAACACTACAAACATTACATCCATGCTACAAAGATCCACACTAATCAGTGCTAAACAGATCAACATTACATCAAAGCTACACAGAACCACATTACATCAGTGTTACACAAATCCACTTTACATCATTGTTACACAGATCCACATTGCATCAGTGCTATACAGATCCACATTACATCAGTGCTACACAGATCCACATTACATCAGTGCTACACAGATCCACATAAAATTAATGCTACACCGAAAACACTACAGAGCAGGGGCGGACTGGCTATATGGGCAAACGGGCAAATGCCCGGTGGGCCGGTACCAAATGGGCCGGTCTGGTCGCGACCAAAGAAAAAAAAATTAAATGCAGACAACTTAAAAAGAAAAGTGACAGCAGCAAGACACAAAGGCCCGAACAGGTTTTTTTTTTTTTGTTTTTTTTTTTAATCCTTATTACAATTAATTTTGTTTGAAATTCAACAAGAATATATATAAAAAAAAAATACACAATACACTGTACGTATTATCATTTGCAAAACGTTTGACCGTACTGAAGTGCCACACGAGCGGCATGGACTGCTATGATGTCTTCGAGATTGTGTTTGGCCTAATCATTTTGCTGGTCGGCATGGGCCTTTGATGGCACTCTCATTTTATTTTTGCTCCTTCACTCCCCCGTCTTTTAATGGTTCCAATGAAATTTAACCAAAAAGAGGGATGAGAGAGGTTAAGTTAGAAAACATTGTTATAACGCAGCAAAAAAAATAATTTAAAAATAGGCGCGACAATTAGCTCTTTAACAATGCTTAATAGAAATTAACTTTAACACATACACACAGCCGCTTGCAAACCACCCAACTTATTCACAGCTCAATATTGGTATAAAGCTCTATTTTCTGCGATTTGAAAAGAAAAAGTATATTTCTTTTTGTTTATTTTTAATAACATATATCTAAAAATACTACACTTAAGGCTTACAAAAAAAAAATTTAATTAAAAAATAAATCTAGATCTAAATCAATTTTTATACTATTATAATTAATGGTACACTTATGCTTAGTATGAAGTCATTAATGATGAAAATTATTACAATAATTAAAATAATTTATATAGCGTTGTCACATCCGATATTTAATGAAAGGAGATTTATATTTAAAATAATGGGTCATGGTATATTCATATACAAATCGCGTTTTTGAGAATGTACATGGAGGAAGCAAGAGCTTTTCACATTAAGTAAGTGTCTCTAACCGTTCTGCTTTCTCTTATTTTTTAATGGAATGGGTTGCCTGAGTCAGCCAGGAAAACCAATGATTTAGCACAGGGGTGGGCAACCTTTTATATCGTGGGCCGCATTAAAACAAATTAGCGGATGGGGGGCGGCATATATATATATATGGGAAACTGTGTATAATGTTTTCATTCACATTTATACAGTGTTATACATTTACATTTCATTTTTTTTTACATTAACACTTGAGGAATAACAATTTTACTATTGGTTTTATTGGTTTTTTTTTTTTTTTTTTGTCATCACGACTTCACATCACACCATTTCACAGCAAGTGTACAGTTGTTCTTAATGTGGAGTATTTAACTATATACACTCGTTCATAATGTCCCGGAACTGTTGAAATAGCATACTAATACTTATCCTTGTGTCAGCTGTCAAATTACAGTCAGTCAGCATCGACCTGTTCTTACACTTGTTTATTTTCAATAAAATACATAGACTACTTATGCACAGATGTATTTAAACCCAAATAATGTGAAAGTTTAGCAGCTAATTTTTTTTTTAAGTGTGGAAATAGAGCTTTTGGCACCCATAAAGATCCCCGGAACGACAAGTTGTGTCCTCTGGAGCTGAATTAGCTTCTGCACTAATGCATTAATGGTGAGCTGAGGGTATTAAAACTGACGTCTTAAAAGTTGCCTTCAAAGTCTACAATCTAGTAATCCAAATAAGTCTTGTACTTTTCAACCATTTCACTAGAAATAGTTTCATCTTTCAGCAAAGGAAAATGACAAAACCTGTTTTCACTTGCTTGCTAGAGTAATGGGGTAACTTTGAAGAGAGTTATTATGCGCATACATTCAAATGCAAACAACCAATTGCAATTACTGTCGATAAAAAAACATGAAGTCTTTCACTCTTCATTAAAAAATATTAGTAACAAGGTTATACTGTCCTTCAATAAACATAATTTCTTCA
This sequence comes from Biomphalaria glabrata, assembly GCF_947242115.1. Taxonomy (NCBI): domain Eukaryota; kingdom Metazoa; phylum Mollusca; class Gastropoda; family Planorbidae; genus Biomphalaria; species Biomphalaria glabrata. The sequence goes on from NC_074727.1 coordinate 12,663,287, forward strand.
TTAAGATCCCATATTCTTCTCAATACCTTGCCCATGCTAAGCCAGCGGACACTACTGTGTTACCGAATATCGGTATGCTTTGTTACCCAATGTACTTCTTGGAACTGCCTGTGGTTAAGACTCCTAGGTCTGATACATTGGATCGCTGATCTAATACGGTCTTGTTTCAAGCGAACCCAACACATTCAACACAGTTCATCTTAGTATAGAATAACTACTGGCCTGAGTTTGTGTTTTTGACTGAATGTTTCGAAATATTGCAAATAAGAATATTCTTCGCTTACTTTAAACTTTTTAGAATTGCATGCATAGACAATGTTTCTTTAGCTTCTTCATCATAAGTGGAAGAGTCAGAAGTTTCAATAGATTTTTTAAATTATTTATTTTTTTTAAAAAAGTAATATCTGTGAGCACTCCTGATTTCTGTAGGTGTTCGAGGGCCGCATAAAACACTCCGGCGGGCCGCATGTGACCCGCGGGTCGTAATTTGCCCACCCCTGATTTAGCATATTTTAAGTCATAGATAAACATGCATGACTAGATTGACACATGAAATGCGTAAGACGCAACAATCTCATTTTTTGAAGAAACGTCTGTAATCTATAAGTAATACCAAAAAGCTTCAAACTCATTAGGCTGCTATTGTATTGTTTATTTTTCAGACTACATACATGTATAAATAGAATACATTATGTAATCCTACGAATGCGTACATCCAGTTTTCGATGCGTTATCAAACTTTATATATTTTGTAGAGAATTAGGATTACACCTATAATATAACACATGGGCGTAGCCGGGAGGGAAGGGTCTTCAAACCATCACTTGCCTCATTGTCTGAAAGGGAAACTTTACTTACTGCCCCAGTGCAGCCAACTTAAGCAAACGACAGTCAACAAATTTCATGAGTGTAGCCAAGAGAGGTTTTGTGGTTTTCCTTCCCCTCCAATACAAAAACTAAAGCATTTTACCATTTTCTACCAGTCGCTGGACTCCATAGCAGATTTGGTTTTAGAACTTTTTTAGCGGAAGAGTAGCAGCCTAATTGCACTGTGGATATCTTAGAATATGCATTTTTTAAAGCTTAAAATAACGGAAATAATGCTTGGTTCCCCGACCCCACTGGGGGGATCTCGCAGCGCTCCCCCGGACTTCCTATGTGCACTTTGGCGGTGTGTACTGTCTTTCCACTAATTATAGGAAGAGAGTATTCTAGGCTAGAAAAAACGTTTGAAAGAATGAAAGATCAGAATGTAATGAAGATTAATTACATATACACACACTAATATATATATATATATTTATATATATATATATATATATATATATATATATATATATATATATATATATATATATATATATATATATTGCGGAGTGGGGTAAAAATCCTCCCCACACACAGAAAATAAATGACATGCCATTTGTGGGCCGGTTTATCTGGTAATGCCCGGGCCGATTTTGATACCCAGTCCGCCCCTGCTACAGAGATTATATAAGTGCTACACAGATCACATTACACACAGACTCACATACACTTACATCCTTGCTACAAAAGCTACATTAAAGACTTTACAGATCACATTACACACAGACTCACATACACTTACATCCTTGCTACAAAAGCTACATTAAAGACTTTACAGATCACATTACACACAGACTCACATACACTTACATCCTTGCTACAAAAGCTACATTAAAGACTTTACAGATCACATTACACACAGACTCACATACACTTACATCCTTGCTACAAAAGCTACATTAAAGACTTTACAGATCACATTACACACAGACTCACATACACTTACATCCTTGCTACAAAAGCTACATTAAAGACTTTACAGATCACATTACACACAGACTCACATACACTTACATCCTTGCTACAAAAGCTACATTAAAGACTTTACAGATCACATTACACACAGACTCACATACACTTACATCCTTGCTACAAAAGCTACATTAAAGACTATACAGATTACATTACACACAGACTCACATACACTTACATCCTTGCTACAAAAGCTACATTAAAGACTATACAGATTACATTACACACAGACTCACATACACTTACATCCTTGCTACAAAAGCTACGTTAAAGACTTTACAGATTACATTACACACAGACTCACATACACTTACATCCTTGCTACAAAAGCTACATTAAAGACTTTACAGATCACATTACACACAGACTCACATACACTTACATCCTTGCTACAAAAGCTACATTAAAGACTTTACAGATCACATTACGTTAAAATGTATAAGATGAGATAAAGGAGAGTCGCAAATAACAAGTAACATGGCTGTTTTTTTAAAGACATTTCTTCCTTTATACAGCTGACCAACTTTTGTAACAGGTATTGAATGGCTCTTAGTAACTAATCCTAGTAATGAATGGGAGATTTAAATAAAACCAAAAAAAAAAAAAATGCAATATTTACCCCGTCCCTATTCCCCCCCTCCAGCGCCCCCAACGAAAGTCCAATGACGTTTCTGGACGTCTATTTATTTATTCCCCTCTAAAAGGAAAACCTGCGGGAATACATGTTGACGTATGTTTGTAGCAAAATATATAGGTCACAGTTGGGGCTGCGCAGCCACCGGAAATACTTCATTCCTCACTGATCTTCGGACTCGAAGACAAGTCTTATTATGTGTGTTTAAGATAAAAGATTGTCGAGACATCCAGAGCAAATTTAGTTATTAGATTATTCTGCTTCGAAATGATTATAACGTCAAACCAAATGTTTCCTTGTGCTCTGTGGCCAATCAACTTGTGACTCTCTTCCCAAAAATATACATAAACTTACAAATTTCTAAGGAAATCGTTATTCCGTCCACCAAGGTTTTTGTTTCCTCTTCCAATGATCAATGAAGAATTTGCAAGCTGAATAGAGGAATGATAAAAAGGCTAATATCAAATTTTAAATGTATATTAATCCAAAATTATTGGACAATTTTCAGAAAACTGGAGGCAAATCTATAAGCTTTTTTGGTGTATTTAGCGTACAAAATATGGAACTATGCATTTTAAAAAATCATATAATATTTTTGGCTGGCACTTTTTAAAGCCTTAAAAAATCAAATAAAAAATGTTAAATAAAGAGCCCTAGCATTGTGTATAAACCTTCAAAAGCGAAAATAAGTGCCGTATTTAAGCTTGAAAAGGCCCTAAACCATTTAAAAAGGCATATATTATGTGTCAGTGCTAAATAGCCTACTACTTGGTGGCCCTAAGCTACAACATATGTTGCTTATAAGTAAATCCGGCCCTGGTGAAAATACTTCATTCCTAGACTTTGGCGGTCGTATAAATTATCCGGGCACCTGCAGGACATAATGTGCAACTATATGCTTTTTTTTAAAAAAATAAAAGAAACGTAATCGTTAAATTATTAATAATTGTACATCTGAAATAAAAACAAACTAACAAATAAAGCAGCATACATAACTTATATTTAGAATTTTATTTTAGCAAATAACGAATCTGTATGCAGAAATGTTAGCAAGTAACCTAAACATAGCAAGCTACAAAATAAAATGTAATGAGATGTTCAATCTCTTTTTCTAGATATCCCAACGTGACGGACTGACAGACAGACACATGAGAAACTAATAGCTGCTTTTTGAAGGCCGCAAAAAAAAATATATATATAAAAACAACTGACTATATTTTGAAAGGTGGAGAGAAATCATACGTTTTCAATGTACTCAAAGTTTCCCCTCTCTTTATCCACATTCACACACACACACACACACTACTAAAAGGTCATCTAAGCACATCTTTGTGTGTGTGTGTGTGTGTTTTAAATTTACACATATATAGCATACCAAGTATAGTATCGGTACTGTGTTTCCTACATACAAACACATATGTATACAATAAATGGCAATGTCTTCGATGCTAAAGATTCAAGAGTACAGTGATTCACATGACTACGCAAACCCAATTGCGACCGGCATAATTTGCCACGTCTAATGTAGATAAAGTCGTTGTCCTTCGAGGACCTATTTAGTTTTTTTTTTCATCTTCTGAGCCTTATTCGGCAAGTGCTTTTCTTGGGTCCTCTAATGCGTGTCCTGCAGCCTTTAAACAGTAAGTACACATATACACATTTATTCTATTACCATTTTATAGACACACACACATATACATACATAAATAGGCCTACGTACATACACACACGCACATAAATACATAACATAAATACATAAATAACTACATACATACATACATACACCTATACATACATACATACATTCATACCAACATACATACTTACATAACATAATATAACAAACATAACATAACATACTTCGACTCCTACAGATTTGACAAGAACCACAACTCTTACGGGACTGTGCTATTGAATTCGTTCATACAAGAAAGAGCGTGGGTAAAAAAAAATGAGCAAGGACCATAACTAGCGTTAAATGAGCAAGGACCATAACTAGTGTTAAATGACTACAAAAAGACACTTATTACAGACACTATCTACAAGGGAGATAACGGTCTCGCATTACCGGCTTCAACACATTAAAGTACAGATTTCTCCCACGGTAAGAAAAAATAAAATGTTCCAGCAGTGCCAGCCTCAACTCTTTCGTAGCCTCACACTCATTTTTTTTTTTGTTCACTGCGTTTTTGACATAATACTTTGTCCAAGATTTCTTTATCATCGAACTATTGTTGGTTTTTTTCCCTGTAACTCGCTATAAAACGTGCAGTTGGGGGAGGGGAGGGTCTATGGCTATCTATTCCATTTGGTTCAAATTATTTTGTTAATACACATTAAATGTATGTAGACTTAACATGAAGCTTAAAACGTAATGCTCGTCTCGCCTATTTATAGTTTATCAGTTTAGAAATCGAAGGTTCCACAACAAATCTTACATATTTAATCTTTTACGTAGAAACTCGAAACTTCTAGGCACCCCATGTACAAATAGGCCTCCTGTTTATACTTTTTTTTGGGACCTTGACGCGTACAACACGTGACAATGGATAGTTGCCTGGTCGTGCGGTTTGTGCGCTGGACTGTCGTTCAGATTTATCGATGGTCCCGGGTTCAAACCCTGCCCGCTCCCATCCCCCGTCGTCCTGCGGGAGGTTTGGACTAGGAAGTAATTATCTTCAACTCTGAAGGAACATCCGAAACATGTAAAACATTTTACAAACAAAACATTTTACTATAGTGATAGCATACTAATAAGATTTAATTCATGGCAACAACTGTTTGAATTCACCAAAAAAAAAAAACTAACACATTTTTTTTTCTCGTGTTTAGTGATTATCAAGAACGGCAAAGTTTAAAAATTGAGATTGGCAGAGATTAGCTCAGATAACTTCAAATTTTTTCATCATTTAAAACGTTCGTGTCTGCCTTGCTTCAACCTGTTCACAATATTCAAGTCATAGTTCGTTGTGTGAACCACCAGTGACATAATACTAGTGAATATTATTTATTCACTTTACATCGAGTCTACATAATCTATTTTTGGGCATCGTTTATTTCCCACCATTACAAGCTCTAACGCAACATAAGAATCAATCAACAAGTTGAAGCTTGTCTTATCTTATCTTATTTTGTTTAACTCTTGCACGTACGTTTAAAACTCGTTTCGTTTTGTAGTTTCTTCTGCTTCATTTTCTTTTTATTAATTATTCTCACTATCTTTCTTGCTCTATCCTCTTTTTCACTTTCTCTCTTTTTAGCGGCCCCCGAAAGGGGAAAAGACGCTATTAGTTTTTGTGGAATGTCTGTCCGTCCGACCGTCCCATTTAGATCTTGTAAACTAGAAAAGGCAGTGAAAATCTAACATCGGATGCAACGGCTAATTTTAATCTTTTCTGAAAGCAAAAAAACTAATTTTTAAAATCAATTATGCAAGCAGTATTTTCATAAAATTATACCATTTTTTACAACTATTCACTATTAATAGTAACAAACACGGGAGGCGTTTTAAGTAAGGGAGAAATGTATATGCCATTTTTTAACACATTTATGCAAATAGTATTAGATTTTTGGTCAAAAATTATTATTTTTTTTACAATTGTATTTCTAAGTTATGTAAGTTCTGTCGTACTAACTACTATATTTACAAAAAAAAATGCTTACTTTTTTTTAAAGAGAAAAAATCTATTTACTATGCATTTAAGTGCAACATAATTTAATGTAACAATTAATAAATAAGTAGTTTTTCACATAGGAAATATTTTTGGCAGGATATCATTGGTGAGGCCTTGAATAAGAGATTGACCACTTACAAAACAATTATATCAATTGGATACTCATTATAAGAAATCAGTTAGGCCAGGTTCACATCTAACTTCACATTCACTTTCACCTATCCCTTGGTCTGGGGCACCACACAGGATCTGTCAACCTTCTTTCTCCATTCTTCTGTCTTTTGCCTTAGTTAGAACCTCTTTTAATGGCAGTCCATTTTTTTTATTGTCCTCCCATCGCTTTCTCTGTCTGCCTCTTCTTCATTTTCCTTTGATAGAATTTCATTCTGATATTCTTTCTGAAAATATTGAAACCTGCCTTTTTACCTGCCTGGGTGAACCACTTCTGATAGAATTTAATTATGATATTCTTCTGAAAATATTGAATCTCGCTTTTTTACCTGCCTGGGTGGACCACTTCGGGGGCCAGTTTTGAGTTTGTGTTTCCACACAAACTGTCTTTGTAACCTTGTTTTTTTCTCGTTTTCTTTTCACTGTCTTTCACTTTTTAATCTTTTTTTTTCTTTTTTTTTTCCTTCTCGCTTTTTGTTTCAATTTCTTTCTCTCTCTCTCTTCTCTTTTTTCTCTCTTCTCTCTCTCTATCTCTTCTCTTTTTTTCTCTCTTCTCTCTCTTTCTTTTTTCTCTTTTCTCTTTTCTCTCTCACTCTTCTCTATCACTCTCTGTGTCTCTCTCCTCCTCTCTCTTTTTCTCTCTCTCTAAAAAAAAAAACCCCTGTAAAATACAACAAAACCTTAATGAAGGTTATAATGAGTAGTAACTTTTTGTATATACATTGAATGCCTTTAAGAACGCGACACACACACACACACACACACACACACACACACACACATGTCGAAATACGTTTTGAAAGTATTTCCTTTCAAAGTAAAAAAAAAATAGTTGAAACAAAGAAACATTTCATTTGATAAACCTTCCCCCACGTGATTAATACAGGAAGTAAAACTTTGCGAACACTTCCATAATTCTTAAGCATCTTTCTTCCCAGACTGTCCGAGGTGCACTCAGTACTCCGGCAATGTCCACACTTTGTTAGCTTATCTCCCTTTCTAGTTGAGAAACAATAGAAAAGGCTAGTCCTCAGTTTGTTTGTCGACGATGAAAACGTCCCCTCCCTCCTTATTTTATACTCCCCCCCCTCCTCCCTTCTCAGTCTGCAGCGGTGCCAGCACACAAGAAGATGATAAATACTTATATCAAGTGTTATCACCCGGAACGATAACCCAGGGGTCTCCACTAGGCCGTCTCCGTGGCTAACCCTCTATCCACTATCCCACGCTCGAAATAGCTATATTATTTATTGGCCTGTTAATTTATGAAATGCTTTAACGTACCTTTTTTTTTTTTTGTCGACGAAATAAATTGTGTCACTTCTCTGTGTGTGTGACATCTCTATTTTGATCTAGAATCTTTATTTTTTCTGTTTCTTTAAGTCAGAATCCGTATTTAATTTGCCAGTTTTAGCGTTCAAGTGCAATCTAGGAAATTGGAAAGTAGTCATAAGTTAGAATCTTATGTAATGAAAAGAAATGAAGATAAAGCTATGCGAATATTTCATCGCTGGGGTGAACGTACTGTAACCTGGACATTTCTTCATGTAAATTACGGAATATTTGAAACATGACTGCAATGTGTATATCTGACAACAAAATTTACCATTCGTTAAAAACTTGAGTTACTTTGACTCTTTGAGAACTGTATCTGGGAATTAAAGAAGATGTCACTTCACACTAGTTCACAGCTCGTGAATCAGGAGCCAGAATAGAACTTGAATTAGAACCAAGCAAAGAATTTGAATTGGAAGCTATCATAGAAATTGAAGTGGAAGCATAAACAAAGAATTAGAAGCTATCGTATATCTTTTATCAGAAGATAGCATAGAAATGGAACTAGAAGCTAACAAAGTGAGCTTTCTTTATTGACCTTGTCATAAACAGAATCTGTTCCGTATGGCAATTAATGTAAATATATATATTGATAGATAAATAAACAAACGAAAAGTGAGAGAGAGAGAAAGAGAGAGAAAGAGAAAGAGAAAGAGAGAGAAAGAGAGAGAAAGAGAGAGAAAGAGAGACAGAAAGAGAGAGAAAGAGAAAGAGAGAAAGAGAGAAAGAGAAAGAGAAAGAGAGAGAAAGTGAGAGAGATTTCATTTAGATATTTTTAAAAATATATTATTATAGCTCGTCTTTCATATTCCAATAGTATTCACTGTGCGCTTTGGTCAAGCTTTTTTGTGGACATATTAGACAAGGGGTGGGTCCTTATTATCTGGTTGAAAGCTAGCAGACGAAAACCCAAAGTGGACCTGACAGATCTTGAATCATAGTGCTCTTCTAGGACATAACAGTTACCGAATACAGTCAAAGGACAACAAAATAAAGTGTTAAGGACTTCTGAGGGCACAGTCGTCATAATTAAATGTTCCACAATATCTGCTTTTTGTTGTTGTTGTTTTTTTTTACTTTTAACAGAAGTGGGACATGTTTAAGTCTTCTCGTGCACTTCAGTATACCTTCAGTATACGCCTCACAATAACGCTAGACAGTTCGTTTTTAATAAAAGCAATGAGCGCTGGCTACATTCATATCAACATCGTCGACCGCAGAATTCAGTATGAATTCAGCGAGCTCGTCAGAAAAAAACAACAACTATACAATGTCCACCTTTGTCTCTCAATTCAAACCTTCTGGCATTGAGTTGTCCAGAAATAAAGGTTTTTCACTCCATGGCGTCACTTTGCCTTGACCATCAAAGGGTCACGTGAAGCTCACCCAAGTATTTCCCGTAGGCGCAGTCTACAATCTACGCAGACCAACACTTTGTGACTTTTGTATTGGCTGTCTAGTACAGTATGGTATACTACTTCTGGTTTTTCATTAGACGGAGAAATAATTTGAATTTTGACATCCAACCATTTTATGATGTAACTTTTCAAACATATTTAATACATTTTGTTGATTCAAGATCAATCAGCCTGTGGAGAGTGCCGAAACGATGAGTGAGCTGTTATATATATATAAATACATTTTTGTTCCAAATATGGTTTACATAGTTTACATACATAGTTGAATATAGTCAAGTGACTATCCAGTACTCACGACCAATCAAGCATATTCTAATTCAAAGCTCAAAAGTAAAGTAGCAATCATACATAAAACACTGAACCATAATCTTCAAATACAAAAACAAAATTTAATAAAATACTCTGAAAGACACAAAGATAAAGGCACATTCCTCATCCCATATGCTAGGACAAATTTGTACAAATACTCCTTCTTCCCTAGTGCTATTAGAGCATGGAATGGGTTGCCTGAGCTAGCCAGGAAAACCAGTGACTTGGCAGAATTTAAGTCATTGGTTAATATGCATGACTAAATGCATGACGCGTAGGACGTAATCATCTTCTTTTTTGAAGTAACGTCTGTATTATATAAGATAAGATAAGATAATTAGTTCATTTTTCCCCTCACAAAGTGACAAGTTAGTACGCGACGTTGGTAGATCTAGATTCACTGAGTTTCACGTCGCCATCTAACGCAATTAGCAGCTTCGAGAGGTCAACAAAGATAACTGAGCTCTTACAATGATGATCTTTCTTTGTCTTCCTCGCTAAGTTGATTCCCTTACGTCAGTGTTTCCCAAACTGGTTCCTTGTGGGAACACTTCGAACATTCGGAGTATTTAGCGGAACACTTTGCTTATTTTTTTCTAAAGAGATTAATTCACGTAGTTGATTATTCCAGTAGTTCGTGGAACACCTATTCAGGCCTGGCGGAACAGTAGGGCTCCAAGGAACACAGTTTGGGAAACACTGCCGTACATGATATAATAAGTTTGGGAAACTGTCGAAGTAGGGAAAGAAAATGGTGGTGTAAGGGAATATTGGTGATGGTGGGGGGGGGGGGAAGAGATGTCGTTTCTGCGATGTCGTTACGTCTCTCCCACGATGTTTTTGATCGCTCCCTTACTTCTCCCACCCCTCCACCTCCCCTCCCCAGCGCCCCGGGATTCGCGCTTCCCTGAAAACACCTGTCGCCTTACTGCCGTGCACTTTTTAATGAGGGGTGTGAAAGTGGCTGCGCCCCGCAGGGGGTGCATGCTTTGGATCGTGAGTGCCGTCCCGGGATGATCGTCCCGCAGGGCCGTATTCCACCCTAAACGTGTCTTTACGAACACACACACACACACACTCCAACACAGAGACACTCATGCGCGTCACATCAACACACCGCGACAGTAATTGTCTTCAAGAGCCTGACGGGACTAAGAAGAGAACAGGTTGTTGGTGGGTTGGAAGGGGCTTAGGGTTGGGTGAGAAGGAGCGGTTTTGGTTGGTGCCGAGAAGGAGAAAGGTGTGTGAAATGGGGGGGGGGGAGGGTGAAAAGAAAGGGGAGGGAGGGGAAGCAACAAGGATGAAATTGTCGGACACTTCAGACGAAATCGGATCTGAGGCAACGCTTTACTGGAGTGAGTACATGAGGTCACAAGGGTGAGAGAGACAGTGAGTTGTGACGCTAGTGAAAAGGGGTGTGTGTGTGTGGGGGGGGTCACACTATAGTTATGTACAGTCTGTACACTTGACGAATGTACAGCTTTTTTTAACAAGCACGAATGAAGTCGACGACGTTTGAGGAGGAGACGCACTGAGTCTAAAGGGGAAATCAAAGCGAAGGTCCTAGATAAGATATAAATACATTTTTTTAATTCTAATTTTACAGGGGTGTTGATGGGGGAAGGGGGTGTGAGAGGGGAGAAGAGGTCAGGATTAATTTTAAGGTCAAAGGTAATTACTGTAAGTGGGAATACAGCCTCGTAGTCGTGAGAATCTTCAGACTGTCTACAACTTTCGCTTGGCTCATTCTGCTTAATTCTAGGATGTATGACTGGGTGCTGAAAAAAACAACAACAACGCTTTGCTAACTAGCAGAGGGAGATTTAGTTCCTATTCCGCCTTAGCATGGAATATTCGAGAATTGATTTGAGTTCGGTAAGCACCAAATGGCAGCACGGAAACCTTCTCCCCCACTGTTCCTTTACCTCCATGTCCACTAAATAGGTTGACCCAGAGCGCATTAGGCATGTTAAAGGAACATGGATGACGCGCTCGCTATATTTCTCATTTAGTCTATTTGCATAAATAATTTTAAAATGGTTCACTTTCGGAAAAGAAAAAAGTAGCCATTGCATCAGAACTTTGAATGATCTAAATTATCATGATATCCGTTTTTTATTTTCTCTTCTAGTTTCTTAGATCTAAACGGGACGGACGGACGGACAGACAAACCACACAAAACTAATAGCGTCTTTTCCCCTTTCGGGGGCCGCTAAAATAACATAAATAAGGTATTCCTTGAAAGACCTTGATCTTTTATGTGTTTGACTCTCTCCACGAGAAAGCCGATGATCTTTCTATAATATTTCAAATAAAATCTACATCAAGCCATTAGAAGCCATGTGTCAGCCATATTGTTTTATGACTTTCCGGGAAATTAACAACAAACATAGAATGATTGCAAATAAGTTACAGCCCATTCTTTTTGATATGCGAATTTGGGAAAATGGGAAATGTGTTTAGATTCTTAAAAGTGAAAGAGTACACTTTTGTTTTTCGTTAAAGATCAAATTCCCAGAATTCACAACGAATATTGTGTTCTTACCTATTGACCTCATTCATCTAGATAACATAATCAAATGAGCGAATAAAAATCGACTCATTGGCCGATCCATATATTTCTATCTCTGTGAATTGGTCATCGTGGGAAGCGTGAACTTGGCTTGGCTACCTATAAAGGGGCTTGAGGTTCGACAGCCGACTCCAGCAGAGTTGTGTTTACTGAGCGCTTAAAGGCAGCACGGAAAACCTTCTCCCAGATATCCCCTCCCCCCACTGGTCCACAAATGAGATTGGAACGTAGCGCTAAGAGCATGCTATAAGCCTGAAAGTAGCGCTACATAAAATATGCAATTTTTTTAAATGTTATTTTATTGTCTAAGGAGAACCTGGTGCCCATTGATAGCAATAAGTTAATGTTGTTGGCGGGGAACAATGTGACAAGAGTCACTATTCACTCTGTTAGTCAAAGTTGTTGGCGGGGAACAATGTGATAAGAGTCACTATTCACTCTGTTAGTCAAAGTTGTTGGCGGAGAACAATGTGAAAAGAGTCACTATTCACTCTGTTAGTCAAAGTTTTTGGCGGGGAACAATGTGACAAGAGTCACTATTCACTCTGTTAGTCAAAGTTTTTGGCGGGGAACAATGTGACAAGAGTCACTATTCACTCTGTTAGTCAAAGTTGTTGGCGGAGAACAATGTGAAAAGAGTCACTATTCACTCTGTTAGTCAAAGTTGTCGGCGGAGAACAATGTGACAAGAGTCACTATTCACTCTGTTAGTCAAAGTTGTTGGCGGGGAACAATGTGAAAAGAGTCACTATTCACTCTGTTAGTCAAAGTTCTCGGCGGAGAACAATGTGACAAGAGTCACTATTCACTCTGTTAGTCAAAGTTGTTGGCGGAGAACAATGTGAAAAGAGTCACTATTCACTCTGTTAGTCAAAGTTGTTGGCGGAGAACAATGTGACAAGAGTCACTATTCACTCTGTTAGTCAAAGTTGTTGGCGGAGAACAATGTGAAAAGAGTCACTATTCACTCTGTTAGTCAAAGTTGTTGGCGGAGAACAATGTGAAAAGAGTCACTATTCACTCTGTTAGTCAAAGTTGTTGGCGGAGAACAATGTGACAAGAGTCACTATTCACTCTGTTAGTCAAAGTTGTTGGCGGAGAACAATGTGAAAAGAGTCACTATTCACTCTGTTAGTCAAAGTTGTTGGCGGAGAACAATGTGAAAAGAGTCACTATTCACTCTGTTAGTCAAAGTTGTTGGCGGAGAACAATGTGAAAAGAGTCACTATTCACTCTGTTAGTCAAAGTTGTTGGCGGAGAACAATGTGACAAGAGTCACTATTCACTCTGTTAGTCAAAGTTTTTGGCGGAGAACAATGTGACAAGAGTCACTATTCACTCTGTTAGTCAAAGTTGTTGGCGGAGAACAATGTGACAAGAGTCACTATTCACTCTGTTAGTCAAAGTTGTTGGCGGAGAACAATGTGACAAGAGTCACTATTCACTCTGTTAGTCAAAGTTGTTGGCGGAGAACAATGTGAAAAGAGTCACTATTCACTCTGTTAGTCAAAGTTGTTGGCGGAGAACAATGTGACAAGAGTCACTATTCACTCTGTTAGTCAAAGTTTTTGGCGGAGAACAATGTGACAAGAGTCACTATTCACTCTGTTAGTCAAAGTTGTTGGCGGAGATCAATGTGACAAGAGTCACTATTCACTAAAACGGTTTGCTTTCTGCATGTTAAGCTTTCGTTTCTATTTCCAGTTCTGTTTTTTTTAAACATGAGTTCATCGTGTCGCCATCAATGACACATGTCATCTAGCGGTGTAAATGACACAAGTCAGCTGTCATGTTGGTAAAGATAACGTCCCAAGTCACAACGCGATACCACCCTCGTGACATTCACGGGTTCGGCTCCCTCGTAGGGAGATTTGATAACTTGATTTAAGTGATACACTTAGACTCGGAGTAATAGTTTGTATCATTGTAAAACTTTTTTTCTTAAATTTTCCACCAGTTGTTGTCATTCTTGTTAGCACTGTTGGAAAAAAGACTTGGCGTCAATTGACTCAAAGATACGCTATCCTCAGGCATCGTCTGCTACACTTCGCTTTCGTCTGACCCTCAGCGCGCCATCGCCTGCTTCTGGACCCGCCGTCGTCTGCTGGAATACGACTATTTCAAAATACAACAACGCTACACGTCTGTTGTTCTCCATTTTGCAAGAGCCTAATTTAACATGATGTTCCCAGCCAGCATCAAAGCAGACGAGCCGAGATTATACGTCCCAATTTCAAACTTGGTGTCTGCAGCGAGTGGCCATCGCTCCAGAATTGACCATGTCAGACGCGGCTTCACAACTGGCGAAATTAATCTCCTGAAAAAAAAAATTATTTCCACTCCCTAGGGTATCCCATGCTTTAAGTGGTGGCCCTGAACGAGCATTGTAGCGAGAGAGCGTATTCTTCTCTCCCCCTCCCAGCAAGTTATCTTAGATTGAGATCACTCCTGATGACCGCGGATAACACATGCATTTATAATACTCCAAGAATGCTGGAAGCGGAGGAAAATAAAGAAGGGGCGCGAACACCCTAACGAGGGAGGAATGTTACGCGCGCTTGGAATTCATGTCCCCGTGGCCTCCTAAGGAGTTCTCTATCTCGCCGGGCGGAACTGTGAGAAATAGATGACTCAAGGGGAGTGAACTCAATGCTAAATCTCGGAGTTCTTCAAAAGGATTGTCGGCCTGTAAATTTAGCCAAAAGTGTAGCAAAGTCAAAATAGTTAATTGAAAATAAACGAACTGCTGACATTTTTGAAAGCCTTTTATCTTAGCACCAATTATTAGAAGTGGTCTATGTCTTCAGCTAACTGCTCATTAGGAAAGGCAAAAGCGACATTTGAATACTTGAATCAAGAGTTTCACTCTTGTACACACAAAGAAAGACATTGCTTCACATTTCTATATTTCAAAAAGTCCAGAAGATGTTTGTTGATTCAATCATTATTCAGTGTACTGTACGAAAAACAAATTACTTGAATAATGTCATTATTATTAACATTGTGTTACTATTTATAACGCATCTTACAGGCTCCTGGACCAATCTTTTGTTTTGTGTGTGACTATGTGGAGCAGGGTGTATCTGGGAGGTTTCCGTATTAACTTTGAGCACTCCACAAACAAAAAAATTTATTTGAAAAGCTTATATAAGGAATAGAACCGCACATTTACCGCTATATATATATATATATATATATATATATATATATATATATATATATATATATATATATATATATATATATATATATATATAATACAATACTGCAAGATTTTAACATAATACAAATTTAATTAATTACCACAAATTAATTAATTAATTGGTTGATTTTTTTTTATTGATTCTTGTTTTGTCAGGGAAAAGTTATAATTGTGCGAAATATCAGCTTGGTCCGAGTTTGGGTGTGAGAGAATTAAGGTGTTCAAACATTTTACCTGGCAATCAGAGTGACTTGATATTAGCTTTGTAAATTGCAGGTCAGATCAAATCTGCTTTTAACGGCACTTAATGGAAAGGGGGGGGGTCGTTCACGACTGGTATAAAAACAGATCAATGTACAACATATTTTATTTTGGGAAGGTTGAACCTTAAAGCTGGCCTGTTTATGGAATTGGGTGACTATAGTTTGCTTTAATTTTGATCAGGCAGTTGGTTGAATTCTCGTAAATTTACTTTATTTATGGAGCCCAGCCACTGGTAGAGAAGCAGATCGATCTGGAAGGTGGGTGCGGGGGTCGAATCTCACTTTACACCCTCCCACCACCCCATCTGCCTCACACTGTGAATTTGATAGCTGAAGTCTGCTTGTATATTCTCTGGCTGCTGCTTCAGCAGTGCTTAAAAATTACGATAAATAAATAAAATAAAATTCTAAAAAAAAAAAAAAAACAAACTCCACAAAGCTTATGTACACAACAAAACAACTACACAAAGCTTATTTCCTTTTTTTTTTTTTATATACCGGATATACCAAAAAAAAACGAGCTGTTTGTATTTTTCTTTTCGCCATGTATGAAACTCCCCAGTTACCAGAACAAAAAGGTTACCTGTTCTTTGTTGAGCTCTTGCTGAGAGGACATACAGTCCTGACATTCTACTAGATTCTAAGGGAAAAAAACTTAAACGTAGAAACCCTTCCACTGTTTACATCTTCTCCCCGTACAATGTCCAGTTCTTGGAGACCGAGCTCTCATGTTGATGGAAGTGAGTGCTGCTCGGGGCGCCGGTCAGCAAACACAGTGGGGCGTAATTTAAGGGCGTCCCTACAGTGCTGACACTTAGCTGATAAGTCGCGCAAGGCCAAAGACCAGCCAGAGGTCGTTTCATGTCAGGCAGGATACGAAGGGCGGGTGGGCAGGGTGTGGGATGGAGCAGAGCCGTGAGGAACCAGAGAGCCCCCTGCCCATCTCGCACCCCTCTTTTAATTACCTATGTACTTTCTATTTGTAAAAACATACTTTTGTAAACGAAAAATAACGTGTGCAATATCCTTACATACCATATATAGCATAACTATGCATCAAAAGTAATGTCTACAATTCAAATAAGAATATAAAACTGAAATGTTATTTAACGTTGGTTTGGCAAATAATAGAAATATGCATCCTCTGTTTGGGACTCTTTAATTCAAGTAGTCATTTAGAAACTGGAACAGACACAAAATAGAGCAGTGAGATTCATAAGAAACGAATATTCACAGTGGCGTAGCTTGGGATTTTGGGGCCCTGGGGCTTGACCTCTATATTGACATTAGACAACACAATGTAAGATAATGCACGTAATAAATATATAACTTAATAATATATAATTCAGTTTACTTCCTTAGAGTAACCCGGCCGGAAATAGTCAATCTGTGTGGAATATATGCAAAGGGTCACTAACTTATATAACAACATGAAGAGCAAGATGACATGGCAGTGGCGTAATATTTAATATGTCGCGTACACCTCACAGAAAAAAATTCGGACTCTCGTTTGGTTGCCCCCATCAAGTGGGGTTCCTAGGGGACTCTCGAATTCAGGCCAACCCTAGTTACGTCACTGACTATTAACATTTGATTAGAGTAACACTTTTAGTAAAATCCCTAAATTTAGAAACCCTTTGTGATAGAAGACTTGCAAGTAAAGTAGCATTTATATATAAAACACTGAACCAAATCTTCAAATACAAAAACAAAACCTAATAAAATACTCAGAAGGACACAAAGATAAGGCACATTCCTCGTTCCATTTGCTAGGACAAAGTTGTACAAACGATCCTAGTGCTATTAAAGCAGGGAATGGGTTGACTGAGTCAACCAGTAAAAACAATAACTTGGCAGAATTTAAGTCATTAATTAACATGCATGACTTGATTGACCTAGTAACACGCGTAGGACGTAATCATCTTCTTTTTTTTTTCTTTCTTTTTTTTTTTTTTTTGAAGTAACGTCTGAATCTTAAAAGATAAGATATACAGTTATAAACGTCTAAATGTATCATTCACTTTTGTATAAAAGTTTTTTGTTTTTTTTTTTGCAACAGCTGTAGCTAATAGTAATAAAAACAGAGCAAATAGTCATAAAAACAACCTACGATCACACATATAATAATGCATTGTCTTCAAGTCCTAAACTTATGGCCCAGTGCAGTGTTTCACTCATGATTTTGTTCACATAAGTAACCAGACATGTTCATCAACATTTCAAAAGACTTTTTTTTTTCCTGTTGAAGAGCCCGACAGAGAAGGAAGTAAGTGTAAAAATAAGGGGGGGGGGAAGCTGTGATCTTTTTTTTTCTTTTTAAATCAGCCAATATTCAAAAAAAAAAAATTGTCAAAAGTTCTTCTGGTCTTTGAATTAAACGAAATTAAGTCATGTCCATGGAAATTGACAAATTTAGAAAATAGTCATCATGGTCATACAATTTTTTTTTTTCAAATTTGTGAAACTTTTAAATGTTAATTTTCCAAAGTATATCATCAGAAAACCTTACTTACTAACAAACGAACGAACTAGCTCAATGGACATTGAGGACAAATCTTTACATTTCTCTACGAATAATACAAGAGGTGCTGTGGATGAGCGGCAAAGCGCTTGGCTTCCGAACGGGGTCCTGGGTTCGAATCCTGGTGAAGACTGGGATTTTCAATTTCGGGATCTTTGGTCGCTTCTGTGTCCACCCAGCTCTAATGGGTACATGACATTAGTTGGCGGTTGGTCGTTGTGCTGGCCACATGACACCTTGCTCGTTAACCGTAGGCCACAGAAACAGATGACCTTTACATCATCTGCCCTATAGACCACGAATAATACAGAATGTGTTGCTACCATCCTTTTTTTTTAAATACACAAATACAGATCTGCTTTTGTTGTTATAATCCATTATGTCATACAAAGAAAGATAAAAAAAATATACTAGCATGTGTAATCCTAGCACAACAATACACAATGAACTCCATACGACATACGATCGACCTTCAACAACAATCCGAATCTAGCACAGGTTACCGAATTTCACAGGCATGAATTGACTTAGGTTCACACTTAGGACGTTATCATCTACTATTTTAAAATAACGTCTGTATTGTAAAAGATAAATACTGATTTAAAAAGAAACAGCCCTAAATGACAGAACTGTGTAATAAATCCATTATTTATAATTCGATATTGTGAAAAATTCCAAAGAATTCTGAAAAAAAAAAAAAAAAAAAAAAAAAAAAAAAAAAAAAAAAAAAAAAAATATTTCAGCATTCTTTGACATAAGGTAACTTATTTTAGCGTACCTTCAAAAGTAATAGCTAAATAGTTTTTATTATTATTATTATTATTTATTTATTTTGTAAATATAAAAAAAATAATCATTAAATGATGTTTAAAACTTAAAATGATTTATTTAAAAAAAATAATATCTTTTCCTATGTTTATAGTGCATTATGTCTCTTAAAATACAATTTAAGCTGTAGTGCATGAAAAATGAATTAAAATTTGCATTCAGAAATGTTTTATTTTTTACATATACTTATGTAACAATCACTCACCAATTATTAATTCTCCTACTTAGAGGAACTCTAAAATGTGAAATAAGATTAATTTAATTCTTACAATTAACTTACAATTACCAAACATATTATAAAAGTAACTACCACAAAGGGTCAACTTTTTAAATCCTAATTTTTAATTTGACCCCTTTTTTATAAATAGGTCAAATCTGGTTCTCATTTACTTCCTCTTCATTTCAAGACATGGTTGAAAAAAAAAACACTTAATATTATGAAAGGAAATGGATTTTTTAGAACCTTCTATTGCAGATTCTCACGATAAACTAAACAATGTCAAGGACGCTAAACTAAATAATTCTCAAGGACGATAAACTAAACAATGTCAAGGACGATAAATTAAACAATGTCAAAGACGATAAATTAAACAATGTCAAGGACGATAAACTAAACAATGTCAAGGACGATAAACTAAACAATGTCAAGGACGCTAAACTAAATAATTCTCAAGGACGATAAACTAAACAATGTCAACTACGATAAATTAAACAATGTCAAGGACGCTAAACTAAACAATGTCAAGGACGATAAACTAAGCAATGTCAAGGACGATAAACTAAACAATGTCAAGGACGATAAACTAAACAATGTCAAGGACGATAAACTAAACAATGTCAAGGACGATAAACTAAACAATGTCAAGGACGCTAAACTAAATAATTCTCAAGGACGATAAACTAAACAATGTCAAAGACGATAAATTAAACAATGTCAAGGACGATAAACTAAACAATGTCAAGGACGATAAACCAAACAATGTCAAGGACGTTAAACTAAATAATTCTCAAGGACGATAAACTAAACAATGTCAAGGACGCTAAACTAAATAATTCTCAAGGACGATAAACTAAACAATGTCAAGGACGCTAAACTAAATAATTCTCAAAGATGATAAACTAAACAATGTCAAGGACGATAAATTAAACAATGTCAAGGACGATAAACTAAACAATGTCAAGGACGCTAAACTAAATAATTCTCAAGGACGATAAACTAAACAATGTCAAGGATGATAAATTAAACAATGTCAAGGACGATAAACTAAATAATGTCAAGGACGATTAACCAAACAATGTCAAGGACGTTAAACTAAATAATTCTCAAGGACGATAAACTAAACAATGTCAAGGACGATAAACCAAACAATGTCAAGGACGTTAAACTAAATAATTCTCAAGGACGATAAACTAAACAATGTCAAGGACGCTAAACTAAATAATTCTCAAAGATGATAAACTAAACAATGTCAAGGACGATAAATTAAACAATGTCAAGGACGCTAAACTAAACAATGTCAAGGACGATAAACTAAACAATGTCAAGGACGATAAACTAAACAATGTCAAGGACGCTAGTTTGAAGTTCAAAGTTGCCAACTAAATTTAAACAAAAAAACATGCATAGTTACTTTTGTAAAAGGCTTTAAAATTCTAATTGCGATACGTCTGGCGGATGGTGTAACGGTCATTTGTTTTTATGGCCAACAGTTAACGACGGTGTCATGTGTCCAGCACAACTAATGTCTAGTACCATTAGAGTTGGGTGGGCTGTGGGGCGTCCTAAAATCACGAAATTTCAAAATACCAGTCTTGACCGAGATTGGAACCAGAGACCTTTCGGTTTGGAATGCTTTATCCCTCAGCCACCACATTATCTCGCTATGATGACTAATTTTTCCAGAACATTTTGTGTGTGTGTGTGCATTTTTCAATTTCTCAGATGTTATAACTCAATGACCCTTCCAACCTTTTTTTTTTTTTTTTGCATCTTCAAATTTAATCTCCCCCCCCCCCTTCCGGTTAAAATTCGTGCTTGATCCTTTAGGGGTACTAGAATCCACAGCACCTGTATTATCATAGAAGGATGTGCGTTATAATTCTGGCCGTCCCATTAGAAAATGCAAAAGAAAAAAAAAAGTTAATTGTTTTTATTGGTTTGGGGGGGGGGGGGGTAAATATAGTTTGTTGAAGAATGCTAAACGTATTGAAGCAGGGATATCAGCTAAATCTAGCACTAGATCAAAGTAATGAGTCTATATCTGAGTGCAAACCTTTCATCTGTATCTTTGATTTTAAAAGTGCTGGAGTTGTGACCACGGAAGTCTCTCATTATTCCGTCCGACAAATTGGTCCTGTGGTCTTTCTATGTGTCCAGTCAACTTGGACAACACTTTCCAAATTTTAATAACGATTCTTATAATATTGATAATCATAAAATAATACTTATTTTAGTTAAACTTAAAAAATTAAAATAGGAAACTCGAAACTGTAACACTCTTCTAACTGCATTGCTATTAAATTTCAAACTAATGAACAAATAAAAAAAAACACACAAAAAAAACGTAAACATATATTTACAAAAAAAAATGTAAAAGATTGTGTTTTTTTTTATGTTGTTGTTTTTTTTTAAATGACACATGAAGAACACGGGGAACAACTCTAAGAACTCTCTGTCCTGTAAATTCCTTCTGACATAAAACCTCCCCTGCTCCACATGGGTTTGATGGCCTCAGCCCCGGTGGTCTGTACCTTGTGTTGTTGTATTTTTTGGCGCTCACGAATGTAGCCCTAGTGTTATCCCCCCCCCCTGTGTTGGGCATTAATTGTCTAGCTCGTTGTGTCCCTCCCCATCGCCTTCTGCAACCTCCCCCCCTCCCCTCACTTTGTTAAACCAAGTCCCCCCCCCCGCCCCCTGCTCGCACGTTCATTCCTAAACATTAATTGCCAGGCGGTCACAGATTTAGTGCCAACTACAAAATGTATGGCACCCACACAGAGTGTATCGTTGTCGTATTGAGTACGAACACTGGCGAGGAGGACGAGGCGTCATCAACATGTGCATCAGACGACTAGGAACACTGGCGAGGAGGACTGGGCGTCATCAACATGTGCATCAGACGACTAGGAACACTGGCGAGGAGGACTGGGCGTCATCAACATGTGCATCAGACGACTAGGAACACTGGCGAGGAGGACTGGGCGTCATCAACATGTGCATCAGACGACTAGGAACACTGGCGAGGAGGACTGGGCGTCATCAACATGTGCATCAGACGACTAGGAACACTGGCGAGGAGGACTGGGCGTCATCAACATGTGCATCAGACGACTAGGAACACTGGCGAGGAGGACTGGGCGTCATCAACATGTGCATCAGACGACTAGGAACACTGGCGAGGAGGACTGGGCGTCATCAACATGTGCATCAGACGACTAGGAACACTAAAGAAGCGATCCATTAAATAAATATATGCGGTAGTTTCATGGTCAAAAATGATTTTGAGATTTCCACAGTAGATTTTAACAGTAACCTCCACATTGTTTAGTTTTCTTTTTAGTTTATGTCCAGTCTATCAATAAAATACAGAAACATAAAAAAAAAAATATATATGGAATAAGATAAGATAAGATTATATAAAAATAACAAAGGATAAGATAATTTCCCTGGTCGTACACAGTGTACACACTTTACCGCACTTTTTGCAACCATTAACTGTTTCGAGCCGAAAAAAAATGCAGAGGGCGTCATTTTGCCTAAAACCGGCCGTAACTAGTTAAACATGGCGTCAATTCTTAGATGTAGGAAAAATGTTACAAAAAGTACAGTTATATTCGAATTAGTTTATTACTTCTCCTTTAATATTATTTAATTGAAATGTCTCAATGACAAGGGGCTGGACATAATAATTTACGGTCCGGAAGAAGTCTGCGGACAAGTGGCGTCTAACCCACTGGTCAATGTTTTAATCTCGCTGCTGTTTAGGTGTTGCAGCTATCCAGAGATCAGAGCTAAGCAGAAGTAAAGATCAACGTAAAGTTGAAGCTCGTGACTGGCGGACTGGAAAAGAAGATTGTTTTTTTTTGTTTGTCATTAAAGAAGGGGGTGAACAAACACATCAAATTATGGCCCCTTTTCTTGCAGTGATGTACTCTCTCATCACTTCCCTTTTGTTTCCATGACAACACTCTTAGCTACCATAATGAACTCATGCTGAGGGACATCACTCTGCGATACACCTCAAGCTCACGACCACCATCTCCCCAAGAGAATTGAAAAAAGCAGCCTGAGAGTCAGCAACCGCGGGTCAGCGGATTGTGTTTCGGGAGTCCCTTTGAACGCCGTCGGCGGTGGACATGGTCATCGGGACCGCCCATTGGTCAGCAGAAGTAGCAGCCAGAGCTCTGGGGAATTGCCTCTTAGAATCGTGTTTCCTTTTGTTAGTTGGAATAATTCCGTGGTGAAATGATTTCATCAGATAAATGTTTCTTTGAAGCTTGACCAGCAACTATGTTTTCCTTCTCTCCCACTAGCCTTTTATTTCTGACAAACAAAATCTTATCATGGTTTTTGTTAACAGTAAGTATAATATCTTGTCAAAGCATCCATCAAACTCAAAGAACCAAACAAACATTATTTTAATGGGGGGGGGGGGGAGCATAGAGTGGTTTCAGGTTTACATGGATCATCGTGGGTGTTGTGCCTATTCCTAAATGCTGATAATAACAACATTGAACAACAACAACAACAATAATAATAATAATGATGATGATGATGATGATGATGATGATGATGATGATGATGATGATAGTAATGATACTTTTCCTTTTTTACAAATACTCGCCACGAGAAATTCTCGAGTCAACTGATCACTTTTTATTTTGGGATAGGCCTATTTTGACTGAGAAAACGGTAGATTTTAATCGCTCTGATCTGCTGTTTATTGAAAAAACAAAAAAACAACAACAACACTACAATCATTGACATCGCCGTACCACTGTCTCATAATAAAACCGAAATGAAAAACAAAGAAAATATGGGAACCTAAGCTTGGAGATAACGCGGTTATGGAAGTTGTCTAAATAACAATACATTCTGTTGTTATATTAACTTAGGGGATAATGACAACTGACCTCGCAGATACCTTTAAGGCCTTTAACATCCCTTAGAAGATTCTCGTTGCCTGTCAGAGGGTTGTACTGCTGAAGACCACACATCACCAGACAAATTTCTCAGTGGACACTGATAAAGGAACTAAATTGAATTTAGTTTGTCTAAGGACGCTCGACCCTGGCAGTACCAGAAAATGAATATAAGTTTCTTTCTAACATAATAATAACAATAAAAAAGAAAAAACCGCTACCATTATCGATATCGCCGTACCACTGTCTCATAATTTAAGAAAAACTGAGATAGAAAAACAAAGAAAATATGGGAACCTAGGCTTGGAGATTAAGCGTCTATGGAAATTGTCCAAAATAACAATATACCCCATTGTTATATCAACCGAGGGGATAATAACAACTGACCTCACAGACACCTTCAAGGCCCTTAACATTCCTAGGAACATCTTCGTTGCCTGTCAGAAGGCGGTACTGCTGCAGACCTGCCACATCACCAGAAAATTCCTCAGTGGAAACTGTTAAAGGGACTACGATGAATTTTGTTTCTCTTTAGCGAAACTCGACCCTGGCAGCGCCAGAGAATGACTACTCGTTCATTTCTAACATAACAATAATTCTTAATACAAATGATAATAATATAAGCTTTAAGTTAATTGACCTACGGTCCCAGGCCGATGGGCAACGCAGGTTTAAGTAACTTAAATATTCTTCTTAGTTCTCATTTCTATGTTGGATGGTTCAGACAGGTAGTCCTATATCTGAAATGAAACGCGCAGTGATTTCCAGATCACGCAGCTCTCTATTAAGTTTTTGTTCTATGAGGGAGTTGTGGTGACAGTGTCTTGTTTGAGACTCTCAATAGAGTAATCAGCTTTAAAGGACATGATCGGCATTCTCTAATGATGCTCCACAAGGGCTAGGTCACTAACCTCTCTTATATTTTTTATTTTTTGATTTAATTGGTAAAGCGTCTGGCTTCCGAACTGGGATCCTCGGTTTGAATCTCAGTGAAAACTGGAATTTTAATTTTCGGGATCTTTAGGTCTCCCCTGATTCCACCAAACTCTGTTGGGTACCTAGTGGGTACCTGACATTAGTTGGGGAAAGTAAAGGCGTTGGTTGGTCGTTGTGCTGGCCACATGACACCCTAGTTAACCGTCGACCATACAGATGACCTTTACCTCTTTTGCCTTATGTATCGCAAGGTCTGAAAGGGGTATTAAGAGACAAGATATAGATTTTTTGTTCAAAGTATTTTATTTCTAAATAATTTTTCCGAATTTAGAATTTCTGAAAATCTGTTCTTATAAATTATTCTGTTTACATCTACTCGCATCTACGTGAATTCATCGACATCTCTTTACGTCTGCTGTCTAATTAACAGAACTGAGGAAAATGGTCTGACAGAATGGAACAGATCCCAGGACTCACCGTTGGGAATTTCCGGAAAGTCAGTCTCGTTGACGGGGCTAACAGCTAATAGCAAGCTGATGACGGACTATGTCCAATGTGCTTGATCTAGAAAGATTCGTCAGGAATGATCCGGTGATGACATGGTTCGTGCAGTTGGCGTTGACGCCAGATGCTGCCTGGAGTCATTGGTATATTGTGTTTTTTTTGTTTTTTTTCGTAAAACCGACTTGTGACTTGCAAAAGACGTTATTAATAATACCTCCTCGTTGTATTCTTTGCTATCAGTATTATCAATCAATATGTTTGAATTTAAAAAAAAAATATGTATTGTACCAATTTTATCTAAACTAGAGAAGCTGATGATGCTACTCTGTTTATAAATAAGAATAAAATCCATAGACAGTGTTTGGAGTCTGCTACAAAGTGCACACTAAATGTCATATTTCTTTTTTAAAAACGAGCCTATCAGCGCTTTCTTTATCTTGTACACCGGATACACCAGTCTGCTAGCTATTAATAGTATTTTTTTCCCGCCATGTTTGAAAATCTCCCATTACTGGTAACGAGCCTAAGGCCCTAAGCTTTGATCAAAATTTGCAAACTTCTTGGTGTGCTAGGATTAGTGTGTGTGTGTGTGTGTGTGTGTGGTCTTTATTGAAATGTTTTACAGTTCATTGGTTTGCAAAACTAAGGCATAATAAAAATTATAATAATACAAATTAATTAATTTAATTAATTTAAAAAAATCATGCGTTTTAGTTTGTTTTGTCAAAGTTTATTATTCGAAAGAGAATGCAAAAGAAGGGGCATTGATTTCACTACAACAATACAAATTCTCTACATGTCCTTACGACATGGCAACGAGCTATTGGTCTAAACTGCCCACAGGTTGTGACGTTGAAGGTCCGTGTTCAGGCCGTCGATAGCGATTGGTCTTGGTTCACTTAACACTACAAAGTCTTTTGTTTTAAAACAATTTATTATAATTTTTTGCTTAAAATATATGTCAGTGTCTTCAACTCAGATAACACTACACTTAAACATACTCTCACACATCGCACACACACACACACACACACACATCCTCCCGCAACCACTCACACACGCTGAGCTAAAGTAATTGCGTCTGCAGTTCAATTAATATCCTGAGACCTCCGAGTGATGACAGAGCGTGGGGGAAATAAAACACGGACATGTCTCGCACCTAGCACAGCACACCGAGACTCAGCAAACCGTTGGTCAATGAATAGGAGATCGCCACCTGTTCCCTGGGGACGGACAATGAGGTGTCTGCTGTTTGTCAATACTGTCCGGCGTGTTCTCACCTGACCAGAATGGCCAGGTCTGGAAAGTGGCACCGACCCCAGTCTGGCCATTGCAAGGGAATCAGTTTTACTCATTAAGGAGCGTTTACAGTTGCGATAACTAGACCCTGCAGTTATGAGCTTTGGTCTGTGTGTGTGTGTTGTTTGTGAGTGTGAATTATTGACCCATACCTGATTTGTTTTAAAGGTTTTGTTTTTTTAAGCTAACATACTAGCGTTTAGTTTATTATAAAGAAACCAATACAGTTATTTTGTAATGACCAGAATAGTTTATAAATAATGCTAAATTAATAAACATTTATTCCAACACACATTAATTAATGGCGCTATGCTCAGAAATGCCAAGATGATCTAGCAACTGTGATGTTGCTTATTCAGGCTGTCTTGAAGTCAACCAATTACTCTGCAATCGTTTGGGTGTAATTGTTCGGGTGTATTACGTGCAGTTGACCAACAAGTCAGACAAAATAAAACAACACCTGTTTTAACTAGTGAAGAGATGTAGTCGACTCTGATGAACAATTGTACATGGATTTATTCTGATAAAAGGCCACAGTAGAAGTCTCTGTCACTAAACACGTCGTTACCCTGGAGTGTTCTATCGCTAACTGATTTTTCAGTCTCTAACCCAACATATCCCAAACGTCACTAGTCCCGTTCAATATGCGTCATCTATGGTGCGTCGCTAAATAACTAACCTATATAAATAAGGTGTCTAACACAACATCCTTTTTTTTTAAAGACATGATTAAAGAAAGCCTTACGTGGAAGACACCATCTCTAAATTTCTATGATAATAAAAAAATATTTATAAAAACTTTGCGGATCAATTAGTTTCATCTCTTTGTGTTTCTGTGACCAGTACATAGTAGTCATATACTGCAAGTAACGCTACAGAAACAACAAAATCTAAAGTGTGCTCGCATGTTACAAGCCGTTCCGATAGGATCAATGACTACCCGGTACGTTTTATTTCTCCAAACAGAACAGCAGACAGAGACAGCCGCATGCTTCGGAAGCTGACAATTGGGACTATGTTACAAGCCGTTCCGATAGGATCAATGACTACCCGGTACGTTATATTTCTCCAAACAGAACATCAGACAGAGACAGCCGCATGCTTCGGAAGCTGACAATTGGGACTATGTTACAAGCCGTTCCGATAGGATCAATGACTACCCGGTACGTTTTATTTCTCCAAACAGAACAGCAGACAGAGACAGCCGCATGCTTCGGAAGCTGACAATTGGGACTATGTTAGAAGCCGTTCCGATAGGATCAATGACTACCCGGTACGTTTTATTTCTCCAAACAGAACATCAGACAGAGACAGCCGCATGCTTCGGAAGCTGACAATTGGGACTATGTTACAAGCCGTTCCGATAGGATCAATGACTACCCGGTACGTTTTATTTCTCCAAACAGAACAGCAGACAGAGACAGCCGCATGCTTCGGAAGCTGACAATTGGGACTATGTTACAAGCCGTTCCGATAGGATCAATGACTACCCGGTACGTTTTATTTCTCCAAACAGAACATCAGACAGAGACAGCCGCATGCTTCGGAAGCTGACAATTGGGACTATGTTACAAGCCGTTCCGATAGGATCAATGACTACCCGGTACGTTTTATTTCTCCAAACAGAACAGCAGACAGAGACAGCCGCATGCTTCGGAAGCTGACAATTGGGACTATGTTACAAGCCGTTCCGATAGGATCAATGACTACCCGGTACGTTTTATTTCTCCAAACAGAACATCAGACAGAGACAGCCGCATGCTTCGGAAGCTGACAATTGGGACTATGTTACAAGCCGTTCCGATAGGATCAATGACTACCCGGTACGTTTTATTTCTCCAAACAGAACAGCAGACAGAGACAGCCGCATGCTTCGGAAGCTGACAATTGGGACTATGTTACAAGCCGTTCCGATAGGATCAATGACTACCCGGTACGTTTTATTTCTCCAAACAGAACAGCAGACAGAGACAGCCGCATGCTTCGGAAGCTGACAATTGGGACTATGTTACAAGCCGTTCCGATAGGATCAATGACTACCCGGTACGTTTTATTTCTCCAAACAGAACATCAGACAGAGACAGCCGCATGCTTCGGAAGCTGACAATTGGGACTATGTTACAAGCCGTTCCGATAGGATCAATGACTACCCGGTACGTTTTATTTCTCCAAACAGAACAGCAGACAGAGACAGCCGCATGCTTCGGAAGCTGACTATTGGGACTATCGAAACATATCCTTGTGGAGTGTCAACAGAGATTGCGGATAATGTCCTCTAAAGCCGTATACCCATAAACAATAAACAAGCCCCAAAACACCCTTATAGAAAAACAAAACTGTATAGAGTGAGAATCACTGCCCTAGTGTTCCGTTAAATACTCAGAATGTGCGAAGTGCTCCGTTAAGTACAAAGTTTTGGAAACACTGGTAGCCTCTAGAGTTTGAGGTTCAAAAGTAAAACCCCCATCGAAACTTAAGGAAGACTCGGAGCTAATACAAGCAAAACCCAACTCAGACATTGGAATATAATCTTTACATGGACTTTATATCAATTTTGCATCGCTGTACATCAATTTACAATAAATTTACATCAACAGTTACAAAAGCTAATAAACATATCAACTTTACACGAGCTTTCCATCAACCTTTTATTTCAACTTTACGCCGACTTGGAATCAACTGTAAAGCAAACTGCATCAACTTTATAACAAATTTGCATCAACTTTTACAATAAATTTATATAACTTTAACAGCTAATTTTACATCATATTCACATCAACTTTACATTAAATTTACATCAACTTTACAGCAGTTTATATAGCAATCGTATGGTTCTAATAATGTCTTTATTTGGACACAAAAGGGGACAAAAAAACTAAAGTAGAAGATATTTTGACATGGATGACATGACGTGACATTACGATGGTTGGATTATAAACAAACATGACAATGACGCGATGCGCATCTACCAAGGACATGTCATCTACGCGAACCTGAGTGCCAGTAACGTCCCAACGACGTCTGACATCTAGACTTATCTTTAAACAAAACTCCGAATCTCTAGATCTCTAACGGAATAGCGAAAGTCGAAAGTCGTTTCTTTATGTTCGTTTGGTCTTTAGTTTGAGGGTGTACCCGTTTTCTTTCCAAAGTGAGGTTTCGCTTGGAATCGTATGTGCGTGTGTGTGTGTGTGTGTGCGTGTGTGTGTGTGTGTGTGTACGTTTAGTGTAAACGTGTGTGTGATAATTTTTATGTGTCTATGTGTGTGTACATGTGTGTATTCTTAGAAAGCATGCGTGTTTGGTTTTAAAGTGATGTGAGGCTTATCTTTTGTTGTTTTGTTTTTTTCTCTTCCTTCTTGTCTGCCCCCCCCCCGTTCCAAAGACTTCTCGTGAAACCTATCTCTCTAATCGCTCACATGTAAACTGTTTCTACGCCAGTTGGTACTCACGCCAGCACACGTACGCTAAGTGTACATTTAGGGCGAGTATCTTTCTTGTTTACATTAGCTCTGAGTTCCACGGCCATTTCTTGTCTCATTCCTATGTATGTCTTTTTTCTTTTTTTTTGGTCTCTCTTCTTCTCTCTCTCTCTCTCTTTATCTCACCCGCTCTATATATCTCTCTCTCCCTCTCTTTCGCATTCTCTTTCCTTCTCTTTATCCCTCACTTTCGACCTCTCTCTATCTCTTTCTCCTTCTCCTTCCCTCTCTTTCCTTCGCTCTTCCTTGTTCGCCCTCTTCCTCCCTCTTTATCTCCTTCTCTCTATCCCCCCCCTCTCTCTCGATCTATCTCTCGCTCTACTCCTCTTTCACTCTCCACAATAAACATACTGATCTTAATAACAATAGCTAGACCAAAAGAAAAAATACATAGAAATACAAGCACTCTGTGAAATAAAGATGGCGATGGGGGCGTTGGCAGCAGGGATGTTCCAAGGGCAGACGACTCTTATTTGAACTTAATACAGATCACTACGATAACTGTTTATCGCTTTTTTTTTAACTGAGTGGTCTCCCCTCCCCCCCCCCCCCCATTTCTTTTGGGTCTTTCCTATTCTGGTATCTGACACTACAATCAGAGTTAAAAATAAACCACTTTCTGGCATTAAGTGAGGGCTAATATATTGTTAAAAAGGGGGGAAAGAAGGAGAAAAGAGCGCGTGTTTGTGTGTATACTGATACGTTGAAATAAATGTATAATTCAATTTGGTTTAAGCAGGTCTCGCTTGCAAAGGGAGATAACTCCAGGATCTTGGATATATATTTTTATAGCAGACGAGTATAAATTTTAGTCACGCGTACCGCCAGTCAGGCTTCATTTTGTGTTTAGACAGGACACGAATCCATTCTGCCTGGTTTTACGGTATGCGCGCTGGACTAACGTTCGGACTTCTCGATGGTCCCTGGTTCATACCCTGTTCGCCGCCATCCCCTGTCGTCAAGCTGGAGATTTGGACTAGGAAGTAGATTATCCTCAACTTTGAAGGGAAATCCGAAACATGTCAAACATTCGTTTTGTTTTTAAATGCAGCAAATACTACTGAGTACTTCTTCCTTCAGAGTGTTGGCAAATTATGTTGAAATTCAACGTGTCTATTTATACTGAAATGTAAAGAAAAAAACGTCACGTGAGCATTTCACCTGCCAGGTCACCACTCCTCAAAGCCCAAGGTCTATTAGACAGTTGGGGGGACACTGCACACCGTCGACCTTCCATCAATGTGTCTTTTTCCAGGATTAAAGTCTCTTCCATAGCCAGGCTCAGGGCCGGCCATAGGCTACTGTAACCTATGCGGTCGCAGTGGACCCTGTACTTTCATAGGCTCATCGCTAATTCTAGGTGTAAACTATTAAATTAAACCATCATAACTTTTATATAATAAACAGGGTTTCCGAGGTCTCCTGATTTTCCAGAGCCTCCAGGATAACTCCTGTAATTACAAAATATACGAAACAATTCCTGGAAATCTCCTAAAATTATTAAAATGTCTTTAAAACTCAACAAAATTATTGTCAATTTGGGGTGAAAATCCGAAGCGCGATAGATAACGGCATTGCCAGTTTCATTTAATAAAAATTTATTGCAAAGACGAACGTATTTTCTAATACATTTTGACATAATGCTAATCCCTAACCAGACTGGGCCCCGCGCAATCCGTTTCGCATAGAGCAGAGCCAATTGTTAGGGCCGGCTCTGGCGAGGCCTGTCCATTCCTTGACGCTGTCCTTCCATCACTTCTTTGTCTCCCTGCCCCTGGTTACACTGGTACTGCTCCCTTAAGAACGGTCTTTGTAAGCCATGAGGAACTCATTTTATGGTCGCACAATCTTAATTTGTATTTATTTTGACAGCGGTTAGAATGCCATCATGATGCCAAATCGCCATTGTGATCCTCTTTCAAATGTCCACGTTTGTAATGCCTCCCTTGTACGTGATGCCTGGAATGTTTCAGATTTGTATTATGGACCAAAATAAACGCTGAGCGAACCAAGTTAAGCCTTTATTGAAAGATTTTTTGAGATCACCTATGTTCTTGAGAGAGAGAGTTAAAAAAATTTTCATACAAAAAATTACAGACACTGCAAAAGTTATTGGTTTATTCCTATTTTTAACTACCTACCTGCCTATCTATCTATCTATCTATCTATCTATCTATCTATCTATCTATCTATCTATCTATCTATCTATCTATCTATCTATCTATCTATCTATCTATCTATCTATGTAATATTTAGATTATTTATACAATCTCAATCAAACACAAAAATGCACTCATACACACACACACGGACAAATGCTTTAAAACCTTCTGGTCTTAGCACTGCCTTCCATTATTCGTCAGCCAGCCAATCATCACTTAGAACGATACCGCCATCTTGCTCTCGCGCTGAAGCCAGCGCCATCTTGTTGATCCCTCGAACAGATTATCAAGATGCACGGACGTGAACTCTAGCACCTAGCGTCAAGGCATCAATGTCTGCTCTGTGGCACCATGCGCACCAATTGTCTTCATTTGTAAACCGGCTATCTCATGTCGAGATGTTTATATATGTCTTACGTCTTGCTCAGTGCCAAAACTAACCTCTCACCAGGAAGAGCTCGCCACTGCCAGTGATCTTGTTTTTCTTGTTTGTGCCTCAATGGAGGCACTGTTAGGGGCTAGCCTCTTGCGCAAGTCACATCTCGGGAACATCGCTGCGACACAAAGAGAGAGATAGAGATAGACTTCAATGCACCATCCTATTCCGGTGAGATGTGAACGGGGGCCCATTTTGTGTGGGGCCTCAATGAGCACCTAGTGAGACAGTATCATCTGCTGTTGTCTTCTCTGCACTTTGTGTTTAAAGATGTTTTCTTTGAGGTCCAACAAGTGCCACGGTCATACACAGAGGGTGCAAACTTCTGTTCTTTGTGTTGCCATTTGTCTTCTTCGTTCAACTTTTGATTAAACGAAAAATTAATCTTGACAAGCTTATATTTTTTATATTGAATCAAATCGGATTAATAAACAAGAGGTGGAGAGATAAGCATAAATAAACAGCGTGCACTGTCTAATAAAACCTTTGAAAGATAAACCTACAATAAGCGCATACACAAAGAGGTTTTATTGAAGACAAGTGAAGAATTTAAACAACAATGATAACAATAACAAAACGTCTTATCAACATAAAGAACAAGGACTGGACTTAGCTATTTGAGATACGGCGCCTCTTATAAATCCAGCCCCCGTACTGGATACGCACATGTCGATAACACCATCAAGTAATTTCTTTTGCCTTTTCGTTGAAAAAATGATGGGTGAAAATAGTGGAGAGCCCAAAGCTAAAGTCTGTGTTCTCTATGGGTAAATTCAGCACTGCAAAGGGTCTATACTCTATAGTAGTCTATAGTGAACTATTCAACTTACAGTTGTTTTATGGTTGAATCTAATATAAACACCAAAGCAGCAATTCCTAGATATTTAAACATGGAGGCTGAATAAAGACGTAACACAGTTTATTTATTTATTGGTTTTAGCTGAAAAATCTTTACAGCTCTTCTAAAGATACGAAATTTTTGTCTAATTCTTATATGGCAAATGTTTCCTTTGTAATCCCTTATAATGGCATCACCAATGCTCAGACTGGATTAGTACAGAGAAGGTTAGCATAGCTCTTTACGTAATGTTGACATGCACTTTTCTTAAGCCATCCATATTTTCATTTAGACAAAGGATATTTACTATACAATGTGTATATATCGTATAGGAGGATCGTTGGCTGAACGGTAAGGTGCTTGGCTTTCGAACCGAGGTTTCGGGTTCGAATCCTGGTAAAGACTGTGATTTTAATCTCTGTAGCTTTAGGTGCCTCTGAATCCTGACATTAGTTGGGGAAAGTAAAGGCTGTAGTGCTGCCCACATGACACCCTCGTTAACCGTGGGCCACAGAAACAGATGACCTTTACATCATCTGCCCTATAGATCGCAAGGTCTGAAAGGGGAACCTTATACTTATATGTTGTATACACACACACACACACTCACACACAATAATATAGTATCAAAACAGTAATGATGGCTGTAAAAATACTCATCTTGGACCAGAAATGAAAGACTATACTACTAACCAATGACTAAACACATACATAAAAGCCTCAGGGGCACGTCATTATTTATTCATTCACGTGTTCACACTGAGTGTCAGAGTGGAAATCCTCTGTTTCTTCATCATTTCCTCCCCCCCCCCCCGACTCAAAACTCTAAGCCCTCCAGTTCTTCATCACATGTGACAAGCATCCATCCTGCGATTAAAATGATGAGATCAGGCCATTTGTAAAAATTACTTATCTCCGCACTAAGCGCCTACCTGCGCGCGATGACCGCCATCTTCGTGTGTCGCATGTGTGTCAGACAGGCTCAGATTAAAAGACCTGACACTCAGATCTCCAGAGATGGCGACCAAAAACGAAGAAATCTTTGGTGGCCGTACATGTTGAAGTCAGCTTGGGATGGTGTCTGTTGGTGGTGGCGCTAAGAAGTAACATGTTGAGCAACTGTTGTCTGACATTGTCTAGTTAGGGTTAGGGTTAGGGTTAAGCATGTCTTTTATTTTTATTTAAAGCGGTATGGAAGGGGTGTAGAGGAACTGGAAGATGTTTTGTTTTTCTTTTATGATTTTCTCTAACTGATCTACAAATATAATTTCTCTCTCTCTCTCTCTCTCTCTCTCTCTCTCACTCACGCTCACTCTCTCCTTTCTCTGTCTCTCTTAACTCTCTCTTTCTCTCTCTCCCTCTCTTTCTCTCAGTGTCTTTTCGCGAGCGCTCCTTACTAAAATACCTCCTTCATATAACTCGTTGAGTGATTGTTTTTCTCTTTAGAATATTTAATGAGCGTAAGATTCCCCACGAGAAAGAATCCTGACTAAGCGAATGTACATATGTAGTACACCTATTAGTATTCCAACGTTAAGCATTTTGATTTAGACTTAGCAGACAGTGCGTAAAATGTTTCCCGAACATTAATTTATTAAATCAATAAAGCCTTACATTTAGAAATTGAAAGTGATAGCCCTTTCGAAACTGATGTTGCATGTAGACCTACATCTAGCTCTCCAGCCAAATTTAAATTTATTTCATTTTTTACTTGAAAAAAGATATCGGTCAAATTAGAGAGTTTTCACCGTGTGGCCAACGAGCTATTAATTCTTTTTTCAGCAATATACATCAACTGTTAAATTTCTTGGAAAATCAGCTGTCCACCCACCCTCCATGAAGGAGTGACTTGAATAGAGGAATTGTAAAAATATGTTGTTCTTCTTCTTTGTTCTCATTTTTATGTTGGATGGTTCAAACAAGTAGTCTTATATCTGAGCTGAACAGCACAATGGTTTCCTGGATTTCCAGATCTGGCAGCTCTCTCCATTTAGTTTTTTGTTCTATAGAGAGATTTGGGGCCCGTGCCTGGTTCGGGCCGAGTAAGCAGCTGTGAGAGACATGGTCCGGTGATGGTCTACAAGAACAAACCTCACTAGTACCTATTTATATCTTCCAGAGGATGTGTTGCTTCATTCTGATATGTCCGGCATCGTTTGTCTTGAACTTTGGTAGAGAGCTGATCCATTTCTTGTTTATTCTAAATCTATTTTTTTTCTTTTTTTTCGGATATTTTTTTTATATGGCTGTCTCTCTCTCTCTCTCTCTCTCTTTCTTTCTCTCTCTCTCTTTTTCTTTCTTTCTCTCTCTCTCGTGACCTATCATAGTTCGCAATATTTATTCATGAAATTCTCAGTACTTTTTTTAAAACTTTTTTTCAGGTAGGAAGAGAGTGTTGGTAAAGGTTAATATTGCATAACACCTGTGTACCTGTCTATAATATATGTGTATTTAGTCCTAACCCTAACCCTAATCTCTCTCTCTCTCTCTGTCTCTCTCTCTCCATCTATCTATCTATGTAGGGAGTATGTATGTATGTATGTATATAGAAATGTCCCGAATAGAAATCCAAACCATTTGTCCAATCTTGATAAAAATTTGCTAAAATGTTCCTTAAATCGGCGGATACCGCTGTGTGTGTTAAGTGTCTCTCCCTCATCAAGAAGGTCTCAAGAATAATTTTTTTTAAAAATACCTAAATTTATCTCTATTGTAGAACAAAACGTGTTTTACAAATAAGGTTAACCCTTCATCACCGTATTTTGTGAATTAGCTATGTAAGAGAACATGGCGCTAGGTCAAATGAAAAAATGCTTGAGCAAAAAATGGTAAGGTTAAATAACTTGCCAGTTGCCATTTGTAGATAATATCAAGTCCACTAGAACATACAAAAGTCCTGCATTACAGATACTTTTAAGTTTACTGGACCATACGCATGACCTGTATTGTAGATATTTTAACGCCCACTGGACTATGCACACGTCCTGTATTCTAGATACTTTTAATCCCACTAGGCTACGTATAAGTCTTGTATTTGGTCGAAATAATTAGTCTATTTTTTTCAACTTGTGTAATGAATTAATTGTTAAAAATTAGGCTGGGGATGAATCCATCATGCAGTTGTCTTAGAATGCACGTTCGACCGATTGAGCTTCTAGATTATACTAGAAACATAGAAGTTCTCTCCTGTGGTATTATGGTATTTATCAATCCTACGCCATGATTTATGGTCTATACTACTCTATACGGTTTATTTTTGTGAAACATTTTTGGTTGAGTACATTTTATTGGTTGACTTCTGAAATATGACTACTGTTTATCTGATGTTTTCTGTTAAACCAAATGAAGTAATAGGATAAGAAAATTCGTTAACAGCGATCTATAGTGTATGTTTAGTGTGGGTGAAGATAATTCTTGACATACATAAATTTCATATGCAGGTGCATTACTATTAAATGTTAAAAGTTTTAATTATATATTAAAAATCAAATGTTTTTAAATATAGTTTTTGTTATTTTATTAAATTGTGTATGGGTCACTTTTTGTTATGAAAATTTTGTATACATATTTTTTTCCACATTTCATTAAACAACTTCTTATTATAATATTGTTTACATTAAAGAAAACAATGTATTTAGATTTTTTTAAAATTTCATTTAATTTTTAACTTGGCTCTGACTTTTGATGTATTTTAATTTTTTTAAAAAAGTTTTGTCTCGACCTTTACAGGCACTAGACTCAAGAAACTGTTTGCAGGACCTACAATCTAAATGAAATATTAAAACACTTACATTAATATTATTATTGACTTTCCTGTATCCCAACTCCCATTGTTTATGCTTCGAACAGGAATTCAGTGCTGAAATAGTCCGTTACACACCTTGCGTTGACTTCATCGAAGCAGGACGTTCCGCCTAAGCCGTTTTGGCGAAGCCTTTTTTTTTTTGCCATCATTTTTAGTCAATGACGCCAGTGGCGTAGCTAAAGAGTGTGGTGGGGGGGGGCGGAGCTTGACCTCTTAGTGGCCCCTGCATTTTGACATTCGACAGCATGACATGAGATAATGGCGTGATATTTAATGTAAAAACAAATTTCGGACACTCATTTGGGGGACCCTCAAGTGGGGGCCCGGGAGGAATTTTCTAATTCCCCCATCCTAGCTACGCCACTGAATTACGCAAACACTAAATGTGCAATATCCATAAGCCAATTTTTTTTTAATGGAGATCTAAATTTGTGTAAATCGTAAATCTTCATTAACTTAGAGATGTTATTTTACAGTATGTTTTTATACAGGGTCAATGTCACACATCTAGTCACAGCCTGTCCGTTACTTTGCGCCGCGACATATAGATATATATGTATATCACTCCCCCCTCCTGCCTTAACCTCCAGTATTCACATGACCACATGCATCCCCCCTCCCCCTAGGTACTCAACACATTTTTTTGTGTAACAAATATGTTACGGCTTAGCAAATCTCTTTATCATTTCAGCCTTGTGGACCAAGCTAAGACTTATCATGGGCCGGGCCGAGATAAACTTCTTGTTTTCATGAACGCGCGTAAACACAGGCCAAGTCCTCCCCCTCCCCCTCCCCCCAACCATTTTGCTTTCTCATTAACCCATTAGTGCTGGCTTAGACCAGTAGTGTTTGCGTGCGTGTGATGTGTGTGTGTAAAAAAAGGGGGGGGGGTGCCAACATAGAGGCTGACCAAATTGCGAAACAGTTTTAACTGAACAAACAATTCTGGTCATAAAAAATGTACAACTTGAAATAAATGTCGCTACTGGCGTAATGTCCGCATCCTTCTATTTCGTTTTTAATTTGGAATAGCAGGGTCTAGAATAAAACTGTTGAAAAGATTTTCCGGGCTCGAATCTTGGCTGTAGAGGTTTTGGCGGAGGAGATAGTAGCTTGAGAATTCTAATATTTGACTTGGAGTTCAATGATATTCCAGTGTCCAGCCTACTCTAACAGGTATCTGACTTCTCTTGCAAGACAAGTAGTTCAATGATATTCCAGTGTCCAGCCTACTCTAACAGGTATCTGACTTCTCTTGCAAGACAAGGAGTTCAATGATATTCCAGTGTCCAGCCTACTCTAACAGGTATCTGACTTCTCTTGCAAGACAAGGAGTTCAATGATATTCCAGTGTCCAGCCTACTCTAACAGGTATCTGACTTCTCTTGCAAGACAAGGAGTTCAATGATATTCCAGTGTCCAGCCTACTCTAACAGGTATCTGACTTCTCTTGCAAGACAAGGAGTTCAATGATATTCCAGTGTCCAGCCTACTCTAACAGGTATCTGACTTCTCTTGCAAGACAAGGAGTTCAATGATATTCCAGTGTCCAGCCTACTCTAACAGGTATCTGACTTCTCTTGCAAGACAAGGAGTTCAATGATATTCCAGTGTCCAGCCTACTCTAACAGGTATCTGACTTCTCTTGCAAGACAAGGAGTTCAATGATATTCCAGTGTCCAGCCTACTCTAACAGGTATCTGACTTCTCTTGCAAGACAAGGAGTTCAATGATATTCCAGTGTCCAGCCTACTCTAACAGGTATCTGACTTCTCTTGCAAGACAAGGAGTTCAATGATATTCCAGTGTCCAGCCTACTCTAACAGGTATCTGACTTCTCTTGCAAGACAAGGAGTTCAATGATATTCCAGTGTCCAGCCTACTCT
The DNA here is from genome assembly GCF_947242115.1 of Biomphalaria glabrata. Taxonomy (NCBI): domain Eukaryota; kingdom Metazoa; phylum Mollusca; class Gastropoda; family Planorbidae; genus Biomphalaria; species Biomphalaria glabrata. The sequence goes on from NC_074727.1 coordinate 12,702,543, forward strand.
AACAGGTATCTGACTTCTCTTGCAAGACAAGGAGTTCAATGATATTCCAGTGTCCAGCCTACTCTAACAGGCATCTGACTTCTCTTGCAAGACAAGGAGTTCAATGATATTCCAGTGTCCAGCCTACTCTAACAGGTATCTGACTTCTCTTGCAAGACAAGGAGTTCAATGATATTCCAGTGTCCAGCCTACTCTAACAGGTATCTGACTTCTCTTGCAAGACAAGGGGGACAATGCGGGCTGGAAAATTTGGAGGGTGGGGAGTGTGTGGGGGTGGTGACGGCTATTTAACAAGTATCCCCAAAACAACTCACTATAAACTTTAGTTAGTTTAGTGTGACCACAAGGATTTCCGGCCTCGAAACTTGACAATAATCTGTTGATAGCAAGACAGCCTGCTTCTCGCCCAACTTTGTCCTGGTCTAAGTGCTGTTCCATTCATTCCATGAGCTCTTTCAGGACCTCAAGTTTACAGTCTTCAGGATTCACTAACCCACGAGTCAGAGATTGAATTCTTAAAGAATTAGTACAAGACGTCCTTTGAATCCACCCTGAGGTTCCCTAACTCTTATTGGGCGGAAAATATTTGCTGACGAAGTTAAAAATAATAATAAACTTCAAAAAAGAAAAGTTCCGTTCAGGACACAACGTGTGGCATCCCCCCCCCCTCTCCAACACCCCCACATATATTTTAATATTTTCTTAAAGACACTTTTAAAGCTGGAGATTACACGTGCTTTACACACTACCCGAAAGGTGAACTTATAATGAGGTAGTTCCGAATCTCTGACCTACTTTATAAAAAGTCACGTGACTGTGGTCTTATACATGGCAATAATGGCAATATCTTCCTATGATAAGATATAGATCTAGATTTAGTGCTAGCCTAGATCTAGTAGACCTACTCAATAATTATAAAAATTAGTGAATTATTGTAACATACTTTTTATTACTTAAAGATGTATAGATCTAGACTATTTTCATGTTTAAATTACAATGAAATCAATGAGGTCATTAATGTAAACAACACACCCACGTGACTTAGAAGAGATCCGGAACTACCCCATTAATGAAGCCTATGGAAATATATAATATTTTAGGGCGCCACAGAGTGCACCCTACTTTAATGGGCACTTGATATTAGTAGAAGAAAAGTGAAGGCGCCTTAGCGTAGTGCTAACCGTGGGCCACAGAAACAGATGACGTTTACATCATCTATCTCATAGATCACATTGTGTCACAGGGTGTTGCTGCCAGTTATTGACTTGTAGCACCAAACTGCTGGTAGACAACTAAACCGCTGTAGATGTATTCAATCTTAACTTGTAAAACTTGAAATAACTTCTTTGGTGAACAAAACAAAATAGGACTTTTATTACAGTAGAAACAAATACAACTTGAGATCAAATGAAATAACTGTAGTAGACTTAAGTAATAATAATATAAAATGGTCTTCTGAACAGACTCACTACAAAAACATCTTTTCAGTCTGGCGTTCTGGAGTCGTGCTGTCCTACTTAAGACCGCTGACCACAATGCCGCTTATTATCATTCACAACCAATCTCTAACCTCTTCCCACCGTCACAATCAGGGGCGGACTGGCTATATGGGCATTTGGGCCCGGTACTCAAATGGGCCTAAAGGGTCTCATGAATGCCACTATGGCACGCATAAAATTGTTAAAGGTTTTATAATATCTCTTATATAAGGGGCTATATGAGCGTCAAGTTAAATACATGTTTTACAGACTACAGTGTAATACTAATTTAATCTCACACGTTTTCAAAGATAATGTAATAGTCTACATCCGTAGACAGTGCTATTAGTAGGCTTCATCCTTTTAGGGCCAACAAACATAGCGATTCAAAAGCAACATAAGTCTTATATTTCTTCTAATGATATACAGTATTAAAGAGCATACATACAGTTATCAATACGTCATAAAAAAACATAATGATTTTGAGAACAGATAGGCATATAATTGGAGGCCCATCATATGATATACGATTTACGAAATTTACTATATAGAAATGCCTGGGCCGATTTTGACATCCAGTCCGCCCCTGGTCACAATAGAAACATACACACACATACCAGAGGGGGTACTTTAGTTTTACTATAGGTATATTACTGTATATATATATATATATATATATATATATATATATATATATATATATATATATATATATATATATATATACATATATATATATATATATATATATATATGTATATATATATATATATATATATATATGTCAATACTATTTCACTCTTCCTCCAATTCCCACTCTTTATTTGAATTTTCTTTTACCTTTATGAAAAACAAAATCGAACGACGTTTTCAGACTGCAGGCATTAAGATGAAAAAAAAAAAAGAATGAGCTCTAGACCTATGTAGAAAAAAAATGATTAAAATGTAATTAGCCGAGAAAGAAATAAGCAAGAATAGCGGGGCAGGGTTGGAGAGATCGAAATTAAAAACTATTGAGAGAAAACAACAACATATCAGCTAAGCAGAGTCTTGTATAACACTACTGAGAGCCTGTCTTCGTGTCAACGTATTGAGATCTAAGCACGGACTAAACTAGAATGCCAACAGCGCTCTGGCTTGTACAGTGTCCCGCCTCGTTCAAGTGGGCGGCGCTTAGACGTGACAGTCGATTTTTTGGAGTTTTATTTTGATTCTGCACGACGCCTCGCGTCCAACGTCTTTAATCCAAGCGGGCGCAGACGTATTTTTTGGGCGAACGAAATAGCGCAACTTTTTTTTTCTCGTCCGCCTTATCTCCCCCAGAGACTGCCCACTCGCTGTGCCCCTCACGCGCGCTCAGATAACTCTCTGCGTGATATCTTCTCCTCCAGCCAATCAACGCCTTCGTTTAATCCGATAACGCAATCGCTCGCTGAGACTCGCGTTCTGGTTGGCCAGACGGTCGTTCTAGACCAAAGAATGTTAACTCCTCCCTTAAATGAGACCTATTCGCGATATCACTCACGAGCCCTGGGGGTATTTTCGATATCTTTGAATGACACAGTGCAGGATAAAGAAGTTCCCCAGTACTGTGCATGCTTCTAGCATTAAGAGTCCTCCCCCCCCCTTCCACCTAGTCTAAAAGATTAGAAAAAAAAATACATTCTTTTTTTTGTCTTCGTATTTTTGGTGTGTATACGCCGTCATAGGGCTCGCCCCTAAACACAGCGCATCAGAGGCGGCAAACACACAGATAATAAACGCTCCGCTGGGATTATCTTTAAATCCGCGGTACTACAAAGCAAATCTCTCTCCGACTTAAAAGAGTGTCTCGGTTAGGTCCTGTATACAAGTAGAAGAGATTACAACTTTTTTTGAAGTGTGTCTGGGGCCTTACAGACAAACACGCCTGTATCTCTTCAATGTATTCCATCAGTGACTTCTAATGTGTTTACCGTGTGTTTGTGTGCGTTAAACGCGCGAGAGGTACACACTGTATTCTAATGACATAATATAGTTTTGTGATTTTGAAATTAAGGTAAGTGATCTTACTTTAAAGTCCGTAATTATAATTATATAATTATTTTTAAGCCTTATCATTTGATTTCTAAAACTTGAAATGGTAACCCTCCTACTTTTTTAGTTTGAATATATCAGATATAAAATCTGGTTGGTAAATTTTTCTCTTCAGTAGATCTAGATACATTTTTTATTCATTAAAAAAAAAAAAAGATCTAGGCAATGAAAAAAAAAAATAAACAATAGAATAGCCGTAAGAATACTTAATGGTTTATGAAGCTTTGAGATTGAGGGTGAGCACAATGTCATTCCATTAAGTCCAAAACTTCTCTAAAATGTTACAGAAAGTAGGTTACACCCAATATAGACTAAGTTGCTTGGCACTTTGGGCTTCTAAGCCTGACTTATGGAACTCTGCTTTTCGCTCAATTGTCAAGCGAAATTTAAATCTCCTAAAACTGTTATTGTAGGCCTACTAGATCTAGCAAAGACTTACACAACGTTGCAACGACTTACTTATAATTATATTCATAACATTGCATACAATGCAACTGTTAGAGTAGCGCGTGTACAGAGGATAACAGTTATATAGTGGAGTATTGTTATATGATTCTAATTCTGTTGTATCATGAATAAGAAAACATTGTTTTTTTTAAATTCTTATAATAATAATAATAACAATAATAATAGATCTGGACTTCATAAAAAAAAATACAGTAAATTCAAAAAATAAAACAACCTAATCGAACATCAACATTGTAGAGGGTGTTTATAGATTCTATAAGTGCCCTTAGATCTATCTAAATTTAAAAAAAAAAAAAGGTAATCATTTAATTGAGCTTTTTTTCTTGGTATCACGTGTGTTGTCCCCCTTTATTCAGTTCATAGATCTACCCGTATTTCCATATGGTCTTGCAGATGACTAAAGGCCATCTGTTAGAGTTGTTTCAGTGGCCGATGTTTATAACCTACAGTACATGCAATTGGTGCCATATTGACGGGATTTACCAACGTCTTAAGTTGGCAGCCCCCCTCTCTCCTGCAATAAAAGTTCACAGTAAATGCAGTATGCGAAGTTGCTTAATGTAGCAGAGCAATATCTCAAGAAATACAGCGTAAATTAACTTTTCTTTAAACTAGAAGATTTTACCTCTTTTACTTAATACGTTCGTTAACACAGAATATCAGAATTTACTTTTGTACCCAATGCAATAGACATAATTATCTTAATAATAACTATTCCCAAGATTGCTAAAATATAGATCTACATACTAACCGGACGTATTGAGATTGCTATGACATAGACCTATTATTAACCGGACGCATGAGGAAATATAGACATAGTTAGGTTACTTCATGCCACAAGTTTACATTCTATTCTATTTTATTGTATCTGTTTTTATATTTTATTTATTTATTTTGGAGAACAGCATATTTCTTTTTAGAAATTTTTTTTTTAAAATAAAAGTTGAAAAAGAAAAAAAAAGAAACACACATAAAAAGAAAAAAAAATCTTAAATGGAAATAAATTTCAAGTGTACCGCCAATTGTCCAGTACGATCCATTGTATTATTCTAGAACTATACATTGATCAGGTAACGCGAATGTAAAATCTTAATGTAAATTATTGCCGGATTATGAATTGAAGCTACCATTTAACTTTTGGTTTAAAGTGTATAATGTACCACATGAAAATTTTAGAGTATTATATCTAAATATTTTTTGGATGATAAAAGGGTAGGATAGAATGCACAGGGAAAGATAACTCCTATAGACAGTAAGACTCGAAATAATGGGCAAAGCCAGAAAATAACCAACAACGTTAGTTTGTACTAACAATAATTGTAAAGATTTTAGTTCAATGGAAATTTGTCTTACAATTTGTGCATTACACCAAACAAAAAACATTATAACTATAAGAAACCAAAGTGTACATTCACACCAGACTCACTCATAATTTACATTTGACAAAGTTTATACCAGATTGTTCCTATTTAATGATTCAATTGCCAGGGGAACAAAAGAGTGTATGTGTCTATTTGTCTTTGCTATCGGTGTCTTGTATCTTTTTTGTGATGGTAAAATCACAAAATCCTGACACAAAGGGTGATTCTTTATTTCGAGGATCTTGTTAGCTTTTTTATAGATGTTTGTCTCAAACAACTGCCCAAATGGGATTTGTTTTTTGCCAATGATTTTACCAGCAGCATTTAGGATTCTATAAAGTTTATTCTTATTTTAATGCTCAGGTTGCCATTCCAGGCAGTGATATTGAAACTTAAAATATTGCAGATATGAGCGTGATAAAACATAGCCAAGGCCTTTTCGCTAACATTAAACGAGGACAGTTTTCTTAGTAATCGTAATCTTTGCTGCCCTTTTTTGCTGATATAATCAGTATTTGCAGTAAAATTTAGTTTAAACATTCCTTTACAACTCGACTAAATGTTTGAACTAGCACGCTTAGACTACTGCTCCAGCTCTTCAGCAATCTACACCAGGCCTGGCGGAACACCTATTCAGGCCTGGCGGAACACCTATTCAGGCCTGGCCCTAATGTTCCGCGGAGCACAGTTGGGCAAACACTGCTCTACAACACTCATGTCTCAGCGGTCACTGTTCAGGGGAGGCTACAATGAATTTTGTTTTCCTTTCATCAGTAGGGTAGAAATGTACCCGAGGCCGCTCAGATGACGGCCAATCCTCCAGGAGGTTGAGGAGCAAAACCCCAAAACAAATGAAGTTCTGCTCTATGTACCAATAGTCTAGTACATTAAGAAAAGAAAAATGTCCGTTTTTCATTCAGGTACCATCTTTTGCCAGGGCTGGATTTAGACTTGATAAGACCTTACGCTTTTTGGTATATGGGGCCTACGTAATCGTCCTAGGACCATTTATTCCTTTGCTTTCTCTTCACAGCAAATTTGGGGGGATGGAACCGTGAAAGCGGGGACTACAAATGAACTTTTGTTTCTCTTGAACGTAGCTCGACCATGGCAGTGCCAGAGAATGAATACTCGTTCCTTTCAAACATAATAACAATAATAATTAGTAACTATAAAAATAATAATAATAAACCAGAAAAGAACCGAACGTAGACCGTCGTGTATCTAGCCTCGAATCACAGACGCAAATGTTGGTGGACTATATCGAATAGTTGCATAGTTTGTACACACCTAAATTAGATTTTTTACATTCGTGATTCCAAGATCTGGAGTAAATGTGTCGTCTCCTATAGTCTGAAAGCAATTGAAATGTAGGAAAAAAAAATAAAACTTCCTCCGATGTATACAAGTATTTAACATTTTGGTTTTCTATAGTTCTAGTGTTTTCTTTGGTGTAGGCCTAATGCACACATGGTAAAATAAATGTCCTTATGGTTAACAAAAAATAAAGATAAAAATAAAAATTATAATTATTTTATTATTATTATTATAGTAAATACGTAAGTAAAGTCCCCATTTCAGACCTTGTGATGATGTAAAGGTCATCTGGTTCTGTGGCCTATGGTTAACGAGGGTGTCATGTGGCAAGCACAATGACTAACCGCCTTTACTTTTCACCAACTAATGTCAGGCACCCATTAGAGCTGGGTGAACTCAGAGGCGCCCGAAGATCCGGAAATTAAAAATCCAAGTCTCCACCAGGATTCGAACCCCGGACCCCGGTTTGGAAGCCAAGCGCTTTACCGTATTATTATTGTTATTATTATATCTTATATGTGCGTATTTAGAGGTATTTAAATGTGTAAAAGTTAGAAATATGTATTTGTGTGCACATATGTCTGACTCACATATAGATAGTGTCTACGGGCAGAGGTTTATAAAGAAAAGAAAAAGGGGATGTTTTTTTTTTTTGTTTTTTTAAAAGTACACTTTTGCAAACCATTACCGCCACCCCACCCCCACATACTCCTACATAGCAAGACAATTTCTTATCTGATATTCTTTGTATTTTTTGTCTTTTTCATTCCAAATTTCTCTCAAGTTCCATGCGATACGCGTCGTTCAAGTCTTGGCGTGAGTTGGTTTGAAGATTTAAAACCTCTTTACACAAATTGTTTCTATTTTTGTTAGGAAGTTTGCTGTTCCATAGAGTACATAAAATAACAGCCTATTGGATACTGTGTACCAGAACAAGAGAAATGGAAAAAAAAATAAGGAGGGGGGGGGCGAGTAGAGCAGTTGGGGGGGGGGGCAGATGGCGTCCTCACTGCTTTTTTAACTACAGTTATTACAATGTCATCATGGCACCGTTGACTCACTCTCTCTCTCTCTTTCTGTGTATCTGTGTAAGAGAGAGTGAGAGAGAGAGAGAGAGAGAGAGAGAGTCAGAGCCAGTCAGAATGTTCGTGGGTGTGAGGGACACAGTTGTTGTTGTTTTAATATGTACATTTCTGTATTTTGTTTATGAATGATGTTGTCGAGTTGATACCCATGGTAACTTGTTGCTTTTGGTTCTCTATATATGAGCAGCTAAATTTGAGTTTGAAAAGGAGATACACATATATGTATATAGTTCTTGATCCCCGGCCGCATATTCGCAGCACCCAGAATATCGATGACTTAATTCCCAAGACGATTGGGTTGTAGACGAGGCCGAAGGCCGAGCACACCTCGGAAACTCACTCATATTCTTTTCATAAGCCGCTCGTTAACCCTGTGCATTTATTTAGTGCCCGGCGGAACTAGAATCATCAGAAGAGTAAAGTCCCAAGAAACATGCAAAGGCAGTTTTTAAAACTTTGTCACTTATTAGCACCTAGGTTAGCTTATTTACACGTTAGGTCATTCATACATATGAACCTACGTTAGTTTATTCACATATATGGACCAACTTACGTTTTGCCATTGCTACCTATGGACATACTTTAGGTCAATCATATGGACCTACCTACGATTACGCCATTTACATTAGGACATTCCCGCAGATAGACAAATGGTAGGTCTTTTATGTGTATGAATAAATATTAGGCTATTGACACGCATATTGATCTACGTTAGGTCATTCACACACTCATCTATCTACGTTAGGTCATTCACACACTCATGTATCTACGTTAGGTCATTCACAAGTAAGGACTTCCATTAGAATGATTAGATCTCATCATGTTAAACAATAAATATTAGATGATAAAAAGTAGTCTAGGGGGGAAGGTGGTATTGCAATTGAATTAATCTGTATAGAAGAGGCGGGCAGTGACGGGCTGTGGTGGGCAGTGGCGGGCTGTGGCACTTTTTCGCATCGCTGAAAGAGATGAAGAAATTGGTTCCCATTAGAAGAAGAGTTGGAAATTGCTTCACATTACCTCCCTTCGTATTGCCTTTTATTGCCCAAGAAAAACTTTCCTGCAATTCAAAGTAGCTCAAACTGTGAGAAAATGAAAGACGCCCTGTGGCGGCGGCTGTTACTTGGCGCCTAGCGACAATCACTTTCAATGAAGTAACCAGTTGAGTCGCCAGGGTGTGTAAATTCTCAGGAATTCTAAACATGACAAATAGTTTGCTTGCTGCCGATGAAAGCGGGATTTCTTCTTTTTAAATTATTGAGTTACTTTCAGAGTTGAAATATGGAAAGAAATAGTCAAGTATCATGGGCTGGAAATGAGAGAACAGTGTTTCATTAGATTTCTGCTACATTCATCTCTCTTTTTTTTTGTTTACAATACATCTATTCGAGTCACTCCTTCATGGAACCTGGATCCAGGAACGAACCCTGACAACTGATCTCAAAAACGCCTCTAAAGATTTTCTTAAAAATTAGCAGCTGATATATATTGCTGAGAAAAGAATTACTAGCAATGGTTAAACTGCGGCTACCTAGACTGAATACTAATTTATCAATCACATTTAAGCCGGGTTCCTGCTATTCCCTAGTTGAATATGTGGTAGTGCTCCCATCATATTTCCATCCCCTGAGTCTGAGCCCCACGTCGACATTGGTGGTTTCTCCCGTGTTCCTGGCGTCCCTCCGTTGTTCGATCTTTGATCTAATGTCCATTTGTTAGCAGACGAGCTTATCTCAGACTGGCTGGGATTAAACAGACATCGATCCCGAACTGTCCCGAAGTATCGATCCTTCTGATAAACACAATTTAAACATTTCTTCTTTTTTTTTTTTTTGGAGCGGTAACAAAACGAGTTGAAATCGATATGTTAGTCCGGTGGTCGACGAATTTTCTGGTTTGTTTTTTTATTTCATGGAATAAGCGGTTTAACACAATGTCACGAATCAATCACTCATAACTATAAAAGTGCTTGGAACTCAATGGCTAGCTACAGTGTTCCATTGAGGTAGATTTGTGTGTTACTTACTGAGACTAGGATCATACAGTTTTTCACATTTAGTTTAAACTTGTTGGGAGATTTTTGCCTTTTATTATTCTGAAATCTCATTATGTTGTGTTCAGACAACTAGACCTTTACCAAAGATGAACTGCGCAGTGGTTTACAGATCAGACAGCTCTCTATATAACTTTTCTTCTATAAGGGTTTTTTTTTGGGTGGGGGCGGTGTCTTGTTCAGGCCTCTCAATAGAGTATGTATTTTTGTGTAGGTGATTTGAACATTATTTTGTTCAAAATGTTAAATTTAAGTTAATTTAAATTTCATTGACGCCAAACTGATCATTTTTCATTTAAAACGTTATTTTTCGTGTTTGTAATATTTTAACTTTTTTTTTCTGTCCCTATCATTAGCTCAATCTTAATTCTTAGTCGTAAGATGGAAGCTGGTCAAAAGTTGGATTGTGGTAAAAAGCACAATCTTTAGTAGCATGTTGGTTAATTTCGTTGACAGAGCGTCTCGCAAATAACGTAAAAGTCGTGGGTTCTATACCCATATTCCTCATACTGGTCATTCTTTTTTTTATTATTATTTTCAATGCCAACTAAAATATGACTGTTTAGTTGGCTATTATTTGAACACTAAGCAGGAGTCGTTTTTTTTAAAACACAGAATTACTTCATTTCTTCTCTATTTTCAACAGAAATTTGGGAAGAATAGTGCACAGTTGGCAGAGCAGCAGTGATCCAACCGGAAATACAGCTTCTGACACTCTAAGAAGCAGACGTGGGTTTCTATGAGAAAGGCGGGGGATGCAGCCTGGTTTGCACCTGACGCCTGGACCCTTACTCGCCAGTAAAGAGGTTGAGAGATTCTTCGACAACCTTGACAGCAAGAGAGCTAGGTACCCTCTGAAGGAAGGCGATCTTGGTAGAAAGATTGAAGAGCAAGCCTTCCGCCCGGGGAGCTACGGGGATTCCCTGAACAGCAGCAATCAAAGCAACAGCCCGTGCACCTCTTCCTCCTCTGCCTCCCCGACTTCTTCCAGTGGAGGCACCCGCAGCCCAGAACCGAGCCCACCCGGGGAAGCTAAAAGGTTCAAATCCGAAAGCGGATATTGTGGCGAGCTCGGACTCCATACCGGAGACATTAGCAACTACAGCGCAGACGTGAGCGGTTACGGGACAGTCACAAAAAGCTCAGGCGAGGTTTCTGACAACAGAATGTATCAGAGCAGCTTAGCCCTTCCATCCAATACAAGTGGATATGGAGTGGATAATGGATATATCCATTCGGGTAGATACTTTCATTGGGTGATCATAATATTTTATTATTATTAAAATAGATTTTCAATAGTTTTTTATGTGTATTATATGTGGTTTTTTTTATATGAACAGAAGGTTATATGCATGAAGGAAAATAGAATAATATATATAAGTAGATAATTCCACGTCTCTTTCCCTGATTATAAATACGAAGAAACACTGACAACGAAAAAAAAAACAATATTCCATTCAATATATTGTAAGGAAAACTCAAAGACTACACAGTATTGGCGTTTGGTAGTTTTATCGTTCTTGAAATAGTTATGGGATATGATAACTTCTAAATATTCTGTTACGGAATCAAAAGTAGACATGGTTTGGAGTAAAAAAAAAAAAGATGGTTTATAGATATCGATCCTTAATGATTGTACCATAATTGTGCAAATAAAGGAAAACACAACTAATATTGGGATGTGTCAATTAATTATGATTCAGTTCTATTTAGGGAACTCGTTTCTAATTTTTGTATGTTTTATCTTTTAAGTTAATGACGGTTTCTTTCAAAAAAAATATATTTTGATTTTGAATACAGGATCTAATCCAGTGTATGTTCCATCAACACGAGCCATGTTGCCCGTTCAGTACATGGGGGCTCCAACGCAGAACATGACAACGCCCACCACCTCGACTCTGTGGACTGCGCCCAATGACGTCACGGCGTACACGTCGGCAAACTCTCTACACACTTCCGCGGCGTTCCCGTTCGCTGCTCCACCGGGCGCCGATGTCGGAGTCAGGAATGACTCCGCGTCTTCAGGCTACGGCGCACCCCTGGGTCGCCACTCTAGTCTAGGCGGCTACCCAACGTACATGGGGGCGGACCTGTCCCCCTGGAACACCTTCAACAACATGGCCCTGCAGCAAGGCTTCAGGCCAACCACAGGACCTGGTGAGTAACAACTAAAATCTTACTATACAAGTAAAATTGTGTTTACTTCCGGTTTGAGAAACTAATTAAAAGCTTCTCTTCTTCATCTTCGCATTATCAAGTTGTAGAGTTCAGACAACTAGTCCTATATCTACTAGTCCTATATCTACTAGTCCTATATCTGAAATGAACTGCCAGTGGCGTAGCTAGGGATTGGTGGCCCGGGGGCTTGATCTCTTTAGGGGACCCTGGATTTTGACATTAGACACCATGACATGAGTTAATGACGTAATATTTAATGTAAAAACAAATTATGAACACTCATTTGCCCCCACCCCTCAACTGGGGGCCCGGAGGGATTTTCAAATTTGGACACCCCCCTTTTTTTCCTTCACCTAGATACGCCACTGTGAACTGCACAGTTTGTCCTTTAATTGAGATGTTTTAGTGACAGTTTTTGTTCAGGTTCCTTGACAAAGTTGAAGCTTCAAAGGACGTGGTCATCATCCTCCGGTGACGGTCCACAAGGCGGGCGTGTTTCGATAGCTTCTATTTATCACCTTCTGGGACATGTGTTCTCTCATCCAGTTGTGCCCTGTTCGGAAGCGAACCATTAGACAATGAACGCAGCATAAACAACAATCAAGATGATATGTTTTTCACTCGTGTATCATAGTTTAGAATGCCCAGACCAAACGAGTTTAAAGATTAAAAGTCTCCCTTCATTTAATGAAACACAACTTAGGCCTATAACTTCGGATTCTAGCCCAATTCATAAACAGAAGCAATGTTACAATGCTTCATTTCTTCACCTTCACCTACCCTTAGTCCGCTGAACCTTTGAACACTACTGCCACACTACCCATGTTCCAGGGCCGGCCTTACAAATAACGGGACCCAAATTAATGAATGGTTGCGAGGATCCTCTTTATTTTTATTTATTTATTTATTTTTGCATGCAATAACAACTATTAATATAAATTAGATCATTATACAACATGCACAAGAAGCAACTCAATCGCCATAGGCGCCAGAGGCTTAATTAAAGTTACGTCAATCGTAAGGTACACTAAATATGTTAACCATTTATATATATTTATTTACATATATATAACCAGCCATACTTAAAAGTCTGTCACAAGAGCCATAATAGATAGTGATATGCTAAATGTAAATTGCGGTGCCCCTGCCATTCTGTGTCTAGCGTCTTTCTCCATTCCTCTCTGACTTTTCTCTTGAATAATAGAATGTTTATGTTATCTTCACATCACTTTCTCTTTCCTCCCTCCTTTTTCTCCCAAGCAAACAAGAATGTGGCCAAAGGCCAGACCAAAGAGCGCATCAGTCTCTTACATTGGGAAAAAAAATCACTAACAAGTGAACACAAAAACAGATCCAAAGCATTAAAATACCTACATCTACATTGTTGCAGACTGTATATTGAAGCAGATGTGTTAGAAGCACTTTTCTGTCTGTCTGTCTCTCTTTCGAATCAACACACACACACTGAGAGACTTACTGACATAAGAACACCAGTCTTACATTATGACCTCGTCCTGACCTCCGACGTTTGATAACAAGAACTTTCGTGTGTATGTGCTGGAGTAGTTGCGCGCGTGTGTGCGCGTGTGTGTGTGTCCACTGATAACTAGGGTGATAACAGGGCGGTAGAGATGAAAGGATATCCCCCGTGTTTGTCCGGGACGGACAACAGGATGAGCGGCGGCCGTGTTTGAGAGGACTATCAGGAATAAAAAAAAAGGAAGGGGGGAGGAAAGAAGAACTGGGAAGTCGAAGCGCATTGCTTTTTAACCAATATCTGCATGGACTTTCGGGATAACTATCAAGTGTCTTCTTGGGCGTCAGTTATTTATACCAAGCGAGAATTATTTAGGAATCTATAACGTAGCTAGCATTACACACCGGCTAAGCCTGTTGATTTGTTTCATTTGTCCGTAACATCCTCTCCTTTTTTAAAAAACTTCCAATAAAAAGTTTTTTCGCGAATTGCGAAGTTCAGGCTGCGAATCTGTCAAAACCGTGATTTAGCAAGCACCCAAGATGTCAAAGGAACCTGAATACGAAATTGTAAGCGTATTTGTTGAGCAGTTGATGAGATTTCTTAATACATGAGTCAGTGGTATTTTAGGAAAATGTCATAGATTATTTACAGATCTAAGGTTCGCAGATTTATACGCGCTATGACACACAATTTCAAATAGTGTTTCAAGATTCAGTACGTCGTTATTCCGTTTGATTCAGCCATCTTGTCGGCCTCAGTCCATGTAAACATGGCGCCAACGTGCAGATCAAGTGACTATACTAGATTAGAGAACTGTTGTAGATGGCACCATCAAGCCATCCTATTCGTGATCTGCCTTTGGGTCACATGTCTTTTTTTTTTTTTTGTCGATATACTATTTTTTAAAATTCCCACGTCACGCTTGAGGGATTTCCCTCTCGAGATTTTGTCGAATTATTGGAGCTTTTGTTACGATAAACTAAACAATGGTATGGGCGCCAAAAAAAAAGTAACTTTACTGATGCAAACTAAATGAAAAGGAATTGAGAAATAATTTTAGCAACATCTCAAATTCTGAATGCGTAGAAGTGGATCTGCGTATCTAATCTCTTGTATCACCACGAGTTATTTGCCCATTTGTTTTTAATGAAGTTTAAAGGTCATAAGGGGAAAGTCTAACTCTTCCTCCGTAGTGAAAATATGTTTCTAAAACAGAAGAGCTTAGAACATTTAATTCTGTTGAGCTAAAAATGTGAAGAAAAAAAAAACAACTATCATATACATAAAAAAAACAACAATAACAACAACAACACAAAAAAACAACAACATCTGATCAACACTTTCTATATTTTGTACACCGGAAGCACCAAAAAAAAAACAACTAGTTATTTATAGTTTTTCCGTCATGTAGGAAAATCTCTAACTATTGGAACGGCCATTAGTGTATGGATTGATAGTTGTGATCTCTGCCCACCGAAATGTTCTGGTGAAGTTCACAAAATTACTTTATGATGTCACCAGAGTAATCGAGAAAATAATTTAAAAAAAACAATTATAAAACAATGCAACCTATATAGCCAACAAAATAATAACCTGCAAATATATCCATTGTAAAAAAAAAAAAAAAAACAATGGCGAAAAATAGAATAAATAACAATATGGCCTTTATAAATAACAAAACAATGGCTTATATATATATATCCCTTATATTTATATATCCCTTATGACAGCTGAGAATAATGAACAAATAATATAACCTTTTTTTTTAACCAGTTAAACTATGCAACTATTTTTACCCTTTTTTAAAAAGATGTTTGAGATTTAAAAATGAAATTTCTACCCCTAGCAAGATTATGTACCTTTAGTGATCTTTTTTTTCCTGTCCAATACTTTTGTTCAGACACTTCTTTCCCCTCTTCGCCTCTCTCTCTCTCTCTCTCTCTCTCTCTCTCATTCTCTCTCTCACACACACAACAAATACTCAAACGTTGCCTCCCTTTGATACCGGCGCGTTGTAACACCAAAACAAATGTCCAACTCTCGGGGCCCGAGACTATCGAACGTGTTTCGGTTGCCTAGCTACCGCCTGTCAGAACTCGGCCAATAAATTTCTCCTCTTCGGTTCTCTTTCCCTTCCAACATCTCTTTGAAGGTACAGCAACTCCGGAAACCAACCCACCCCCCATTCTTTACAGCCGGTGGGGGGGGAGGGGGCGTTAGAGTAAAGGGAGTTGATACGTGCAGCACCTGGGGGCGTATTTCATCAAGGTTTATGTCATTTCAATGTGTGTTTTTTTATTATTAATATTATACACGTATGTCCGAATTGTACAAATTTAAACAGAATAAACTCGATTTTCATTTCAATTTTTGTCGTCTGCTTGAGGCATTCTCGGAAAGTTGTTGCCCCTTATTGCAATTTGTTTTTTCTCATATTACAAAATTTTGGGTCCCTAATACTACCTTTAGGCCTATATATTTAATATCATATGTATAAATTTTTTTTACATGACACCGATTGCAAAAGACAAACATACACAAAAACTCTTTCTGTGATTATGGTAAAGTGATCATGAAATAGAAACAATCTGATATAAACTTTTCACATATGAATTATATATGAGTCTGGTGGAAATATACATTTTTCTTTATATTTTTATACTTATAATGTTTTGTTTGGTGTAATGCACTAATTGTATGACAAATTTCCTTACGGACAATAAAAATTATTATTATTATTATTATTATTATTAATTATCATTATTACTTCAATAATCGGACAAATAATTCTTCTATTTCCTTGAATGGTCAGTCTTATCCCAACCACCCGCATATCCAAAATTAGAATCAGTGTTTGACTCTCTTCACCAATCATCCACAGCGTGGGACCCCTCTCCCCCGCCCCCCACGCCATCTTCGTTACATGTTCTGTTATACAGACTTCACGATCAGCCAAACTAATAAGTCATTTTGACAACGAGGCTAGGAAGTCAATAACAAAGTCTACAAACCAGTCCCATGCCAATCCGCCCCCCTCCCCCCCCAAAAAAAAAATAAATAAAAAAAACAATCTTATACGTGTTCATTGGTCTTGCATTTTGACAGCATAAAACAGCTTTATATATATATATAAAACCAACTAATCGAATTGACTTTGTGAGATCCACAGTATCGGAAAAGCGTAAAATAAAACGATTGGGATAATTTGATATATTTCTATGGCATAGAATGGTCCATTGACATTATGTCCGCGATTCTGTTCGGCGAATTCGATTCTATTATGGAGCAAGTCTACAGTGTGCCGCTCCTCCTCTCAAAGAGTTCCCCCCCCCCCTCCGAACCACCACTAACAAGAAATCCTCCGTGCTTAGTTACAGACTAAACTTTCAATGTTACGTTTCACTTTCAAATTGATGACAGGCTGGTCAAATAACGATCCCTCCAGGAACACCCTTCACCCCCCGCCTCCCCCCCCCCCACCTTTTAGAACTTAATATACAGCCAAGAAATATTTATGTTCTGGAGCTGTCAGCGCGTTGGAAGAAAAAAAAAAGGGGGGGGGGGAAACAATTTATATTTTTAGTAAGAATAGTCACGTGGTTTTGTGTACCATACGCAGAGATACGGTCGTGAGTGTGTGTGTGTGTGTGTTTGTCATATGTGCGTGTCTGTATTTATGCGTGTGCGTATTTTTGAGGGGGAAAAAAGGGGGAGGGAATACGGTCTGAGATTAACAAAGGGAGATGATATTTAACAAATTTATTTGTTTCGGAACACGGTCGCTTGTCATCTCGATCCAGTTTTTTTTTTTAAAAACATAAACACATTTCTGTGACGTTGTTCTAGGCTTTCTGAAAGGAGGGGGGAGGGGGTATGATGATTTATTTTGGGTGATTTATATTGGGTGATTGGTTTCTTAAAAAGTATAACTGTACTAAAAGAATTTTTTGAGAACTTTTGCTTTGCTATGAATAGGTATCTTACTATTCACAATATGTGGTATGCGCTCTGGGTTCTCGATTGGTAGTCATCATTGTTCCTCGAACCCTGGCCGCCTCCATCACCCCTCCTGCTGGATGTTCGGGCTACGATGTAAGTAAATAAAATAAAGTCCCCCTTTCAAACCTTGCTATCTATAGGGCAGATGATGTGCAGGTCAACTGTTTCTGTGGCCCCACGGTTAACGAGGGTGTCATGTGGCCAGCACAACGACCAAACGCCTTTACTTTTTCCCGACTATGGTCAGGTATTAGAGCTGGGTGCACTAAGAGGCGCCAAGTATCCCAAAATTTAAAAAAAAAACCTTCATCGGAATTCGAACCCGGGTCCCCCGTTCAGAAGCCAAGCGCTTTACCGCTCAGCCACAGCTCCCCCTTGGCTACGATGTAATAATTTTAAAATGTGAATGAGCATCCGCAACGTAAAGAGAACAAAGATTTGTTACAATATATACAGTGCAGTGCCAATAGCATTTCGAAAACAAAGAGTTGTTATAATATATACAGTGCAGTGCCAATAGCATTTCGAAAACAAAGATTTGTTACAATATATACAGTGCAGTGCCAATAGCATTTCGAAAACAAAGAGTTGTTATAATATATACAGTGCAGTGCCAATAGCATTTCGAAAACAAAGAGTTGTTACAATATATACAGTGCAGTGCCAATAGCATTTCGAAAACAAAGAGTTGTTACAATATATACAGTGCAGTGCCAATAGCATTTCGAAAACAAAGGGATACAATCGAATGAATGCCATTCATTATCAGAGCGGCCAAACTTTCTAGTTGAATAGAAGTCTAACTACATTCAACAATTCAATTATTTGGTTTGGTCTTAAATTCATTGTGAAGAGAAATTTGAGAGTTCGAAAATGTTAAATAGTTTTTCGATAGCAAGCCTCTTGTTTGAGATGTATATAATATTTAACAGAGTCCTGAGGATTTTTTTTTTAAAAACCTTTTTGACAAATATTTTCGGTTATATTATAATACTATATTTTTTTTTTAATATTTATACCCCCACGGAATGTCGCTAAAATAAAGGAAGAAACAAATAAAAAGAGAGATGATAGATTGATAGATGAAGAGAGAGAGAGAGAGAGAGAGAGAAATGGCTGTATACAAACTAGAAGTTGGCTGTTAGTTTCACCTCATCGACAGCCGCCTCCCCTTCCTTTCTTGAGCTTGCTGTCAATTCATTCGTCAGCTGACATAAGAAGGTGTATCACATTACAGGCGTCGACACAACCTGTTATTGCCTGGCCCCTCATTAATTGCCAACCATGCGTCACGCCCATGGCATAACAAACACACAAGTACACACACGACAAAAAGAAAACACAGTGTGTGCGTGTGCGTATGCGTGTGTGTGTGTATTTAGTAGAGTGTACAAGTAATGTGTGTGTGTGTGTGTGTGAGTTTGCTGTAACGAATTTTCCAGATCCGCGTGTCATCAACGTAATTTATAATCAACCTGGTGCTGAAATTTTCTTGTCCCGTGGGATTTCTTTCACTACTATGCAAAACTACACCCCATACTAAATTAAATTACGAAACAATACTATATACTATGTTTTTAATAGTATGCTATACCTTACTATACCACTATGACATGTTTTTTGTCATCAAAAGTTGCATCCCAAACTCTCAATAAAATGGACCTCATTCACAAAAAACGAACGGTCACGTGATAATATTTACAAAACAACGGAAAAAACTGTCACGTGATAACCATTGTTGAATAAAATTAGATCGTAATTTGTATAGAAGAGATAAAGAAGCACGTGACTCAATGTTGTTTGT